>NC_057804.1:235086832-235422060 GCF_018294505.1 Triticum aestivum | reverse complement strand
ACAACAACAACAACAACAACAACAACAACAACAACAACAACAACATAAACAATAACAACAACAACAACAACAACAACAACAACAACAGTGCCCAGTGCCAGTTGTTATTTTCTGCTTGTTTTTTACATCTCATGAAATCAATACCAAACGAAGTCCAAACGCAGCGAAACTTTTTGTGGATTTTTTTCTGGACCAGAAGACACAAGATGGGCCGAAGAAGTACCATAGGGGTGCCCCGAGGGGGACACAACCCACCAGGGTGCACCTAGGGGCCCAAGCGTGCCCAGGTGGGTTATGCCCACCTCGGTGGCCTCCTGCACCGCCTCTTTGCTCTGTAAATAACCCAATATTCCAGAAACCCTAGAGGAGTCAACGAAAATCAATTCCAGCCACAGCAAGTTCCAGAACCACTAGATCCAATCTAAACACCATCACGGAGGTTTTCATCATCCTCATTGGCGCCTCTCTGATGATGCGTGAGTAGTTCATTGTAGACCTATGGGTCCGTAGTTAGTAGCTAGATGTCTTCCTCTTTGTCTCTCTTGATTTTCAATACAATGGTCTCTTGGAGATCCATATGATGTAACTCTTTTTGCAATATGTTTGTTGGGATCCGATGGTCTTTGAGTTTATGATCATATCTATGTTTTTATCCATGAAAGTTATTTGAGTCTTCTTTTGATCTCTTATATGCATGATTGCTTATAGCCTCGTATTTCTTCTCCAATATTTGGGTTTTGTTTGGCTAACTTGATTTATTTATCTTGCAATGGAAGAGGTGCTTTGTGATGGGTTCGATCTTACGATGCTTGAACCCAGTGAAGAAGGGGAACCGACACGTATATCGTTGCTATTAAGGATAACAAGATGGGGTCTATTTCTACATAAATAGATCGTGTCTACATCATGTCATCATTCTTATTGTATTACTCCGTTTTCCCATGAACTTAATACACTAGATGCATGCTGGATAGCGGTCAATGTGAGGATTAATAGTAGTATATGCAGGCAGGAGCTAGTCTACTAATCTTGGACGTGATGCCTATATAATGATCATTGCTTGGATATCGTCATGGGTATTTGAAGTTCTATCAATTTCCCAACTTTAACTTGTTATTGCACCGTTTGCTATTTTTCTTGAGAGAAGCCACTAGTGAAACTTACGGCACCCGGGTCTCTACTTTAATATATTTGCCTTCACGATCTATGTCCGTTTGCTTTTATTTTTATTTCTATTAAACCAAAAATACAAAAATACCTTGCTGCAATTTTTAGTAATTTATTTTATCTCGCATTCCCGCGAGATCTATTTATCCAATCTACTACAACTTTATCTATCTTTTTAGCCGCGAGGGATTGGCAACCCCTCTCTTACGCCATGTAGCAAGTATTTGTTCTTTGTGTGTAGGAGCTATTTACGTGCTGTTGTGTGGTTCTCCTACTTGTTCGATAATCTTGGTCTCATCACTGAGGGAAATACCTACCATTCTTGTGTTGGATCATCCCTTCTTCTTTGGGGAAATACCGACGTAGTTCAAGCAAACATCATCAAGCAAAACTAAATTGTAGACATGCTAAAGTGGTTGAATTTATTGAGACTTTCCCTTGTGTTATTAAACACGAGAAGCATAAAGAAAATGTTATTCCTAATGCTTTGTATCGTCGCTATATTATGCTTTCACAGCTTGACTTTAAAATATTTGGTTTGGAGGCCATCAAAGATCAATGTGTGCATGATGCTGATTTTAGAGATGTAGTGCAAAACTGTAGAGAAGGAACAACATGGAACAAGTTCATCGTGAATGACAGATTTGTGTTTCATGCTAACAAGCTATGCATTCCAGCTAGCTTTGTTCGTCTTTTGTTGTTGCAGGAGGCCCATGGAGAAGAATTAATGGGACACTTTGGCGTGAAGAAGAAGGAGGATGTACTTGCTACACATTTCTTTTGGCCAAAGATGAGACGGGATTTGAGCGCTTTATTGCTCGCTGCACTACATGTCAAAAAGCTATGTCACGACTCAATCCTCATGGTTTATCTATGCCTTTGCCTGTACCTAGTGTCCCATGGGAGGATATATCTATGGACTTTGTTTTGGGTTTACCTTGAACAAAGAAGGGGAGGGATAGCATATTTGTTGTCGTCGATAGATTCTCGAATGACACACTTTATACCATGTCATAAAAGCGATACTACTGCTAATGTTATTGATTTATTCTTCCATGAAATTATTCACTTCCATGGTGTGCCAAATACTATTGTTTCAGATCGTGATACTAAATTTCTTAGCCACTTTTGCAGACGTTTATGGGCTAAGTTGGGGACTAAACTGCTTTTTAGTACTACATGTTACCCCCAAACTAATGGACAAACTAAATTAGTCAATGAACATTGTCTATGATGCTTAGGGCTGTTTTAAAGAATAACAAGAAAATGTGGGAACAATGCTTGCCTCATGTTGAATTTGATTATAATTGTTCGCTGCATTCTACTACTAAGATGTGCCCGTTTGAAATTGTGTATGGTTTTATCTTGTGAACCTATTGATTTGTTTCCTCTTCCATCTTCGCAGAAGGTTAATTTTGATGTTAAACAACATGCTGAATTGACCTTAAAATGCTTGAGTTAACTAAGTAAAACATTGAGCGTATGAATGCTCAATATAAACTTGTTGGAGATAAAGGTAGAAAACATGTTGTGTTTGCACCTGTAGATCTTGTTTGGTTACATTTGCGTAAAGATAGATTTCCTAATTTGCACAAATCAAAGCTAATGCCATGTGTTGATGGTCCTTTTAAGGTGCTAGAGAAAATAAATGATAATGCATATAAACTTGAGCTGCCTGCAGATTTTGGGGTTAGTCCCACTTTTAACATTACATATTTTGAAACCTTATTTGGGTGAGGAAGATGAGCTTCCATCGAGGATGACTTCAATTAAAGAAGGGGAGGATGATGAGGACATCAATACCATTGTTACACCCACAACCCCTGCTGTTATACATACTGGACAAATTACTAGAGCTCACGCACGTCAATTGAATTACCAGGTACTTAGGTTTATTGGTAACGATTTTCATGATAACGAGAATATGATGCTGCCTAAATTGGATACATTTGTTTTGCCTACAAATGAAGGGCCTAACTTGGACAAGAAAGATGAACCTTGGAGCAAGTTCAAGCATGGAGATGATGGCATGCGCAAGGGCACAAGAACGAAGTTACTAGTGACGATTTCAGGACATTGAAGCCACCATAATCAGTGCATGAAGCCTTGGACAAAATATACAAGATGCCACTTGATAAATTTCATCCCGGGGCTATTCTAGGTGTTGCTTCACCTTATTATTGGGCCAACCCATGTAATTTCGAAATACTTGAGTATAGCCTGTTTTTAGAGTCTGTATGTGTGGGGAAACAAGAGTTATGGTTTGATGCGGAGCATCCCATGGACATCCCCATGTCTAGAGTCCGTTTGGCAAGTGACACGTGCGACCTCTACTTCACATACACAAAGGTAAATCATCCCCTTTACACGTGCTCACGTGATCCCTTCGGGGATGTTATACTACTTGACACTCCACTCGTGTGCATACATAGGTATTCTCGCAACGCTACGGACGACGAAGAGGAGTGCGAGTGCAAGTGTACAACCACACCATCCGCGAGGGAAGTGTGGAAGCGAATATGGAAGAAGATGGAGCTGCGGAGTCTACAGCGGTGGGACATCCGACGTGCCACCGAACCTCCGACACTCTACAGCGCCTGGATTACCGGCGTCCACCAGACATCTGACACACCCTCCACCCAGTCAGATGAACCGCAGACGAATATGCTACAATGGCCGGACGACCGACATGACATCGGACGTCCGACACACTACAGCCACCGGACGACCAACCGCGATCGGACAAGCGGTGTGGGTGTTCTGGGAACGGGGTCCCCAGACTTGCCTGCCTGCGGCCTGCAGCGTGGCTCAGGTGGGGGCCCAGTGCAGCCCAGCTTCATTAGCTCAAGCTCAAGACCCTCGCAAGGGGCCAAGCCTCGCGGTGCGGACGACAGGAAGCTTCCTCAGGAACAGCCTCATCAGACAGGCTTGCGAGGTGGCAGAGAGATCAAGGCAGGGCACCTGGCGAGGAGCCCGTGACGCAAGCCATGACGATCGAGACCAGGCAGGCTCCAGGTGGGCACCGGCCTATGCAGTGTCCTTGTTCTCCCTTCGGTGCAAAGGGGGCAAGCACAGGCCAATGCCTCAGGCAAAGGTTACCGTTTCGGTGCAAAAAGACCAAGACCAGCAGAACGGCAGGATGGAGGTCATCGTGGAGCCCAGGACGGCGTCATCGTCAGAGCTTTTGGCAGCCGAAGACCAACTTTAGTCAAGATAAGTGTACCAGATGTTCCCCTTCAAAATGTCCAATTGTTGGCGCCCTTCCCGCTCATTATTTTGGGAAGAGGCCTGGTGCCTCCCTCTATAAATAGGACTAGCCACCACAGAGTAGAGGCATCTAGAATCGAATCACTGAGAGAGAGAGAGAAGCGACTGAACTCACCCAAGCAGTTCATCGCACCAGCTCAAGAACAACCCCTCGCGAGGCTGTTCTCCCTTTGTACTGTTCATCATCAGCCCCTGAGGCAATCCACCACACCACACACTGGAGTAGGGTATTACACCATAATGGTGGCCTGAACCAGTATAAATCTCGTGTCCCTTGTGTGTTCTTCTTTCTAGCTTAGATTCCTTGCAAGCCATCGAGACGTGAGCTGGTAGGGGAAAGATCTTCGTGCGCACCCCAGTGTTCAAACCTCAAGGGTCTGCCGGAACCCGAAATCCGACATTTGGCGCACCAGGTAGGGGTGTGCCGGAATCTTTCTTCCGCTGGTCACGTGTGATCTTTCGTCGTGTCCATGTCTGACGCCCGCCGAGCCCACACCGAGCATCGGGCTGCTCTCACCGCTCGAGTCGCCCAGACGGCTCCTATCGGCGGACGCCCCCGTCGTTCCCCGTCGCCTGCCGCCAACGCTACCACCGGCCCGGCGGGGAACGAGCAACAGGCCTCGTCCCTGCATCCTTCGGTGCAGCGGGAAGGCCGCACCGCCACCCCGTCGCTAACTCCAGCTGGTTCGTCGTCCCACGCCCGTCGCGGCCCCACGTACGTGCACGCTGCACTGCTCCTTGCGCGTGAACTCCTGCACTATCGTCCCGTCGACGACCTCTAAGAGGACTGGCTCGCCCGCATCACCGAGCTCGTCAGCGCCGCAGGGGGCTCTCCCATGCCATCTCTCTCGCTGCCTCGCCCTCCATCCTACGCAGGAGGCGAGGATCAAGAGGTACCTCCGCCACCTCCTCCCCAAGAAGGCGCCCTAACTCCAAGGCACGCGGCCCCAGGAGGAGACCCACCGCATCCGGGATTTGCACGTCAAGAAAGGAGATGCCAAGAGATCCCTCGCCCCCAAGAAGGTGCCCGCGTGCTCCCAGCACCGGTGCGCCATGAAAGCATCCCTGCACCGCCACGTCAAGACTCTGCGCTGCTCTAGGCAGCGGTGCGCAGGAATCTCCAGGAGCAAGCCCTGCCTCACCAGAGAGCTCTGGTGGCCACAGCAGGCTGACGCGCCTTCACCGCAGAGCTGCGTAACGTCGCATGGCCCGGCAAGTTCAAGCCGGACCTGCCTCCTCGCTACGATGGTACTGCCGACCCCGCAGAGTTCCTCCAGCTCTACGAGCTGGGCATCCAAGCCGCCAACGGGGACGAAAAGGTGATGGCGAACTGGTTTCCCATGGCGCTCAAGGACGGTGCCCGAACCTGGCTCCTAAACCTGGCTCCTGGCACGATCTCCTCCTGGGACGAGATGCGCACCCGCTTCATTGCCAACTTCCAAGGCACTCGCGACCGGCCCCCGGCCATGAACGACCTGCGCCGCATCAAGCAACAGCTAGGAGAGACCCTGCAGAAGTACATCCAGTGCTTCAACAACGCTCTCCTCAAGATCCCCAGGGTGACTGAGGAAGCCATCATCTCAGCCTTCTCCGATGGCGTCCGTGACATCAAGATGAAAGAGGAGCTAGCAATCCATGAAGACGTGTGCACATCCCTGGAGCTGTTCAACTTGGCAACCAAGTGCACCAGGGCTGAGGAAGGGCGCCTTTCCCTCCTCGAGCTTCCGACTGCCGAACCAGAAGAGAAGAAGCCCAAGGCCAAGGACGTGAAGCGCAAGGGGGCTGCTGTGCTCGCAGTGGAGCCAGACACCCAGCGAGGCAGGGATCGGCCTGAGTCATCCAAAGGCAGCTGGTACTGCGTGTACCACGACCTCCACACCCACAACACCAACGAATGCCAAGAGCTCAGGGCTGTGCGAGATGGGCGTATCGGCCGACGCCCCGAGCGCAACGACCGGGGCTATGGCCGAGGAGGAGGAAGAGGTGGAGGACATTGGGAAGACCATGGCCCTCACCAAGGGTGGAATGACCGACCTCACGAGGACCGCTGGCAGGACCAACCTCGCGAGGTTGGAGGGATCAGCCTCGCGAGGATCGCCCTCAAGGCAACGCAGGCCTCCCTCCTCTGCCACCACCACCAAGGAGGAATGAAGACCATCATCAGGACGAGGGGGCTGGGGGCTTCCAGGAGCCGCGCGCAATCACTTGCATCCTAGGCAGCGCTCAAGCCCCAGCCTCTCAGCGCATCTTCAAGTAGTTTGCTCGCGAGGTGAATGGAGTCCTCCCCAAGCTTGAGGCCATGCACCCTCTCAGGTGGTCAGCATGCGCCATCATGTTCAACTCAGCGGGTCAGCTCAAGTGCGCAGCAATGGCCGGTGTCCTCCCAATGCTTTGCTCCCCAGTCATCAGCAATGTGCAAGTCACCAGGACACTCATCGATGGCAGAGCAGGACTAAACGTCATGTCCGTCGAAACATTCAACAATCTCCAAGTGCCATATGATTAGCTTCAGCCAACCAAGCCTTTCTTAGGAGTCACTGATGGTTCCACTGTTCCGATAGGGCAGGTTCGCCTTCCAGTTACCTCTGGGCAGTGCAACAACTACCGCACCGAGCTCATTGACTTCGACGTCGCCCAGATTCGCCTGCCATACAATGCCATCCTCGGGTACCCAGCCCTGGCCAAGTTCATGGCAGTGACTCACCATGGCTACAATGTCCTCAAGATGCCAGGAAGAGGTGGAATCATCATAGTGCCTTGTGAGGAAAGGGATGCAGTGTGTTCTCTTGAGTGTGCCTTCCAGGCCGCAGCAATCGAAGACCCAGATCACAGGAGCGGGAGGCTTCTCGAGGCGGTCCCTAAGAAGAAGAAGGCTTCACCTGGCCCAAACCCTCACAAGGCTGGCACCTCCGGAGGCGTTGCATCAGGAGCCGCTCCCGTTCAGGGGGCGCCACCCTCTGTCGCATAGGAAGGCGCGCCCGACGCCCTCCTCGGGCAGGGCTCGGGGGCTCTTTCTTGGAGAGCCACCGACTTTGCCAAGGTCACGAGGGAGGCGCTCGGGCACCACTTGGAGGCGTGCTTCAAGGCACATTTCCCTCAGGAAGGTACGAGGCAAGGAGGGCCAAACCCTTAGGAGTTCATCGCGAGGAACACTCAGGAGCTACAGGAGTCAAGAGTCATCCATGGCAGCCGCCGCCTACCCGCCGTAGCCCCCCATCCAGGCGAGGATGGCGGGCTGCGCGTCTGTATCGACATACCAGGGCTCAACCGAGCTGCGTCTCAGGAGCGCCTTCGGCCTTCGCGCGTGGGGCGTTGTGAGAGTCCACCTCACAGCTACATTTGCATGCCTTTCGGCCTGCCGAACGCGGCCGCTGTTCATCAGTGCCTGTTGAAGATCATTCTAGAGGCTCAGGAGGTCAGGCATCGGGCGGTCCTGGCGGAGATGGAGATGGCCCTCGAAGATCCACCCGTGCCCCCGGAGCCTCCTGAGGCTCCAGGCCCCGAGAGCTCGTGAGGGTCGGCTTCCTCACCGCGTGTCGTCCGCTACTTCAGCATTACTTCATCTCCGAGGGTATCGGGTGACATCTTTCAAAGTTCCATTTTCAGCTGGGAGCGCCCGCAGGGCTCCATCATTCTCAGGTCGCATGGGTCCGTCCCTGCGGCATGTATCCGTTTTGCTTATGCTCTTTACCTACCATGTTGGGGGTGCCCCTCGGGCTGCATTATCCCCAAGCTGCTCGGGCCTGACCTAGTAGCGTTTGCCTTTTCTGCATCTATCTAAATGGATTTGCTCCTCCGTGCTTAACCTGATTCCCATGGTTATCATCTGCTGCTTATCACGGACCTCTCCGCTCTCATGCAAAGCGCTTGCACGTTAAAAGGGGGGCGCCTGAGCATCGCGACTCATGGGCTCCTACTGGCTCTCCAGCCCTCACCCCCTGGCCTTGACCCACGGCATCGCGACCTGTCATACCAGCGGCGGCTGAGCTCGCTCGAGGGCCGGTACCTGAGGACGTAGAGCATTTGCATTCTAACCACCCTGCAGGAACACACCATTGATAAAGGCCCAGAGCCAGGCGCAACCCGCCTCGAGGTTGGGCCTCGTGAGTCCCGCACTGGCTCACGGGTGCCCAGATACACCTCTCCTAGCCCTACCGTGCCGGCCATGTGTTAGGGCGGGGCTGTACACGCCCCGGGGGTCCTCCCGGAGGGGAGCCCCCTCCCACGTACCAGTGGAAGCACCATGCTCCGCGCTGGCTGACGACACTGCCGAGGAGCGGCTATGCCCGTACACATACGGAAGCGCTATGCTCCCCGCCGGTGATAAACAACTGAGGGCGTCCCATGGCCGTATCAACCTTAGGGAGCCCAGAGCTCAGTGTTTGGCACCGTCGCAATGCCTCCCCTCGAGAGTGTCGCGCGAGGGGGCTGGACAAGGGGGCTGCACTCGGGCCAAGCCCGAACGCACGCCACCCAGCCAGGTCCCTAGGACCTGGTCGTCGCGCGCCCCTCCCCGAGCGGAGCCAAGGTATGAAGACTCGTTTGCACGTCAAGGGGGACTCCTGAGCATCGCAACTCAGGAGCCTAACTGGTCACGTAGCCCCTCAGTCCTTGGTCCCGTCCTGGTTTCTGGTCGGGGCTAACAGCGGCGGAGATATGCGCGGGGCCGGGCCCTGCCGACATAGAACGACAAATCCACTCCTACACCTCCCTTTCCTACTTGTTGTTTGCGCGTCAAGGGGCACTCCTAAGCATCGCGACTCAGGAGCCTAGCTTGCCACGTAGCCCCTCACTCCTTGGTCCCGTCCTGGTTTCCGGTCGGGGCTAACGGCGATTGAGGTATGCACGGGGTCGGGCCCTGCCGACGTAGAACACAAGAAAATAGGAGGGAAAAAATGCAAATTCTAAGGAATTCAAAAGAAAATATTACAAGCCATAGAGTGTTTCACAACACCAAACGCAAGTTTAAACGCCTCCACGAGGCATGGTGCATGTTGTAGGAATTAAGACAGGACAGAATCCGCGAAGGGATCACTTTCCGGTGGCGCCGCCGCCTGTGGTGGAGTCATGCTGGTGGCTCCGCCTCCTGAGGCCGCGGAGCTGGCGGCATCGCGCCTGGCCAAGGTGCTGTAGGCACGGAACCTCCCCAGCAAAGCCTCGGCTCGACCTTTCACAGCCTCAGCAGCAGCGGCGGCAAGGTCGCCGCTCACAGGTTCCAGCAGGCTGTCGAGGTCGTGAAGGTAGACGTGGCTGAGGACGTGCATTAGTGCTGCAGAGGACAGGGCATGCGCCTCAGCCTCGGCCGTAGGACCAAGGCCGTCAACAACATCCTCAAGTGCACGCACCAGGAAGGGAAGCAACTCGGCGGGGCCGTCCTCTGCACCAGCCAATGGCTTCTCCAAGCCTCCCTCATAGAGCGTCTTCAGTGCGGCGCGAGCTATCAAATTTCGGGTTCTGGCAGACCATCTAGATTCGAACACTGGGGTGCGTGGGAAGACTTCACCCTCTACCTACCTGCACCTCACCGCCTCGCTATGATCTAAGCAATCAAAGGAACAACACAATAGACACAGAGTTTATACTGGTTCAGGCCACCATTGAGGTGTAATACCCTACTCCAGTGTGTGGTGTGGTGAATTGCCTCTTGGGCTGATGATGAACAATACAAGGGAGAATAGCCTCGCGAGGGTCTATTCTTCGCTGGTGCGATGAACCGCAAAGGGGAGTTCAGTCGCTCTTTCTTTTGGCTTCCTGGTGAGGATCCCCCCTCTTTTTATCTTGTGGTGGCTAGTCCTATTTATAGGCAAAGGCCCTGGGCCTCCTCCCAAATATTAAGCGGGAAGGGCGCCAACAACTAGCCATTTTGAAGGGGAACATCAAGTACACTTATCCTGACTAAAGTTGGTCCTTGCCTGCCAAAGGCTCTGGTGGTGACGCCGGCTTGGGCTCCACGATGACCTCCATCTTGCCGTTCTGCTAGTCTTGGTCTTGTTGCACCGAAATGGATGCCTTTGCTTGATGCTCTCGCCGGCGCTTGCTCCCTTGGTCGTCATGGCTTGCGTCAGGGGCACCTCGTGAGGTACCCCGCCTTGATCTCCCCGCCTCCTCGCGAGCCAGCCTCACGAGGCCATGCCCGAGGAAGCTTCCTGTCATCCGCCCCGCGAGGCTTGGCCCCTCGCGAGGGTCTTGAGCTCGTGCTGACGAAGATGGGCCATGCTGGGCCGCCCCTTGAGCCACGCCGCAGGCCGCAGGCAGGCAAGTCTAGGGACCGCCGTTCCCAGAACGCCGACAGTAGCCCCCGGGCCCAAGGCGCGCCCGGACTTGGCCGAGTAGAGAGGCGAAGGGGCAAGTGCGAAGCGTTGCGGGCCCTAACAGCCTGCGGCCTTGGATGCCGCGTGGTGGTTGATTGGATGTGGGCGGCTCCGCAACTGCGTGAATCGACAAAAGAGCGGCATCTGCCTAGGCTTTGCTTCCCTTGCTTCCTTCGGTCATTGCCCAGATCCCCTTTCTTGCGCTCTTCCTTTCTGCCTCCGAAATCTTCAGATCTACCTTGTCCGCGCGCCCTTGCAAGACATGGCACCTCGCCAGACCCTGGCCGAATCTTGGTACTCGCCCGCCTTGGACTCGCCGAACGTGTCGGAGGCGAGCCTTGCCCGGATGCGCCGGATGGTGGCGGCGCAAGGCATCGACGGGGCGAAGGTGTTCAAGGCCGGCTCCGCCCATCCTGAGGCCCGAGGGAGCACCTTCTATCCGCTATTCCTAAGCGCCATTGCTGCCGGTCTGGTGCCTCCCTTTTCTGAGTTTTTCCTCTCTGTCCTCCGCCATTACGACCTGCAAGCTCTGCATATCCACCCCAACTCTGTTCTTCTTCCGGCAATCTTCGCCTACTATTGTGAGGCTCACGTCGGAGTGCAGCCCTCAGTGGCCTTGCTGCGCCACTACTTCTCCCTCTGGCCCTCTCATGGTGCCATCTCTGCGTGCGCGAGCTTTGTCGCATATGGCGGCTCCAACGCCATCTCGAAGCCCAGGAAGAGGATTGAGGGCTTTTGGAGCAAGTGGATCATGGTAGATGCTGGGCGCATCCACCCTCGGCTGACTCTGCCCACGGGGCAGCCCACGAGCTCTGATGATTGGTCTCGCGCGGAACTCGTGGACCACTGCGCGAAGCCGATGTTGGAGAAGATGGATGCAGATCTGAGGCCGGGCAACATGTCGGCAGCGAAGCTGACTGGTGCGTCGCTCCTGAGGGAGTTCCTGGAGCACCAGGTGGCCCCGCTTCATAAGTACTTGCTTCCGTTGTGGAGGCCCCGCCTGAGCCCCACAGTCTTGGACAACGAAGACCTGGCCGCGGTCCTCCAATCTTTGGTCGGAGGAGACGTGGCGAGGCTGGAGGGCACCCCTGTGCCCCTGTTTCTTCGAGATGATTGGGAGAAGGTGGTGGACTCCATGCCCGTCTTCAATGGGGACGGGCCCGTGCCCACCGAGGCTCCCGAGGACCCGGCGGCCCAGGCGACGGTGAACGTGTTCTCCCGCGACTCCAGCGAAGAGGAGGAAGGAGAGGAGCGGGAAGGGGAGCCCGACTCCGAGGCTACTAACAGGGACTCGAGAGCGCCTCTCCCCCGGCGCAGGCCCCGCGCTCTCCGCCTCCCGCCGAGCGACAACAAGGATGATGAAGAGCGGGGCGGCGGGAGCTTGCCCCCGATCTCGAAGAAGGCTAGGTCTGGGCTGGTCCCCCTCGGGTCTGCCCCGGCTCCGAGGCGATCCTCAGACGTGCCTCCTGCGTCTGAGCCTCTCGAGGCTGATCCCAGCAGCCGGCTCTCGGGCTTCAAGTATGGCCGGAGGTTGCTCGAGCTCGCGAGCGGCGACCAGTAAGTGCTTGATTCTTGTTTTATTCCTTGCTTTGTCGTTGAGGCTTGATGTCTGTATCTCTTGGCTAGGCTGGCGCCTGTGGCGAAGAAACTGAAGGAGGCTCCTGAGGCTCCATTCGGGGCAGCACCTCTGCCCATGAAAGAAGGTGGCTGCAAGGCACAGGCCTCTCCTGCCCGGTCATCCTTGCAAGGCCTGGTGGAGCTGGCTGAGGCGAGCTCAGCCCCCATGGCCCAAGCGACTCCTGAAGTATCCTTGCCTGATGCCATCACCATAGCTGCTGGGGCGCAGCAGGTCCTGCCTCAGGATGTTGTGGTTACGCTGCCGTCCTCTCCTCCTACTCCACCAGCTGCTATCTCTCCGACTCCTTCCACCATCCTAGATCGCGCCGCTGCCGAACTGGACCGGCTGCGGCAAGATCTTCTGGGCGCCGACCCTCGCTTGGTGGTCGGGCGCTTGGAGCTGGCTTCTGGTTGGATTCGCTCTAACGCTTCGATTCGAGCGACAGTGGTTCAGGCCTCGACGGCCTGCGATGAGGAGAAGCAGGCCGTCCTCGGGGCAAAGGCCGCTTGAGATGCCGCCTTGGGAGAGGCAGCTGATGCCCAAGGTCACTTCAAGGCGCTGGAGAGCGAACTATGGGGCCTGCGGGACCAGCTTGCCGAGGAGGTCCGCATCCGCCAAGAGAAGGAAGAAGACCTGAAGGCTCGCGAGGCGGCCATCAAGGACCGAGCCGCCAAGCTTAACAAGCGCCGTGACCGCCTGGGCGCACTGGAGCAGGAGTTGGAAGCGTGGAAGGCCGCGCTGGATGGTAAGGTGCGGGTCCTTGCCGAGGACCGCGAGGCCTTCACGGAGACGGGGGTGAAGGTTTGCGGCTTGCTGAAGTCGCTCTATGACAGCGGCCTGGAAAGCCCGCTGGCCGGCGCCGAGGACGGCCCTGCCAATCTGCTCCCCTTCATGGTCCGTGCTCGTGAAGATGTCACCCTTGGCCTTGGCCCTACGGCTGAGGCCGAGGCGCGCGTCCTGTCTTCTGCAGCGCTGACGCGGGTCCTTACCCACGTCTACCTTCGCGACCCCAACGTCGACCTCGACAACCTACTGGAGCCAGCGAGCGGCGAGCTTGCCGCTACCGCTGCTGAGGCCGTGAAGGGTCGTGCGGAGGCTCTGCTGTCGACGTTCCGGGCCTTCAGCACCAATCCGAAGCAAGGCGCTGCCGGTCCTACGGCTCCATGAGGCGAACCCTCTCCGCGCAGCTCCACCGCCAACAAATGACTCTATCGTGGCTCCTGTCCTGCTTTCAGCTTCTGCAACATGCATCATGCCTCGGGGAGGCGTTTAAACTTGTGTTTGGTGTCGTGATAACAGTTATGGACTGTAATATTTTCTTTTGAATTCCTTGAAATTTGCGCTCTTCCTACTTGCTTATGTTCTACGCCGGCAGAGCCCGGCCCCACGCATACCTCAGCCGCCGTTAGCCCCGACCGGAAACCAGGACGGGACCAAGGAGTGAGGGGCTACGTGACAAGTTAGGCTCCTGAGTCGCGATGCTCGGGAGTCCCCCTTGGCGCACGAACAACAAGTAGGGAGGTGAGATGTGTGGGTGAATCTACCATTCTATGTCTGCAGAGCCCGGCCCCGCGCATATCTCAACCGCCGTTAGCCTTTCGGAACTAAGGAGTGAGGGGCTACGTGACCAGTTAGGCTCCTGAGTCACGATGCTCAGGATTCCCCCTTGATGCTCAAATGGCCTTCGTACCTTGGCTCCACTCGGGGAGAGACGCGCGACGAACCAGGCCCGAGGGGCCTGGCTTGGTGGCGCACATCTGGGCATGACCCAGGCGCAGCCCCCGTGCCCAGCCCCCTCGCGTGGCACTCCTAAGGGGAGGCGTTGCAATGAGACCAGACACTCAGCTCTGGGCTCCCTGACGTTGATGCGGCCAAGGGCCACCCTTAGTTGTTTATCACCAGCGCGGAGCATAGCGCTTCCGTATGTGTACGGGCATAGCCGCTCCTCGGCAGTGTTGTCAACCATCGCAGAGCATGGTGCTTCCACTGGTGCGTGGGAGGGGGCTCCCCTCCGGGAGGAACCCCCAGGGCGTGTACAGCCCCGCCCTGACACGTGGTTGGAACAGTAGGGCATGAGGAGGTGTATCTGGGCACCTGTGAGCCCGTGCGGGACTCACGGGGCCCTACCTCAAGGCAGGTTGCGCCTGGCACTGGGCCTTAACTTGTGATGGGTTCTTGCAAATTTCGCCAGATGTCGATGCTCTACGTCCTCGGGTCCCGGCCCTCGAGCTAGTCTCAGCCGTTGCTGGTTTGTCGGGGTGCGATGTCGTGGACAAAGCCAGAGGGTGAGGGCTGGAGAGCCGGTAGGAGCCCTAAGTCGCGATGCTCAGGTACCCCCCTTTAACGCGCAAGCTTGGTTAGATGTCGACACTCTATGTCCTCGGGTCCCGGCCCTCGAGCTAGTCTCAGTCGTCGCTGGTTTGCCGGGGCGCGATGCCGTGGACAAAGCCAGAGGGTGAGGGCTGGAGAGCCGGTAGGAGCCCTGAGTCGCGATGCTCAAGTACCCCCCCCCTTTAACGCGCAAGATGCCGACATCAAGGAAGAAGAGGTGCCACGGATAGGCACCAAATAACAAGCATGATGGGTCGAATGCATGGCCCGAAAATAAACGCAAGAGGGGTACACGTTGCTGGGTCTGATCCGAGCGACTTGGGGATGATGCATCCCGAGGGGCGCCCCCAACAAAGTAAGCTAAGAACACAAGCAAAAGGGATACACGCCGCAGGGACGGACCCACGCGGCCTGGGAATGATGCACCCCTGAGGGCGCTCCCATCTGGAAATGAAACATGAAAGATGTCACCTGATAGTGTTGACGACGATGGGGTGTTGAAGTAGCAGACGTAGCGGGCTGCGGGAGCCGATCTTCACGAGCCCCCAGGCCCAGGAGCCTCGGGAGGCTCCGGAGGCGCTAGTGGCTCCTCGCGAACCATCTCCATCTCCGCCAGGACTGCAGAACGCCTGGCCTCCTAAGCCTCCAGGATGCTACTCATGAGGCGCTGGTGCACCGCAGCCGCGTTCGGCAAGCCGTAGAGCATGCGAACGTAGCTGTGGGGTGGGCCTCCACACAGCCCCACACGTGAGGGCCAGAAGCGCTCCTAAGAGGCGACTCGGTTGAGCCCTGGGATGTTGATGCACACGCGCAGCCCGCCATCCTCACCTAGATGGGGAGCTGCGGCGGGTAAGCGGCGGCTGCCACTCATGACTCTTGACTCCTGCAACTCCTGTGTGATCTGACTCATGAACTCCTAAGGGTTTGGCCCTCCTTGCTTGGCTTCTTCTTTAGGGAAACGTGTTCTGAAACACGCCTCCAAGTGGTGCCCAAGCGCCTCCCTCGTGACCTTAGCAAGGTCGGTGGCCCTCCAGGTGGGAGCCCCCGAGCCCTGCTTGAGGCGGGCACCGGGCGCGCCTCCCTATGCGATAGAAGGAGGTACCCCCTGAGCAGGCGCAGACCATGAGGGGCCTGCCTCCTGAGGGGTCAGGCCTGGCGATGTCTTCTTCTTCTTGGGGGATAAGCTTAGCATGGATTTTATCACTGGATTACCCAGGACTCATTCAGGCTATGACTCTATCTGGGTTGTAGTCGATTGTTTGACGAATGTAGCTCATTTCATCCCGGTGAAGACCACCTATACGAATGCTAAGTTGGCAAAGATATACATGACTAGGATCGTATGTCTGCATGGAGTTCCGAGGACCATTGTATCAGATAGAGGAACCCAGTTTACTTCAAAGTTTTGGAATCAATTGCATGATACTGTGGGGACCCCGACTCATAAGTCGAGATCACTGAATGCACATGTACAGTGATCCTAGAGATCAATGCTCACTGAACACACAGAAGCTGAATAACAAGAGTCTTACATCCATACATACCGTTTTACACAAGTAGGACCATTATGGTCAAGTCTTGAGTGTATCATCGCAGCGGAAATCTTCAATAACAACTTGGACCCATGCCATCTGCCTTAACCCTACAGGCATTTTGACTGGGAAGCGTCCTAGCTCACACGATCGTCACCAAAGTCTCTTCTTCATACACCTGCTCTTTCAAGCCTGGCCAAGTAAATAGCTAGGGACAAGCCAGTGAGTACGTTTGAATGTACTCGCAAGCAACCCAAGAGTGATAACAAAATAATTATGCAAGGCTCCTGCTGCTGAATTGGCATTTTTGTGAAAAGCTAGTTTTTCTCATGCAAGTATGATCAACATTTATCAAGGACATGAATGTATCTGCAACAAGTATCAGGAGGTTACAGACATCAACATCGAGAAGGAGTTATAAACAACTCATGCTCAAGCTCATCGTGACTTCCTCACGAGTCGCATCATCAGTATCACCAAACTGTGTTGTTTTTCAGAAACATATGGATGTAGCCCAAGAGCGGTTACCCAACTGTCCTTGACCGTGGACACGGCTATTCGAATAGTTCTACACTCTGTAGAGGTTGCACACTTTACCCACAAGATCCGGGGAACTTCCATGTCATCCACGACCCGCGATACCTCAAGTACCCAGGGTAAGCACCCGATCACTATCTTTCCCTAGACAAAACTAATAAGGAGTCCACTCGTTGTTCCGTATCCTCATGATGTACATCATACGAGACTCACTCGAGATCGTAACATCCGAGAGGGGACACAACGGTGTATCCGGTGCCCTGTAAAAACAATCATGGCCACCCTACCTGGCATGACCCCATCCCGAGAGAGAGCACCAACTCTCCCCCGTCACTAGTAATGCGGGCTCCAAGCTAGTATGGCCTAGGTAATCAATAATGCCCTTTCCCATATAAGGGTAGAGTGGTTGCGCATGTAAGGTTGGAATAACGGTTGCAACTTAAACCAATCCGTTTTTGAAAGCAACACACACACTTTCCTCGGTACACCACTTCACCTTCAAGTGGTTACCCATCTCATTATCTCCCTCGGGCATAAGTGGCACCCGACGGGTTTCCGAAAAGTCTTTTGAAGGTACTCTGCCTCCATCACCATGCATATTCCCGTCCCATTTGCATAGCCACTACTATAGCATCCTATCTACTCCCACCAGCATAACCCTCATAGGATGGTAGGGTCATGCATAATGCGAGTATCAACAAGGAAGTAACGGAGGCAACCCATCAAAGTGGTTACCACCTCATCATGATTCCGTTGCAATAACAATATGGTGCTATATGACATGCATAAAAAGGGTTTCATAGACATGGTCAAAGGGCTGCTTGCCTATTTTAATAAAGTCTTCGGGGTCTTCAAATATCTCTGGTCCAACTCCGAGCATTTCGTCTACTTCGTCAACTATCATCGAAAGCAACCATAATAAGCAACACAACAAGGCAAGAAATAAAAGTGCTCCAAAAATATGAGTTGGACTTTTCTAGGATACCTCTGGTCATATGAGGGATGACCAAAGTGGTTTCATTAGGATTTGATCAATGGACATCTCTGAATATTTCAATATGAGGGAATAAATGGATTCAATGGATCTGCAAGTTGTCTACAGAATGTCTTTTTTATAAAAATGAGTAAAAGTACCCATTAAATCAGGCATGATTTTAGAAACACTTAGAAATTGGTTTCACTGGATTTGTAGTTGAAATGAATATAATATGGATTTTTGAAGTGGACTTATGTGGATAAATGACCTTTTTAAAGGGTCCAGTGAAAACTAAGAACAACAAAAATGTCCACACTAGCCCATGAAATAGAACATGATTTATGGAGTTAGTAGAAATTTGATTCATCGAATTTGGACACTATTTGAATAGTTTATGGATTTTTGAAGTTCACTAGAAAAGAAAAAAGGAGAAAACTCGGGTTATACCTAAACTGTGCACAGGGTGCAGTTTAGCACCGCAGCACACTGGGCCGGCCCAGCGGCTATGCCACGCGGGCGACGGGGCGACGTCAAAGGCGCCGAGGCGCAACCCGCCTCCACTTGCCAGCGTGGCCCGGTGGCTGGGCCACTGACGAGCGGGGCCCGCTTGCAGGGCCTTCGTCTTCCTCTTCCTCCCGCGTGTTCGCCTGGATGAGGGAGCAGAGAGCTCCGACGACGACTGCCGGCGCTACGGGGCACCTCCGGCGACGCTCTGGCTATGGATGAGCTCAGGAGGCCGCACCGCATCCACCTGGGTGCTTTTCGCACGCCGACGAGGGTCGTAGCGGTGACGGCTTGGACGACCACGGAGGAGGCCGTCGGCCATCTTCGGCCACGAGCGCGTGGCATTCCTGGGGATGAACAACGGTGATGGAGGGCCTCGAGGTGGTTGTATGAGGGTACTGGAGTGGCTAGGGAGAGAGGAGAGGCTCGGGATAGCCCGGATTTAGGCGGAGCCCGACGGCGGCGCTCCGGCCATTACGGTGAATGAAAGACACGGGGGGAGGTGTGGGTTGGTCTAGGGGTGCACAATAGGGAGAGAGAGCCAAAGGAGTAGAGAGGGGGCTCAGGGGTGGCCTTAAATAGAAGGGGGTGAGGAGCACCGCAGCGCCGTGCGCCGGTGAGGCCGTGGCCGTCACTGGAGGCCGCGGAAGGGCTTGGCTTCGAGTCACGGGTCTTCCTGGGTGTGGTCTACAACCAGGGAAAGAGAGAGGGGGAGAGGAGCGAGCGGGAGGTGGGCCAGGGACGCGGGCAGCCACTGGCCGACACGGGCGGTGCTCGGGCACGCGCCGCAGGGGCGTGAGGAGGCTGCGGGAGCAAGTGGGAGGCCCTCTGTCTTGATGCGGACATCGAGGCGCATCAACTTGCGCGCTCGGGCGGCCCGAGGTGGACGGGAGCGCTGCGCCAACGGTCGGGAGCGCGATGACGTGCTCCAGAGCGCGTCTTTGGCCGGCATCTGCGGCTTTTCCGTGCGCACTCGCGCGTCCACTTGGGTCTGGCGTCAGAAGGAGCAATAAACAAGAGGGGTGGAGGCCTTGGATGCTCTGGAACTTGCCAGGAGTGAGAGAGAGATGAGAAAGGGAGGGGGAGGTGGCTGTCCAAATAGGAAATATGGGTCTTTGCCCCCCTTAATCATTCCCCCTTGGGCAGCCAAGCATGCAGGAGTTAAAGAAGGAGCATATGAGGTTGTGGGAACATGTTGAGCTCATGGAGATTAGTGGAAATGGACGAAACATGCATTTTAAGTTTCTGCCAGAAGGTGTTTGATGGTGGTTTGGGCAAGAAAATGGATTCAAAATGATATGAAGATTAACAGGATCAAGTGTCATATAGAAACGAGGATGATCACCAAGTTGGAGCTCATTTGAAGAAAGTTGACAATGCAACTTTGGTAAACCCTAGAAATCAACAGAAATGGACTTTCCAAGATTTAGCCATGCAAATCTGTTCTCCTTGATGCACCACTTGGTGTAGTGTCATCATTTGAGGTTCTGAACATGTCCACAAAAGTTGAGATCAAAAGGAGAAAGTTTACAATGTAGAGTTGTTCAAATTGGGTTCTGGACAGGAAGTGTTTTCGGGCACTTTGATCAAGTTAGCTTGTTCTCCAACTTGTGCTACTTGGTCTAGATGATTTATTAGACCATTGTAGCATGTGGACCAAGCTTGAGAGTATTTGGGCAAGTTTGCTAATGCAAAGTTGTTCAAACTTGGAAAAGGGCAGAAATGGTTTTGAGAGGTTTCATGGGGTTATACTATTCTCCATGCCATGAGGCTTGGCCAGATCATCAATTATGTCATATGTGACATGTTAGAATTTTATTGGAATTTCTAGAGAATATTTCCTTTGTAAATATTTCAAAAGCTTGAAATATCCAGGAAGGGTTTTTGAGGGATTTGACCAATATTTTGAACGTGACCATGTGTTGAAACTCATATATATGGACAATATATGTCCACTGAGTTTCCCTAAATTTTCACAAATATTTTTAAAGCATTAAAATAATTTTAACCTATTAAATACCATTTCTGGTCTAAAGAAAAATCCTTTAAATAAAATAATAAAATAACTTTAAAAAAATATTTTTTTGTGGTTTTGGGGAGTCCTAGTCCTAATAGGTTTCAAATATACTCTTTGAAATATTTTTCATACCCCAAATCAAGTACTTGTAGTGCAACCTCAATCCAGGGGTTTTGGAAAACTAAATTTAGAAAAAAATACTTTTTGGCCAAATTATTTTTATAAGAAAATTCTATACTGTACTATACACATGGCATGATCATTGGGCAGAAGTTTTGGATCAAGGAGAAGGATTATAAGAGTTGGGAGATTTATTTAATTTTTAGAGCACTTGCAAACAACAGACAAAAGTCTAATCAAGGCAAAGTCCAAAACACACAGAAGTTTTTGTCAAACCACATTTTATCATTATTTATCACTTTAAGTGTTGTGCCTTGAAAATCAGGGTGTGACAGACCTACCCCCCTTACAAGAATCTCGTCCCCGGGATTCCCAAACTAGGCGTAGAAAGGGATACAGAAACTTGGATCTGGTGTAGTCTTCAAGTCCTCATGTTGCTTCTGCTTCTGTGTAGTGCTCCATTGAGCTTGAAGTACTTGATGGTGTGGCTTCGTGTATGACGCTCTTCTCGATCCAGGTTGCTAAGGGGTTTCTCGCATATGCCAGGTTGGGCTGGAGGTTGGTGGCTGGACGATCGATGTCCTTGTAAAGATCGGGCTAGTTAGGAAGTTGGAAAGACTTCCGGAGTTGTGACGCATGGAAAGCGTTGTGCACATCAGGTAACTCAGGTGGCAACTCCAGCTGGTAGATGTCTTCTCTTCGTCTCGTAGTGATCTCAGAGGGGGTTGTTAAATCTTGGAGTTATCTCGAAGGGGGCCGATGAATCTTGGTGTGGGTCTCCTTGTCATGGAAATGCTTGGTTCCTTAGAGAGGAGTGGCTTGCAGATACACCTAGTCTTCAACGCGGAGGTTTACTTCTTGATGACGGTGGTTGGTATAGTTCTTCCTCCTGGACATGGCGATCTTCAGGTGTTCCTTGACCAGCTCAGTGATTCTTCTTCCGTCTTCGGGTAGAAAAGTATGTTACCAAAAATAAAGATGACAACCAACTTGTCCAAGTACTCCATGAAGACTTTGTTCATGAGGTACATAAAGTAGGATGGGGGTATTGGTGGTGGTCACGGCTGAGTATTGGTCAGGGTCTTCTCGATCTAGAGCCAAAGCCCAAGGTCAGGATCCAACCATGTTGTGGCTTGGTAGGGCGTAAGGGTTTCAAGGATTCTAGGGGGCGAGTGAATGTTTATCGTCTTGCCATTTAGCACAGTTTTTGAGATGCCAATAGTTCCACCTAGTCCTGCGAACAAATAACCCTATACCACTGAAAGCATCATTTCGTATAGGTCAAATCCAATCATCACTCATGTTATCTATATTCTCATGACTTCTGAGAGGAGTTCTAACAAAATCATATATGTCTATGATCCCCAACCTCGTATGTATGGCTACCCCTAAAAATCCATGGGTAGAGCATACAAGCTACCAAGCTTGAATCACAATCCAAGTGCTCAGCCTATTCTTCCAAGGTCCATGCTAGTGCATCTCTATCCTAAGGAAACACATCGTATGTCACTCCAAAATCTTGTTTCCTTTTCTATGAATCAACTCCAACAACCCGTTAACTTCCATTAATCACTACATAATCCATTAATTCTACAACTCCAACGCCTATGCTGGTGTTCCACATGATCTCCTAAAGTCTTTATAATCCCCAATACTTGAAAGGGCTGCCTTACTATAGTTTGTCCACCAATTTTCGTTATTGTGATCTAGTAATACTCCAAGGTCAAGCTCATAAAGATGCCCAAATAAACTCTGACAATTAGTCCAATCTCCTAGTTTATCGTCCATCGAGAAACATGGTATCATGATCGAGATCATCAGTCTAAATCCAATTTACTCCGAACCATGTAGACATACTCAACATCTATATTCATATAGAATCACCTACTTAAATCCAAATCTCTTGTCCAACGAGAATTTCTTCACCTTTCCCCAAGTCATTATCGTAATATCAACTATCCCCTATCCATATCCACTGGCTAAGTCAAATCCTTATTCATCCGAGAATTTCAGCTTGCGACCATAATTGTCCATCAAATCCAATTTACTCAGGGGTAATGAAAGTTATGCTACTCTATTAACTGATCCCACCAAGTTCAACTACTAACATGAAAGCCTTATAATCCACCAAGGAGTCTCAAATAATTCCTCAAGGTCACTGATATAAACTCATCAAGTCATTTGTCCTCTATCCCTATATCCTCAATTTGGTCCTCCCTATGGCATCGTCAGTTCTGGTGCTATCTTAGGAAGATAGTGTGCTCGTTCACTATGCCCATTAGTCCCATAATGAACCCAGTGATAAGCAAGGCTTACTACAGCTTAACTTGTTCTCTTGTGATTCCGTAGGTTAAGCTCATGGTTAAGGATTCGAGCTAGGTATCTCGTGAAGTCCTGTAGGGTCTAGGGATAGGGTTCTAGTCTTGAGGTGTAAACATACGGGGTTTTACTTGGTCGAGGAGGTTGTAGCAAAAGTCTTCAGTGCTTGTTGGTCGCCGAGGTGGAGTCCTTGGTGCATATTGTCTTGCTTGTCTTCAGTTAAGGAAAGAGATGAGAGGGAAAATTCGCATAGAGGAGGGGATCCCTAAAGGGGGTTCTATAATGCAGGTGCAATCAAGAAGTGCCGAAAGGGCCAAAAACAAACAACAGAGTAAGGCAGGTGATATTGTCGCGTACTTGTTGCCTAGGGCAAAAAGAGCGACTGATATAAAAACACAAACAAATAAAAATAAACAACACACAATCATGGTTCTACTCGAATGATCATACGGTCTTGACTACGCATAGGGGGTACACGACTCATCCTACCCTAGGGGTTCTCGAATTCAGTAGTCGTGCCTTGTGCCTCGTGCAGTCTCCTGAGTCTCCCTCAGGTGTTGTTACGTCTCTTGTTCGATGAAACGATCTGGGTTGAGCCTGAAGAGTCTGCAACAACTTCTTGCCTGTTGGAGTGATGGGGTGAAGGTGGCTGCTCGTATCTGGCGTTGACTTGGTCTCCTCTTGTCTTCTTATTCATGACGATCCTTTTTGCATTCTAAGGCATCAGCGGTTCCAGGTGGCAATCCTTTATGCAATGACATTAACAATGCATAGTAGAGGTCCAATCTATCGGGCACATTGTTGACAATATCGTCACCGAGAGCGGGGGATGAAGAGAACCGTTTTCCTACTCACTATAGTGAGGCGGGCCAAATGGCGAGGTTCTCATCCACCGGTGGTTGCTGATACAACAATGGTAGTGACAGGGTTACTCTATTAGCAATGTATATCATGATCTTGCATATCCTATGTGCTGGTCATCGTAGGCCATGGCTGCATAATCCTGGGGCAATTTTGAAGGTGACACCATCCTCTGGGTCTTCATGTCCTCATTCCTCGAGGGCATATCTTCTGTTGGCATCATCTTGCTGTGGTGTCGCCAATCTTGTGTTCAGAAGATGTGGATCAGTGTTTGGCAAGGTGTACTCCTTCTAGATTATCCACGAGGATTACAAGGAATCCAGTGGTCAGGGGCATAAGGGTTCTAGCGACCATAAGTTTTGAAGGGGAAGAGATCAATAAGGAAAGTATACCTTAGTTTTTGAAAAACTCAGAAGGGGAAGAGAAGTATAGATAGTTTTGAAAACTTGTAATAGTTTTGGAAATAGTTTTACCCTAACTAACGACCATGCTAACTAAGGCTTCCTACAGTCAGGATGGCTCTGATACCAGCTCTGTGGGGACCCCGACTCATAAGTCGAGATCACCGAATGCACGTGTATAGTGATCCCAGAGATCAATGCTCACTGAACACACAGAAGCTGAATAACAAGAGTCTACATCCATACATACCGTTTTACACAAGTAGGGCCATTATGGTCAAGTCTTGAGTGTATCATCGCAGCGTAAATCTTCGATAACAACTTGGACCCATGCCATCTGCCTTAACCCTACAGGCATTCTGACTGGGAAGCGTCCTAGCTCACACGATCGTCACCAAAGTCTCTTCTTCATACACCTGCTCTTTCAAGCCTGGCCAAGTAAGTAGCCAGGGACAAGCCAATGAGTACGTTTGAATGTACTCGCAAGCAACCCAAGAGTGATAACAAAATAATTATGCAAGGCTTTGCTGCTGAATTGGCATTTTTGCGGAAAGCTAGTTTTTCTCATGCAAGTATGATCAACATTTATCAAGGACATGAATGTGTCTGCAACAAGTATCAGGAGGTTACAGACATCAACATCGAGAAGGAGTTATAAACAACTCATGCTCAAGCTCATCGTGACTTCCTCACGAGTCGCATCATCAATATCACCAAACTGTGTTGTTTTTCAGAAACATATGGACGTAGCCCAAGAGCGGTTACCCAACTGTCCTTGACCATGGACACGGCTATTCGAATAGTTTTACACTCTGCAGAGGTTGCACACTTTACCCACAAGATCTGGGGAACTTCCGTGTCATCACGACCCGCGATACCTCAAGTACGCGGGGTAAGCACCCGATCACTATCTTTCCCTAGACGACACTAACAAGGAGTCCACTCGTTGTTCCGTATTCTCACGATGTACATCATACGAGACTCACTCGAGATTGTAACATCCGAGAGGGGACACAACAGTGTATCCGGTGCCCTGTAAAAATAGTCATGGCCGCCCTACCTGGCACGACCCCGTCCCGAGAGAGAGCACCAACTCTCCCCCGTCACTAGTAATGCAGGCTCCAAGCTAGTATCGACCTAGGTAATCAATAATGCCCTTTCCCATATAAGGGTAGAGTGGTTGAGCATGTAAGGTTGGAATAACGGTCGCAACTTAAACCAATCCGTTTTTGAAAGCAACACACACACTTGCATCGGTACACCACTTCGTCATCAAGTGGTTACCCATCTCATTATCTCCCTCGGGCATAAGTGGCACCCGACGGGTTTTCAAAAAGTCTTTTGAAGGTACTCTGCCTCCATCACCATGCATATTCCCGTCCCATTTGCATAGCCACTACTATAGCATCCTATCTACTCCCACCAGCATAACCCTCATAGGATGGTAGGGTCATGCATAATGCAAGTATCAACAAGGAAGTAACAGAGGCAACCCATCAAAGTGGTTACCACCTCATCATGATTCCGTTGCAATGACAATATGGTGCTATATGTCATGCATAAAAAGGGTTTCATAGACATGGTCAAAGGGCTGCTTGCCTGTTTTAATAAAGTCTTCGGGGTCTTCAAATATCTCTGGTCCAACTCCGAGCATTTCGTCTACTTCGTCAACTATCGTCGAAAGCAACCATTATAAGCAACACAACAAGGCAGGAAATAAAAGTGCTCTAAAAATATGAGTTGGACTTTTCTAGGATACCTCTGGTCATATGAGGGGTGACCAAAGTGGTTTCATTAGGATTTGATCAATGGACATCACAGAATAGTTTAATATGAGGGAATAAATGGATTCAATGGATCTGCAAGTTGTCTACTGTCGGTGTACTAGAGTAGGGGTACCCTAGTATCCCTAACTTGTGCACGGGCAGTTGCAGCACCCCGCGGCAAGGCTTGCCGGGTGACCGCCAAGGTCCTCCGTGGTTCCTTTGGAGCCATTCAAGAACAAGTATTCAAGCCAAGGAGACAAGGCCCCGGCAAGAGGAGCTTGCGGGGAAGGCCAACCAAGGCATCTCAAGGAACTTGCCGCGACGCGCCACGCGTCCCGGCAAGGCCCGGTGAGCGACAAGCTTCCGGACGCAACAAGACAACGACCGCGGCAAGGCACTTGCCGCGGCAAGCTACCACTCTGTACCCGCGCTCCAGCACATCCACCAACGTGTCGCCCTGGGGCCTTTCCAGGCGTGCGTGGCAAGAGGCTGTGCAGCCAGCGATGCGCGGTGGCAAGCGACGCTGACAAGACTGCCATCGTGGCGAGCGGTGGCATCCCTGACGGTCCCTTTTTGCACTATTTGGGCGACGCAGACGGGCATTTAATGTCTTTGTCCCCTGCCGCCAGGGTTAGGTATGATACACTGTACAGGTAGTTGTACCAACTGCAATTCCTTTTTCCATTTTTACCCTTGTCTACGTTGCCACCTGTCGGTGACCCCTTTAGCATATAAAAGGAGGCCCATGCGCAATGTAGAGGGGGTTCGAAGGCAGAAAAACACTCACGCTCGGTCTCGTTAGCAGCTGAGGTGTACTGTAGCACTCAGCGCTCTCGAGCAAGAACTCAATACACTCAGACATGCAGCAGTAGGAGTGTTATCTCTCCGAAGAGCTCCGAAGCTGGGTAAACTGCTCGTGTGCTTTGCCTCGAACCGCTCTTTGTGCGATCTCCGCCCCCCGCCGAACCGAAAGGGGCTCGGTCCGCCGGTCCCATAGGTGTTCGTGGATGAGTTTCCCCGACATCTTTGGCGCGCCAGGTAGGGGGGCGTCGAGGTTGTGTGAACCTGATCCGGCGTTCACACGAGCTAGATCTTCATCTTCTTCATCGACATGCCACCGAAGAAGAAGGCTTCGGCGGCAGCTGTTCCGTCCACATCGATCCCACCACCACCGGAGCAAACGAGTGGTGGGGTAGACGCCGGCGGAAGAATGGGCATCGACGAGGGAGCTCACGGTGCTGCCAGGTCCAAGGACAAGGCTGCACAGACCTCGGCGTCCGTACATGCACCGCGCCCATCTCAGGAGGCGCAGGACCGACAACGTCATGGTATTCGCAGTACCATACGTTTGTTGGACCAAGATCGAGCTGGTGGATCTTGGGGTGCTCAAGACCAGCATGCACGCCAACATGCTGGCACGAGCGAGACACAGTCGCCTGGACAGGATACTGCTCCTTCTAACATAGTTAGAAGTCCGAGCATATCCCGCTCCTCGCACCGTTCGCCACTGCCGCCCACCACTCCAGCAGAAGCTTTGGCGCGAGCTCAACTGCTCCTGGATTACCCTCCAACGGCAGACAAGATCGATGGATGGAGGGCCACCATTCAGAGTCTCATCGGCTTCGCCAACGGCGACACTCTGCGGCGGCCGAGTACATCGCTGCCGCGGCAGGACTGCCAGGCGCGAGCCGATGGCGACGAAACCGGTGGGGGTGCAACCACCATGCACTCTCCACCCCGAAGGCCAAGATCGCCGACTCGCCGGATCCACCTCGACAGCGACTCCACCGCATCATCAGATCCACGAGCTCGTCGCGATCAGCGCCAAGTTCTTCACGAACGCCAGCAAGAAGACGCTCGTACTCGCATCGAGCGCCGAAGAGAAGCGCGGCGTCAATCGGACCAGCGCGCTGGGCGCTCTGTCGACATGCATGCACCAGGGGAACCAGACGACTTGCCGTACACGGTAGGTTGCCCTGCGTTCACCCGTGAGCTGCGGCAAGTCCAGTGGCCCAGCACGAAGAATTTCAAACCAGACGGCAAGTCACATCCGTCGTAGTTCCTCAGCATCTACACCATCACGGTGCAAGCTGCCGGGGGGCGGGACGATAAGATCCTGGCCAACTACTTCCCGCTGGTGCTCAAGCCCAATGTCAGATCCTGGCTCATGCACTTGCCGGACAACTCCATATCCTCCTGGGCAGACCTATGCCATCAGTTTGTCGGCGCCTTTACAGGCGGCCACAAGCCTCATGGCCAAGAGAGCGACCTTCATCTGCTCGCCCAGATGTCACATCCCCAGTTCAGGCCTTGCTTGTCTTTGCTTTAGCTTCCATGCATCATGTTTAAATTCTTTTAAAACTTGAAATGGGGGATGTTCAAACCCTAGCATTAAAAAAGAATCCACCAGGTTCAACTAAAATATTTTTCAGTGAACCCAAATGGCCTTCAAAAATGTCCATCATTTTTGGAAATGCTGGAAACAGCAACCAGAGGTGATGCACATTTTTGCATGACATTTTGGATTGTTGAATTAACACATGTTGTATTTTGAATTGGAGCAAATAAATTCTATAAATAATTTATTGCTCCAATAATTCTGATTTTTTGTTGAGGGGCTTTGGAATAATCCTTTTTAGTCCCTGCAAAATTTATCAGAAGCAATAAAATTAGTTTGGTTCAAAAACCAAATTAAAACAAATGTCAAAAATAGAAAAACAGTAATAAAAGAGAGAGAGAACTAACCTGACGCTCACCTGGCAGCCCAGCTGGCCCAGCACTGTAACTGAGGCCCAGCCCACCAGGGCGAAGCGGTTGCCTTCAACCTCTGCCAGTAGGCAGAGGCGTGTCGCTGCGCGCGCGATCGCCGTGGCTAGCTCCCTGCCTGCTTCCTCCACCCCGACTCCTCCAGACGCGCCACGGAGACGCCCAGCACCCCCTGCACCCCTCTCCTCTCTCCCTGGACCTCTCTCCCTCCTCTGCTCTCTCCCTACGATGCCACCAAACACGCCCATCGCCGCCGTTCGCCGTTGCCGCGACCACCGCCGTCCCGACGATGCCCCGAGCTGCTCCCGAGCTCCTGCGCCTCGTCACCAACCCCCTCACCGAGCCACGCGACTGGAAGACCCCCGAAGCGCCGTCCCCGACCCCTTCTTCCTCCTCGGGTCACCGGAGATCTTCACCGTCGATTCGCCACCATCGTCGCTTCCCCGAGCTCGCTGACCATCTCTACGCGACCCATGTGAGCCTCCGGTCGATTCCCCTCTCCTCCCCGCGTCATTTTCGCCTCATAGCCGCCGCCGCCATTGAGGCCGAAGCTCGCCTCCGCTCGAGCTTGTCGCCGGCGTCGCTCCGGCGACCATTTGGTCATCCCGTGCTAACCAACATGCCCGCCGCATCGCGTAGTGCCTTGCTAGCGCCTCAGCTTCTGCGTTTACACGCCACAGCCCCAACCCCGCACATGGACGAACTCCGGCCGCCGCCTTGGAGCTCGCCGTCGTTGGCTCCGGCCACGATAGACCCGGCCTGCACCACCACTAGATGCGCGCCTCCTAGAGCTCTCCAACAAGCCCAAGAACGGCCTCGCCCGTGCCCCGTAGCGCGTTTCCGACGGCCGCCACCGTCTTGGGCCTCGCCGGCGTTGAGTCGCCGGCGGGTTTCACCTCGCTGACCCCGTTTGACCACGGGTGGGCCAGTTTGACCCCCTGGGTCAATGACAGGTGGGGCCCAGCCCCGCTAATTAACTAGGATTAGTACCAAATGAATTTAGTTAAGCTAATCACACTGACATGCGGGACCCACTGTCAGGTTTGACCGGACCGTGACCTGTTGAGCTGCTGACGTCACACTGATGTCAGGCTGACGCAGTAAATCATTTACTAGATTTATTCTTATATAGGAAATTCTAGAAAATGTCCTAAACTTCTAAAATTCATAGAAATTCAACCGTAGCTCCAAATCAAATAATTTATATATGAAAAATGATCAGAAAAATCCAAAGAATCTGTTTATGGCATTTTCATGCATGTTAGAACAACTTATGGCTACTGTTTAGGACAAATCATTGAATAGCATTTAAATAACCACATGTGGAGTTTGAATTTGAACCTAGGGTTCAAACCAACTCCATTTAACTTGCTGCTAGTTGCATCAGCTCAAACCACAACATATTGACATGTCATGATCATGCATCATATTGAGCATTGCATTGATTACGTTTTCTTCTGTGATGCCGGTATTTGTCCCCTCTCGATAGACGTGATACCGACGATGAGATCGATGACACCGATGAAGAGCTATATTATCTTCAAAAGTGCCAGGCAAGCAAAACCCCCCTTGTTCATTCCGATAAAATCCCAGTCTCTCGCTCCTGCTCTCTTTTACTGCATTAGAACAACAACGATTCATCTGTTACTTGTCGCGGTAGCTGAACCCCTTTATCCTTTGCATGACCTGTCATTGCCACAGTAAATAGATGAAACCCACTAGCATGAGTAGGAGTTGTTTGAGCCCTGTTATGCCTACTCATTCATGCTTGTTTGTCATGCCTGCTACTGCTTAGAGTTGAGTCAGGTCTGATTCATCGGGGATGAATTAGAGGTGTGTGAACATGTCCTACTGTTGAGAGCTAAGTGTGTGAACACGATTTGGTAAAGGTAGCGGTGAGAGGCCATGTAGGAGTACATGGTGGGTTGTCTCATTGCAGCCGTCCTCAGGAACTGAGTTCTGTGTTTGTGATCCATGACCAGCTACTACCACGCATTGGAATGCTTAAGTGCCCCTCTTGACTTATTAATCAACTTGATCTCTGTCCAGGAGTTGCAACTAGTTTCTGGTGTTTGTAGGTAGTGTTAGTAGTCTACCAAGTGGCACCCGGTACAGGTGGGCTTGGGACAGACTAGGCACAGTGGCCCGGTGTACCAAGTGGCACCCGGATGGTGGACTTGGGAACCCTGCACACATCGTTTGGGGCCGTGAGTGACACCCGGCCGGATCTCCTTGCGGATGGAACCCGAATAGGCGATAAACCTGGACGAGAGACTTGTGTGGTTAGTCAGGTCGTGGCCGACACCCTCGCTGGGCTTCCGCTTGAAGGTTGTTGAGTACATGTCGTGTAAACGGCGGTAAGTGGTGAGAGCGTGTGTGAAGAAGTACACCCCTGCAGGGTTAATATGATCTATTCGAATAGCCGTGTCCGCGGAAAAGGACTTCTGGTTTGCCTGTACAGTTCATAGACAAGTGAAAGTGGATACTCTAAAATACGCAAGATAATGAGTGCTATGGATGGCGTTCTCGTAGGGAGACGGGAGCGGATCCATAGTGGTGTATTGATATGGTGAATATGTGGACTCGTGTGCGCCACCTCAAAAGAGTTACTTGCAGTCGTAGTTCAGGTTAGCCACTGAGTCAAAGCTGGCTTGCTGCAGTTAAACCCCACCATTCCTTTGTTGATAATGATGCATATGTAGTTAGTTCTGATGTAAGTCTTGATGGGTACATTTGTACTCACGTTGCTTAATTTATGTTTTTGCAGAGAGACGTCAGTCTCGCTAGTAGTTCCGCGTGGACTTCGACGTTTAGCTTCTTACCTCAGCTACGATCTTGTGCCCTCGGCAGGATCTGGTAGATAGTCAGGCTTCTCAGCCTTTTTCATTTGTAGATGTCTATACTTAGACATGTTAAGCTTCCGCTTGTGCTTTGACTTGTATGCTCTGATTGTTGGGTCATGAGACCCATGATTGTAATATCTCGCTCCTCGGAGCCTATTGAATAAAATACTTGAGTCGTAGAGCCACGTTGTGATGCCATGTTGTATTTGCACATATCGAGCATATTGTGTGTATGTTATTGAAATGCTTGGTATGTGTGGGATCTGACTATCTAGTTGTTTATCCTTAGTAGCCTCTCTTACCGGGAAATGTCTCCTAGTGTTTCCACTGAGCCATGGTAGCTTGCTACTGCTCCGGAACACTTAGGCTGGCCGGCATGTGTCCTTCTTCGTTCCTGTGTCTGTCCCCTCGGGGAAATGTCACGCGATGAATTCTGGACCTGTTAGCCCGCTACAGCCCGGTTCACCGGAGTCCTGCTAGCCCAGTGCTACAGCTTGAATTCACTCGCTGATGACCGACACGTTCGTTGTTGGGTCATGTATGCCTGTCCCTGTAAGTTAGTGCCACTTTGGGTTCACGACTAGCCATGTCAGCCCGGGTTCTTTGTCATATAGATGCTAGCGGCACTATCATATACGTGAGCCAAAAGGCGCAAACGGTCCCGGGCCAGGTAAGGTGGCACCCATGGGAATACCGTGCGTGAGGCCGCAAAGTGATATGATGTGTTACATGCTAGATCGGTGTGACTTAGGATCGGGGTCCTGACAGCTTTGGTATCAGAGCTTGACTGCCTATAGGATTACCAAGCCAAACTGGTCGAAGTTGAGTCTAGAAATGCTTTAGTTATGTAAGGGAATTGATTGTGGGATGAAACGTAAGGCTCTTTTTACTCCTTATACCTTATGCCTTCTGATCTGAGTCATCTTATCCTTCCTACGGGGTTAAGGAACTAGGATTCTCAACTTTCTATTAGGATCACGTGTTACTAATCCGTAGACTTGTAAGATTGTTGGATTTAAGCCCAGTTCAGTTTCTAATACCCCTGTGTGTTCATAGTTGGTCTCGGAACCTTGTTATTGTGCTTCTGAGTGGTTATACCACCATTTTTGTAGCATGTCTCCAATATTTTTGAGCATTTACAGCCGTTATGTTGTCCGAGTCATCCCAGGTTTCTAAATAGTCTGATGCATTTGCAAATCCCCTTTTCCCTTCCTGATGTTTCTTTGGGCCAGATTAAGCACACTAAACGTTGAGTTGAGGTATTCTATCACCTCGACATATATGTTGGAGTTATTATTATGACCCTAGGTGTCTTAGGGGATCATCTAGTAATCTAGCCATGCTTTTGTTCCCAGTGTGATGATTCTGGCCACCATTCTCGAAAGCATCCCGTGATGCAATTTAGTTAGTAGGTATTCCACTCCTGGGTTATGAACCCGAGATTCACCCTACTTACTTCATGTTGATAGTAATTGCCAGTGCCTTTAGGATATTAGTAACCTTTGCATTGTTCCTCGAGGTTTGTGGTATTTCCTTCTTCCAAATACCAAGAACTACTTATGGCAGAAGTTCTTTTGAACCAAAAGATCACAACCAGAGTGCTCTTGATGAGTTCTCCATTCGTAGTTGTGACTCTGCCAGTTCTACCCTTCTGCATGGGTTATCCGGAAGAAATATATTGAACTCGTTCGACATGCTAATCTATGCATCCATAACTCAGAAAATCATATGTTCTTTTGAGTTGTCCCTCTTTAGTTGTCTTCTGACCTCGTCTATCAATTGATAGTCAAGAGTATGTGTGCATCCGTAATGGATGCTTATTACCCTTGTGGTCCATCAAACCATTCTAATCCGGAATGACTAGGAGAAACAAACTCCAGATCCTCATCCATATCTAGGATTGGGTCAAAGCAATTGTATTCTGCAGATCAAAATGCCAATCCAGCTTCTGCTCTGCTCTACCTTGGAGTGTTACCATCTTTATGTCAAGAGTGTCATGGGAATTGCACACCATCCTATGAACTCTTGATACAGTGATACTCTCTCCATCATTATTCATTTCTCGGTTCCCCTGTTGTTGCAACCGGAATGTCGACAAGTGAATCGTGATGTGTGAAATCAATACTCCTAGCAACCTTGTTGCTTGGTAGTTAAAGGACAATAATTTCATTCTTAGCATGTTGGTTATTGAATCATCATTCTAAGATTGATCGTGCTACCTAGTCCATTCTCCTGGTGCACTCCTCGATCAATGAGTTAGGATTATTTCAAATCTTCGCTCTATTGATCATATCGTCTTGCCCTGAAAAGCAAGATTGTTCTCGAGCTTAGTAACATATTGGTGGTTCATGATTTCTCGAATATCTTCTCGGAAGTATTACCAGGTTGTCCCTTGACCGCTATGTTGAGTTTGTGATCATGTTGGTTTCCTTGTAAACCACCCTTTCTCCAAGAATCCCTGTTGGATACCCCTGAGCTAGTTGGTTAAGCTAAATGACAACTTGGAGAGTTGGAAGATAAAATCTTACCTAACTTAGTTCATTTCAAAGGGATATCTTGGTGTTGGTGTGTTAGTTGAAGAAAGATGATATCTTCATCGATTGGTCCCTATGATCAGTTGTTGGACCTATTATCTTATAAAAACTTTGATTTGAGTATGGGCTATCGTCAAACCAAATCAGAACCAACGATGTTCGTAATGTTGTCTTACTCGCGGTTATCCCTCGAGCATACACCATTGCATCTTTTGGGTCTGACCAATACTATCACCGTGTTCACATGATGGCGGAAGTCCAATGATATGGAAATTCCGATGAGTTGTTGTTGAGCCCATCAGCAGCATTTTGTCTCCCCCATAACTCATGTTGAACATCAACCTAGTGTTGGAAACTTTTATAAGCATTATCTTCATGTCCCATCTGTGAAGAATATGTTGGATGAAAGAAGTGACTTTCCCTGATTCACGTGCATTTGGTGCAAGTTGCCGCTGTGAGTTCAAGAAAGATTGTTTTTGTTCCCCCCTGGTACCATCCCAAGTCAGTCATGCATGTGCGAAGTATGCTATGGTTTGACAGGCTCGCAACCTTCATTCCATATGTATCCCTAGCACACCAAGCCACTGATTGAATTGTTCAAGGAGAAGAAGTTCCTTCTTAAGAATCATGACTTATGTTAGGACTTCGATATCCTCGTTGATGGTTCCCCACCGGAACTCGGTAGTGTTTTATTCTAAGACTACCATGTGATCATGTTTTGTCTGGGACAACGTGTTCACATGTGTGTAGCAGAACCAGCTCATGTTTTGGAGCTTGCTATCTTAGTTCATTTCCCGAGAATCTCGCAACGTCATCTCGTCGATTTGTGTTGCAATCTTTCATTGTTCTTCCTAGACTCGATGAGTCTGGATTATTCTGACACCAACCAGATCTGAATCTCAGGCAGACATGATGGTTGGAACGTTTCCCAAGAACTATAATAATGGTCTCTCTGTAACCCGGTAAAGTGGATGTCGTGGCCGACACACCTAGCCGGAAGATCTATTATTGTAGTATATTGATTGAAGAAGTTGGCCACCTTCCCATGAGGACTTCGTAGGAATTACTCCCTAGTTGTGCCTTATGATTTTTGTGTTCCCGAAGTCCGACCTTTACTTGATGTTCTAGATATCAAACCATATGAATGGGATACACTAGCACATCAAGGAGAACATTAGAAGCAGAGTGCTAAATGTCTCTCGGTTGATCATCCAGATTCTGTTTCCTTGGCCTCGCTAAGGTGAAATCTAAGAAGGTGTTATCTTCCTGTGCATCTGCATCGTCCATCACTATCCATCATGGTTGTATGTTGTGTTGCCAGGATCCTTGACACGGATGTTGGTAAAACCTTGATGAATATGGAAATGCTCAAGTTCTTGAGAGCACGCACAAGCGCCATGTGTTAGCACCGGCACTAACTGGGATTGCTCCCAGTTTTCTTCGGTTAGGCTATAACTTTTCAAGCAGTGGACCCACTCTCTACTATTGAGCTTCTCCCCAGTTACTAAAATCATTCCTTGTGTTGTTTTCAACAAGGTAATCCACATCATCCATTCTAGTATGAGTATGCCATTCCTTCGAACTCGCCAATCGATTGCTGTGATTTGCCTTAGGCTGATATAAAGAGTTTCAATGATCTCTATTTCAAAGGTAATTCTTTTTGCCACTTAAGGGATGACTCCACGAGTCACCTCCTCCAAGATGTCTCGTTATGGTATCATGGCAACTCAACTCCTCGCTATGTTGACAACCGTTCACCACCCTTTTAAGCGTGGAATTGTTGTCTACCTAGTGAACCCTCATCATTTGTCCCACTCCATGAGTTAATCCCGAGTTCTTCGACCTTCAAGAAGATCGATCCTTCTAGAGCTTTCTTTCTCCTCTCGTTGTCATGTCGGTTGGAGTTCTCGGAGCAAGACATCAAGATAAAGATGGTGATAGAGTCAGCGTCCTTATGAAGGGCAACCTGGATCGTGAAGATTGTGTTAGGTTGCGTTTCCCCTTCATCTTACCCTACGCTTGAATCTCGGGTCGAGATTCTTGTTTAGTGGGGGTGAGTTGTCACATCCCCAGTTCAGGCCTTGCTTGTCTTTGCTTTAGCTTCCATGCATCATGTTTAAATTCTTTTAAAACTTGAAATGGGGGATGTCCAAACCCTAGCATTAAAAAAGAATCCACCAGGTTCAACTAAAGTATTTTTTAGTGAACCCAAATGGCCTTCAAAAGTGTCCATCATTTTTGGAAATGCTGGAAACAGCAACTAGAGGTGATGCACATTTTTGCATGACATTTTGGATTGTTGAATTAACACATATTGTATTTTGAATTGGAGCAAATAAATTCTATAAATAATTTATTGCTCCAATAATTCTGATTTTTTGTTGAGGTGCTTTGGAATAATCCTTTTTAGTCCTTGCAAAATTTATCAGAAGCAATAAAATTAGTTTGGTTCAAAAACCAAATTAAAACAAATGTCAGAAATAGAAAAACAGTAATAAAAGAGAGAGAGAACTTACCAGACGCTCACCTGGCAGCCCAGCTGGCCCAGCACTGTAGCTGAGGCCCAGCCCACCATGGCGAAGCGGTTGCCTTCAACCTCTGCCAGTAGGCAGAGGCGTGTCGCGGCGCGCGCGATCGCCATGGCCAGCTGCTTGCCTGCTTCCTCCACCCCGACTCCTCCAGACGCGCCACGGAGACGCCCAGCACCCCCTGCACCCCTCTCCTCTCTCCTTGGACCTCTCTCCCTCCTCTGCTCTCTCCCTACGACGCCACCGAACACGCCCATCGCCGATGTTCGCCGTTGCCGCGACCACCGCCGTCCCTACGATGCCCCGAGCTGCTCCCGAGCTCCTGCGCCTCGTCACCAACCCCCTCACCGAGCCACGCGACTGGAAGACCCCCGAAGCGCCGTCCCCGACCCCTTCTTCCTCCTCGGGTCACCGGAGATCTTCACCGTCGATTCGCCACCGTCGTCGCTTCCCCGAGCTCGCTGACCATCTCTACGCGACCCGTGTGAGCCTCCGGTCGATTCCCCTCTCCTCCCCGCGTCATTTTCGCCTCATAGCCACCGCCGCCATTGAGGCCGAAGCTCGCCTCCGCTCGAGCTTGTCGCCGGCGTCGCTCCGGCGACCATTTGGTCATCCCGTGCTAACCAACATGACCGCCGCATCGCGTAGTGCCTCGCTAGCGCCTCAGCTTCTGCGTTTACACGCCACAGCCCCAACCCCGCACATGGTCGAACTCCGGCCGCCGCCTTGGAGCTCGCCATCGTTGGCTCCGGCCACGATAGACCCGGCCTGCACCACCACTAGATGCGCGCCTCCTAGAGCTCTCCAACAAGCCCAAGAACGGCCTCGCCCGTGCCCCGTAGCGCGTTTCCGACGGCCGCCACCGTCTTGGGCCTCGCCGGCGTTGAGTCGCCGGCGGGTTTCACCCCGCTGACCCCGTTTGACCACGGGTGGGCCAGTTTGACCCCCTGGGTCAATGACAGGTGGGGCCCAGCCCCGCTAATTAACTAGGATTAGTACCAAATGAATTTAGTTAAGCTAATCACACTGACATGCGGGACCCACTGTCAGGTTTGACCGGACCGTGACCTGTTGAGCTGCTGACGTCACACTGATGTCAGGCTGACGCAGTAAATCATTTACTAGATTTATTCTTATATAGGAAATTCTAGAAAATGTCCTAAACTTCTAAAATTCATAGAAATTCAACCGTAGCTCCAAATCAAATAATTTATATATGAAAAATGATCAGAAAAATCCAAAGAATCTGTTTATGGCATTTTCATGCATGTCAGAACAACTTATGGCTACTGTTTAGGACAAATCATTGAATAGCATTTAAATAACCACATGTGGAGTTTGAATTTGAACCTAGGGTTCAAACCAACTCCATTTAACTTGCTGCTAGTTGCATCAGCTCAAACCACAGCATATTGACATGTCATGATCATGCATCATATTGAGCATTGCATTGATTACGTTTCCTTCTGTGATGCCGGTATTTGTCCCCTCTCGATAGATGTGATACCGACGATGAGATCGATGACACCGATGAAGAGCTATATTATCTTCAGAAGTGCCAGGCAAGCAAAACCCCCTTGTTCATTCCAATAAAATCCCACTCTCTCACTCCTGCTCTCTTTGACTGCATTAGAACAACAACGATTCATCTGTTACTTGCCGCGGTAGCTGAACCCCTTTATCCTTTGCATGACCTGTCATTGCCACAGTAAATAGATGAAACCCACTAGCATGAGTAGGAGTTGTTTGAGCCCTCTTGTGCCTACTCATTCATGCTTGTTTGTCATGCCTGCTACTGCTTAGAGTTGAGTCAGGTCTGATTCATCGGGGATGAATTAGAGGTGTGTGAACATGTCCTACTGTTGAGAGCTAAGTGTGTGAACACGATTTGGTAAAGGTAGCGGTGAGAGGCCATGTAGGAGTACATGGTGGGTTGTCTCATTGCAGCCGTCCTCAGGAACTGAGTTCTGTGTTTGTGATCCATGACCAGCTACTACCACACATTGGAATGCTTAAGTGCCCCTCTTGACTTATTAATCAACTTGATCTCTGTCCAGGAGTTGCAACTAGTTTCTGGTGTTTGTAGGTAGTGTTAGTAGTCTACCAAGTGGCACCCGGTACAGGTGGGCTTGGGACAGACTAGGCACAGTGGCCCGGTGTACCAAGTGGCACCCGGATGGTGGACTTGGGAACCCTGCACACATCATTTGGGGCCGTGAGCGACACCCCGGCCGGATCTCCTTGCGGATGGAACCCGAATAGGCGATAAACCTGGACGAGAGACTTGTGTGGTTAGTCAGGTCGTGGCCGACACCCTCGCTGGGCTTCCGCTTGAAGGTTGTCGAGTACATGTCGTGTAAACGGCGGTATGTGGTGAGAGCGTGTGTGAAGAAGTACACCCCTGTAGGGTTAATATGATCTATTCGAATAGCCGTGTCCGCGGAAAAGGACTTCTGGGTTGCCTGTACAGTTCATAGACAAGTGAAAGTGGATACTCTAAAATACGCAAGATAAGCGTGAGTGCTATGGATGGCGTTCTTGTAGGGAGACGGGAGCATATCCATAGTGGTGTATTGATATGGTGAATATGTGGACTCGTGTGCGCCACCTCAAAAGAGTTACTTGCAGTCGTAGTTCAGGTTAGCCACTGAGTCAAAGCTGGCTTGCTGCAGTTAAACCCCACCATTCCTTTGTTAATAATGATGCATATGTAGTTAGTTCTGATGTAAGTCTTGATGGGTACATTTGTACTCACGTTGCTTAATTTATGTTTTTGCAGAGAGACGTCAGTCTCGCTAGTAGTTCCGCGTGGACTTCGACGTTTAGCTTCTTACCTCAGCTACGATCTTGTGCCCTCGGCAGGATCTAGTAGATAGTCAGGCTTCTCAGCCTTTTTCATTTGTAGATGTCTATACTCAGACATGTTAAGCTTCCGCTTGTGCTTTGACTTGTATGCTCTGATTGTTGGGTCATGAGACCCATGATTGTAATATCTCGCTCATCGGAGCCTATTGAATAAAATACTTGAGTCGTAGAGCCATGTTGTGATGCCATGTTGTATTTGCACATATCGAGCATATTGTGTGTATGTTATTGAAATGCTTGGTATGTGTGGGATCTGACTATCTAGTTGTTTATTCTTAGTAGCCTCTCTTACCGGGAAATGTCTCCTAGTGTTTCCACTGAGCCATGGTAGCTTGCTACTGCTCCGGAACACTTAGGCTGGCCGGCATGTGTCCTTCTTCGTTCCTGTGTCTGTCCCCTCGGGGAAATGTCACGCGATGAATTCCGGACCTGTTAGCCCGCTACAGCCCGGTTCACCGGAGTCCTGCTAGCCCAGTGCTACAGCCTGAATTCACTGGCTGATGACCGACACGTTCGTTGTTGGGTCATGTATGCCTGTCCCTGTAAGTTAGTGCCACTTAGGGTTCACGACTAGCCATGTCAGCCCGGGTTCTTTGTCATATGGATGCTAGCGGCACTATCATATACGTGAGCCAAAAGGCGCAAACGGTCTCGGGCCAGGTAAGGTGGCATCCGTGGGAATACCGTGCGTGAGGCTGCAAAGTGATATGATGTGTTACATGCTAGATCGGTGTGACTTAGGATCGGGGGTCCTGACACTAGAAGGAAGGAGAGCCCCTTCGCAAGTACATTCAGAGATTCAGCCACGTATAGCACAACATCCCAGATGTCCACCCTGCCGCGGTAATCAGCGCGTTTCATCAGAACGTGCGAAACCGCGGGATGCGGGAGGAGATGGCGATGTGCAAGATCAGAGATGTCAGTGAGCTATATGCCCTGGCCGACAAGTGTGCACGTGCTGAGGAAGGGAGGAAACTCCCTGGAGAGAATACACGAGCAGGAGGATCTGATAGTGAGGAGGCTGCCCCGGCAAAGAAAAACCGGCGGCGGAACAACAGAAAGAAGAAATGCAAAGATGTGCTAGTCGTTGAGCGGTCCGGCAACGGAGGTGGCGCCAAGAAAGCCAAAGCTGGTAGCTCCGGCGAGGAGATTGCCGTAGGCACCAACTACCAGGCTGTGGCGGTCGCCGACAAGCAGGACGACACCAATAAGCAGTACTGCAAGATCCACCGCACCAAGGGCCATGACCTCCAGAGCTGCAAGAAGGTCGAGCAGCTTGTCGAGCAGCAAAAGGCTGAATACGAGCGACGCGACAAGGAGAAGGCCCAGGAAGGTGCTGGAGGAGCTGGCAAGAAACGTCCCGGCCGAGGAGGACGCCGCGGCAAGGCCAAGCAGTGGCAGGGAGACAGACCTCCCCGCGGCCGCGACAAGGATGAAGATGACGACGACGATGAAGATATGGATGATGACGAGACCGATGAGCAGGAGTTCCAGAAAGCCACAGAGGTCCTGTGCGTTGATGGTGGTGCTTCTCTGCATACTTCATACCGCCAGCTCAAGCAGTGGGTGCGGGAAGTCAATGCGGCAGAACCACCCGTCGAGTCACGCAAGCCTCTGAAATGGTCCAGCACGCCTATCATCTTTGATATTGAGGACCACCCTGATCGCATAACTGCGGTCGGGTGCTTGCCGATGTTGGTTTCACCAACTATCCGCATCCTCAAGGTCACTAAGATGCTAGTTGACAGTGGGGCTGGCTTGAACCTGATCTCCTCCGCGGTACTCCAGAAACTCCAGATTCCTGATGGCGAGCTCGAAGAGACCGGCACATTCCAAGGAATCAATCCAGGAAGGAGCAAGCCGAAGGGAAAGATCACGTTGCCGGTGACATTTGGCAGCGAATTGAACTTCAGGACTGAGAGGGTCACCTTTGACATTGCTGACTTTCCATTGCCTTACAATGGGATACTCGGCCGTCCAGCACTCGCCAAATTCATTGCAGCCTCTCACCATGCATACAACATGCTGAAGATGCCAGGCCCGATAAGTGTCATCTCTGTCCCTGGCGACAAGAAGGATGCTCTTATCTGCGCCGACAAGATCTACCGGGAAGCAGCAGCCGCAACAGATCGCAAGTCACTTGCTGTTGAAGCTCCCAGGGCGAAGAAGAAGACCAAGTCCGGCAAGAGTTCGGATGCCCACTCCGGCAAGCGCACCTCTTTGGAGTGCTGCGCTACCGTCGGGGACACACCATCGAGCTCCACCGGCAAGTGTAAGAAGACAATGGCAGCTCCACCAGAGACCAAGAAGGTGTCCGCCAAGGAGGATGGCACTGGTGGTACCTTCACCATCAGTGCCACTCTCGACCCTAAATAGGAAAGCGCGCTCGTTGCTTTCCTGCGGGCGAACGTCGACGTATTTGCGTGGCAACCGTCTGACATCCCCGGTGTTCCCAGGAAAGTAATCGAGCACCATCTTGTCGTCTGTCCTCATGCGTGGCCCGTCAAGCAGAAAGTCAGGAAACAGGCAGTGGAGCGCCAAGAATTCATTGCAGAAGAAATCAAGAAATTGGAAGCAGCAGGCCTTGTCAGAGGAGTGCTCCATCCTACGTGGTTGGCCAATCTTGTAGTCGTGCGCAAGGCAAACGGGAAATGGAGGCTTTGTATCGACTTTACCGATGTCAATAAAGCTTCTCCCAAAGACCCATTTCCCTTGCCGCGCATCGACCAGATTGTTGACTCCACGGCCGGATGTGACTTGCTTTCATTTCTTGATGCATACTCAGGATACCATCAGATCTTCATGGCAGAAGAGGATGAGGAGAAGACCGCATTCATCACCCCATGTGGCACATACTGTTTCGTACGGATGCCTTTCGGTTTAAAGAATGCTGGTTCAACATTTGCAAGGGTAGTCCATGACGCTTTTGAGCCGCAAATACATAGAAATGTGGAAGCCTACATGGATGACATAGTGGTCAAGAGCAAGGACAAGGCGACCCTGATTCAAGATTTAGACGAAACCTTTGCAAATCTGCGCAAGATCAACCTCAAGCTTAACCCCGAGAAGTGTGTGTTTGGAGTCCCCTCCGGCAAGCTTCTCGGGTTCTTCGTATCTCAGCGGGGAATTGAGGCCAATCCCGACAAGATCAAGGCCATTGAGCAGATTGAAGCACCAAAGCGCGTCAAGGATGTACGAAGACTTGCCGGTTGCGTAGCTACTCTCAGCAGGTTTATCTCTAGGTCTGCTGAGTGCGCCCTGCCATTTTTCAAAATATTGAAAAAGGCAGGTCCAATGAAATGGACTCCGGAAGCGGAGGCTGCACTGCAGGACTTAAAGAGATACCTGTCCTCCACTCCAACACTTGTTGCACCTAAGCCACAAGAGAAGTTGCTGCTATATATAGCGGCAACCAATCAAGTGGTTAGTGCTGCATTAGTAGCGGAGAGGGAGGCGGATGATGAGCCAGCAACCACGGCAGATGCATCCGGCGACAAGCAGGGGACTTCACCGGCAAGCTCTGGTCCCAACAAAGATGGGTCTGCGCAGGCGCGTGAGAAGATGCATAAAAGAATGGTGCAACGCCCAGTTTACTTTGTCAGTTCCCTTCTGCAGGGGGCTAGGTCAAGGTACTCTGGTGTGCAGAAATTGCTTTTCGGCCTACTCATGGCCTCGAGAAAGCTGCGCCATTACTTCCAAGCACATGAGATCACAGTCGTCACTCGTTTTCCGCTGAAGAGGATACTGCAAAATCCAAAAGCAACATGCAGGATTGTCGAGTGGGCACTGGAACTATAAAGCTTTGGCCTCAAGTTTGAGAGAACTTCAACTATCCAAAGCGGAGCATTGGCGGACTTCATAGCAGAATGGACGCCAACGCAAGATGAAGAAATTCCAGAAACAAGCATCCCCGTCGAGGAAGCAAATAAAGAGCGGCTGATGTACTTTGATGGTGCCTTCTCGCTGCAAGGCGCCGGTGCGGGCGTGCTACTTGTTGCACCCACCGGAGAGCACCTCAAGTACGTAGTCCAGATGCACTTTCCCAAAGAGCAAGCAACGAACAATACTGCAGAGTATGAAGGTTTGCTTGCCGGTCTCAGGATCGCAGCAGACCTTGGGATCAAGAAGCTCATTGTCAGGGGTGACTCACAGCTTGTCGTCCGCCAAGTGAACAAGAATTATCAGAGTCCGTTGATGGAAGCCTACGTTGATGAAGTGAGAAAGCTAGAAGAGCACTTTGACGGCCTACAGATGGAACATGTTCCAAGAGCTCAGAACGACATTGCCAATGGCCTGTCGAAGTGCGCCGCACTTAAATTACCTGTGGAACCAGGGATCTTTGTGCTCAAACTGACTCAACCATCTGTAACGCCATCAACTGGACAGAGCAAGAAGAGGAAGTTGATTTCTGGTGACTATTTTCCGGCAGAGCTGGCCAAAGCTGCCGCCAAGAAAGTCCTCAAAATCAACACCAAGGGTGCTGAGGAGCAGTCTGCTCCGGCAAGCCCTAGGGTTTGTTCCGTTGAAGCAGACGCTCCCGACAAGTTTTGCTCTGGCAAGCTTGCCTGGGAACGTCAAGCTCCGGCTGAGCCGCAGGTTCTCGCCGTAGAAGCGGATGTTCCCGCAGCAGCAGATGTGCCTTTAGTCCTTGTTGTCGAGCCGCAAGCTCCAGCATGGGCACAGCAGATTGTCCGTTTCCTTCAGACAGGAGAACTTCCCGAAGAGCAAGAAGAAGCGGAAAGAGTAGCCTGGCAGTCAAGTATGTACCAGTTTGTCGACAACACTCTGTATAGAAGAAGACTCAACGGCGTGAAATTGAAGTGTATTCACCGGGAAGACGGACAGAAGCTGTTGGCAGAGATACATGGAGGAATATGTGGTCACCACATTGGTGCAAGAGCGATTGCCGGCAAAGCGTTCCGGCAAGGTTTCTTTTGGCCGACAGCCCTCGAGGATGCAACTGCACAAGTAACCAAGTGTGAAGTGTGCCAGTTCCATTCCAAACAGATACACCAGCCAGCTCAAGCTCTCCAGACGATCCCTTTATCCTGGCCATTTTCGGTCTGGGGGCTCGACATCCTCGGCCCCTTTCCCCGAGCTGTCAGGGGCTTTGAGTACTTGTACGTTGCAATCGACAAGTTCACAAAGTGGCCGGAAGTGGAAGCAGTGAGGAAGGTGACAGCACAGTCAGCAGTCAAGTTCTTCAGGTCGATTGTTTGCTGCTTTGGGATCCCTAATAGGATCATCACCGACAACGGCACGCAGTTCACGAGCCGCACCTTCATGCAGTACGTCCAAGACCTTGGCGCCAAGGTCTGCTTCGCTTCTGTTGCTCATCCGAGAAGTAACGGTCAAGCGGAGAGGGCGAATGCTGAAGTGCTACGCGGGCTCAAGACCAGGACTTTTGACAGGCTGCACAAGTGCGGAAAGAACTGGATTGAGGAGCTGCCGATGGTTCTTTGGTCGATCAGGACGACGCCAAATCGAGCCACTGGCCAGACACCTTTCGCTCTAGTCTATGGAGCAGAGGCAGTTCTCCCCACGGAACTCGTATATGGGTCACCTCGAGTGCTCGCTTATGATGAGCTTGAGCAAGAGCAGTTGCGACAAGATGACGCGCTGCTCCTTGAGGAAGACCGTCTTCAGGCTGCTGTACGAGCTGCTCGATACCAGCAAGCTTTGCGCCGCTACCATAGTCGCAAAGTTAATGCCAGAAGTCTCGAGAAAGGCGACCTTGTTCTTCGGCGTGTTTAGTTCGCCAAGAATTCCAACAAGTTGACGCCAAAGTGGGAAGGCCCTTACCGGGTCAAACGAGTCACTAGGCCTGGCGCTGTCCACCTTGAGACCGAAGATGGCATTCCGGTGAGCAACTCCTGGAACATTGAGCATCTTTGTAAGTTTTACCCGTAGGGCGCGGTTGCCGGAACCTGTTCCGGCAACCACCTTTTGTTCAAGTCTTGCCGATGTTGCATGTAATCCTTTGTATGAAGCCGGGCGCAGACCCCGTGCATAAGTAAAGCTCATGTGCTCCGCAGATCTTGTCAATTACATGCTTTCTACTTTATTTTTGCATGCGTTATCTGATACTTTGTGCAGCGCCTACCACCGGTAAGCAATAACGAGCCGTAAGGCTCCATATCTTTATTTTCTCTTCTTTCTCTTTCTCAAAGGAAGGAAGGTTCCCTCGCCCACAAGTTTGCTGGGGGGAAAGGAGAAGATAATGGTGTGGACCAAGCGTCGTTCGAGGAAGTTTCGCCTTACCGGGGAGCAAACGACAGAAAGCTAAGTTGCCAAAGTTTGAGCAATCAGTTTTAAAATTTTTAAGTTATCTTCCTCGAACGACCGTACTTTGTATGGAAAACCTGTGCGCGGAGGAACCAACTCGTAGCTAGTTGCGCCCTTACTTTGTTTCGAGTCTGCTCAACAACTTAAGTGAGCTGCGACTAGTTGCGACAAGGTTTTTGTCGGTAGCGGCACCGCCAGCAGGCTGCTGACGTCCTGCACTCAGCGCTCGCGGCTAAGGTGCCTGCGCCGACAAGTTCCCTAAAAGCGTAGGGCAGAAACATACAAAGGAAGGAATCAAGTAATGGAAATAACATAGCAATCGCTACCCAAAATAGAGTTATATTACAAGATAGCTTGTCGCAGCTCTAACAGATTGTTCTCATGACATGACCAGCAGCGACAAACAAAAAGAGAAAACAGGCGGCCTAATCTACGCGATCGCCCTCAACCCTCTTGATCCCGCTCACCTTGTCCACAATGGGTGCGACAAGGGCCTTGAGCGCTTCTAGATCAGCATCCGGCAGCAGGGACCTGAGGACGTTGGTGAGGTTGAGGCCTGGGTTGCGGAAGGCCACCTTCACCAGCACCTTTTGAAGAGCTCCCGCGCAGATCTTGCGCGACTCGTCGGCCAGCTGCTTTGGGATCTTCTCCCGGAGTCGCTGGAGGGCCATCGCCACACCTTTGAAGAACAAGCTGAGCTTGGCGCTGGGTTGGAGGTGCTCATCAGAGGAATACCCGAGATCCTCCATCCCCAGCTGCACCAGCTCCCCGTCGATGGCTGCGGCAACATCCATGAGACCCTCGGTCCAGTGCTCCACATTCTCCCTAAAAGCAATCTGGGCGGCTGCAGCACTCACCAGCAGCGCCTCGTCGGCCTTGATCTTCTCCTTCAAGGCCACCTCCTGCTCCCTGGCGCCGTCGAGCGTCTTGGTCAAAGTGGTCAGCTTCAATTCAAGATCTGTGTTGGAGTCCTTGGCGGTGCTAAGCTCCTTGCTCCTCTCGGCGAGACGACCCTGCAGCTCGCCATGAGCGGCGGCGTCCTTCTCACGCTCACGCTTGAGCGCAGCAAGCTCCTCGCCGCTCGCCTTGAGATAGGCCTCTAGCTGCGCCATCTTCGTCTCCAGCTCCTTCTTGGCAGCCTCAGTAGCTGCGGCAGCATCCTCTGCTTCCTTGAGAGCCCCGCCAAATACTTGCTCGCGCGCGGCAAGCTCCTCCTCGTGGCTGTCAAGGTTGACCTTGCGCTGCGCCAACTCGCCTTCCTGCGCAGATAGCTTTTCGGCAACAAGCCGCTGTTGCTCTTCAACTTCAGCCTTCTCGAGGAGGAAGGCTTTCCGCTCCTCAGCGACTTGCTCCCGCTCCTCTGCCAGGGACCAGAGAGCTTCCTGCCTGAGACCCCGGAGCTCCTCCGCGCGCTTCTCGATGTCCACTCCCACCTTCGCGACAAGCGCTTCTCGGGATACCAGCTTGGCCTGTTGGGCGCGGTAGAGTGACAACAGCTTCCGCAGCAGCTGCTCCTCCTCAGGCTCGCCGCTGCTGCTGCTCGGCGCGTCGACCAGCGTCAGCCCAGCGGAGGTGAGTAACTCTTCATCAAAGATCTCTCCTTCGACCGGTGCCCTGGAGCTTGACGCCCAGGGGAGCTTGATGAAGACGCCATCGCCGGCCTTCAAATAGGCGCCAGGCTGGGGCTCTTCGGAGCCTGACGCTGCAGCAGCGGCGGAGGGATCGGCAGTCGGCATAGCGCCAGAGGCTCCTGCGGCCTCGGGGCCGTCAGTGCGATCGCCGGACCCCTCGCCAGCTTCTGCGGCGGCAGCTTTGGCGGCCTCTTCGCCGGCGGGATCATCAGCGCCGGCTTCTCCTTCGGTGGCAACGGCGTCGTCGGTATTGCTGCGTGCGTTCTCCTCGCCGGCGACCTCGGTTTCCATCTGCTCCGTGGCAGATGGATCTGACGAACGGAAAAAGGAGAAAAGTCAAGCAAATATCCAAAAAAGAAAGTCAGAAGAAGGAGAACCCAAGGGAAGTTTTCAAGCAAGAGGATTACCTGTACTAGGATTTGCAGTCGTGGTCTCAACCACCGGAGGGTCGCTGGTGCTGTCCCTTGCCGGAGAACTGTCCCTTGCCGGAGAATTCTCCCTTACCAGAGAATGCTCCCTTGCCGGGGAATTCTCCCTTGGCGGTGTAGTCGAAGTAGATGGCATTTCGGGAGCGGCTTCCGGGCACTCCTGGTGAGGCTACTCTTCTCCTGCACAAACCAACAGTCAGATATCAGCAAAGAAAGATCACCCATGCGCGCCTGACAGTAGGAAGTAAACCATATACTTACGCTAGGGGCTGCGCTGGGGGCTGCTTTGGGGAATAGTTGCCAGGTCCGGCAAGGTGGTCTCGGACACACCCCCTGTTGTCGCGGTGGGTTCGTCCTCGATGACAATCACCGGGACCTTGTCTCTCTTTGCCGCTCTCTGGGCCAGAGTCCTGAAAAGGAATGGGTTCGGAGTAAAGCAAATCAGATACAAGACAAAACAGCAAGAATTGAAGAACTACAAGTACAACAAAGAATCTTACTCTTCTTCTTCCTCGTCGGAGCTGAGCGCGGAGAGATCGAAGTCCGGCTCACCTCCGGTGTGACGAGGTGGAGGAGTAGGTTCCCTTGTCTGCTTGGCAGGAGCAGTAGCGGTGGACCGGGAAGACCCCGCTCCAGTTGCCGCAGCGGCGTGAGGCGCTCCCGCGGCAACAGTGCTCGCCGCGGTAGAGCGTGTCGCGCGGCACGGCGGCTGTTGACTCGTCTACCGCCCTGCTACGTCCCCGGCCTTGCGGAGACGCCTTTTTGGTGGAGCTGGGGGCTCCGCTGGCGGCGAGCTGGCTGAAGGTGGGGAGGAGGAGGAGCCGATCTTCAACGAGTCACTCGCGCCCTCGGCGGGCTCGCTCGACTCAGCTTCAGGCCCAACAAGCTCTTCCTCGCCGGCAAGCTCCTCTCGCTCGGCAAGGCTTGCCGCCTCTGCTGCCTCTGCCTCCTCCACGGTGAATCCAAACTCGCCCGCGGCAGCGGCTGCCGCCGCCTCTTCCAGCCTAGTGGCGATGCGCTGCATCTCCGCATCGGTGGTGTCGCGAGTAAGGCTCTTCTGTTCATCGGAGCGGACCGGCACTTCTACCAAGCCGTCAAAGAACTCCTGCACAACGTCGTCTGCAGGCTCTTGCCAAGTTGGGATAATTCCATGCGAATCGCACAGCGGCATCATTGCATGGATGCGGTCCAGCGAGGAGTTGTTGCACAGCGGAACGACACCCCTCGACAACATGAACGCTTCAGGATGTTGAGGATCGCACTTGAACAGTTCCAAGATCATTGCGTCCAGTTCCAGGACAGTGAAGTTGAAGTTGAGGCCCGGGCGCAGCCTCATGATATCCGCCGCATTCTGGAACTCCCAGGCGGGTCTCCTCCTCTCCTGTAGGGGGCGATGCGGCGATGAAGAAAATCTGCGCCAACGGCGCCTACTGTGAGCCCAGCAAGCCTGAGGCGTAGGATCCGGGTGACGGCAATCTTCAGCCTATTGTCTTCCGGGGCCACGTTGCTCCAATCGTTGCCGCGCGCTACTGGGGCTTGGCCCTGGGCGGTAAATGGCTGCGGGTTCTCCTCGACAATCCAGCACCAGTTTGCTCTCCATTCTTCCCACTTGCTGCGGAGCTCTCCCTCCAGGTAAGCTTCCTTCTTGCCAGTTCTCGAGATCCAGGCGATTCCGCCGGATAAGGGCTCCCCTCTCTCAACTCGGGGCATAAAGAAGTGGCGGAAAAGAGCTATGTTTGGATAGACTCCGACAAAGTTTTCGCAGAGATGTGCGAAAACTGCCATGGTCAGAACAGCATTGGGGGTGAAGTCAAGGAGGCGGAACCCGTAGGTGTTCATGATGTCGCAGAAAAATTCAGAGAAAGGCGGGCAGAGCCCGCAGTAGAAGAACAACGCGAAGAAAGGGTATCCATTCGGAGCCAGTTCCGAAGCGGCAGCTGGGAGTACCTTCGTACGCGGATGCGCTCGCGTCTCCGTCGACCAGAAGAGGTAGTAGTACTCCCTCAGCTCCTTCGCGGCGAGCTGGGGGGGATAGATTGCCCGCTCCTTTCGCAGCGCCGCGAGCCGCTGCGCCTCGGCCGATTTCACGACCTTCCCCTTGTCGGCTTTCGGAGCCATGGCGGAGGTGGTGGGAGAGATCGACGCTGTTGATGGTGCCGGTGGCGATGGGGGGCGGAGCGCTGCTCTCTTTCAGCTTTGGGAAGAAGGGGGGAGCGGCGGAGATTTTTGAGATTGGAGTAGCAACCGGCGAGATGGGCGAACTGCCCCTGTTTCCCCTGCTTATAAAGAGGGAGGGGGCGGACGTTCCGTCTTTCCGAATAAAGAAACCACCCACGATCTCTCCCACGACGCCGCATTCGACGCGTGCCGATCGAGGAGGGCGCGGTGGATACAGAGTAAGATACAGAGTAACCCAGGCCGCGCATGCCCGTGCCTTGTTTTGGGCCTGGCCCAATAGCGCTCGGCACCGTGTGTGGCCTAGGCCCGGGGGCTCCTGTCGGTGTACTAGAGTAGGGTACCCTAGTATCCCTAACTTGTGCACGGGCAGTTGCAGCACCCCGCGGCAAGGCTTGCCGGGTGACCGCCAAGGTCCTCCGTGGTTCCTTTGGAGCCATTCAAGAACAAAGTATTCAAGCCAAGGAGACAAGGCCGGGAAGGCCAACCAAGGCATCTCAAGGAACTTGCCGCGACGCGCCACGCGTCCCGGCAAGGCCCGGTGAGCGACAAGCTTCCGGACGCAACAAGACAACGACCGCGGCAGGGCGCTTGCCGCGGCAAGCTACCACTCTGTACCCGCGCTCCAGCACATCCACCAACGTGTCGCCCTGGGGCCTTTCCAGGCGCGCGTGGCAAGAGGCTGTGCAGCCAGCGGTGCGCGGTGGCAAGCGACGCTGACAAGACTGCCATCGTGGCGAGCGGTGGAGTCCCTGACGGTCCCTTTTTACACTATTTGGGCGACGCAGATGGGCATTTAATGCCTTTGTCCCCTGCCGTCAGGGTTAGGTATGATACACTGTATAGGTAGTTGTACCAACCGCAATTCCTTTTTCCATTTTTACCCTTGTCTACGTTGCCACCTGTGGGTGACCCCTTTAGCATATAAAAGGAGGCCCATCCGTAACGTAGAGGGGGTTCGAAGGCAGAAAAACACTCATGCTCGGTCTCGTTAGCAGCTGAGGTGTACTGTAGCACTCAGCGCTCTCGAGCAAGAACTCAATACACTAATACATGCAGCAGTAGGAGTGTTATCTCTCCGCAGAGCTCCGAAGCTGGGTAAACTGCTCGTGTGCTTCGCCTCGATCCGCTCTTCGTGCGATCTCCGCCCCCCGCCGAACCGAAAGGGGCTCGGTCCGCCGGTCCCATCGGTGTTCGTGGATCAGTTTCCCCGACATCTACAGAATGCCTTTTTATAAAAATGAGTAAAAGTACCCATTAAATCAGGCATGATTTTAGAAACATTTAGAAATTGGTTTCACTGGATTTGGAGTTGAAATGAATATAATATGGATTTTTGAAGTGGACTTATGTGTATATATAACCTTTTTGAAGGGTCCAGTGAAAACTAAGAACAACAAAAATGTCCACTCTAGCCCATTAAATAGAACATGATTTATGGAGTCAGTAGAAATTTGATTCCTCGAATTTGGACACTATTTGAATAGTTTATGGATTTTTGAAGTTCACTAGAAATGAAAAAGGAGAAAATTTGGGTTATACCTAAACTGTGCACAAGGCGCAGTTTAGCACCGCAGCACACTAGGCCGGCCCAGCGGCTCGGCCACGTGGGCGATGGGGCGACGTCGAAGGCGCCCAGGCGCAACCCGCCTCCACTTGCCAGCGTGGCCCGGTGGCTGGGCCACTAACGAGCGGGGCCCGCTTGCAGGGCCTTCGTCTTCCTCTTCCTCTCGCGCGTTCACCTGGCCGAGGGAGCAGAGAGCCCCGATAATGACTGCCAGCGCTACGGGGCACCTCCGTCGATTCTCTGGCTATGGATGAGCTCAAGAGGCCGCGCCGCATCCACCTGGGTGCTTTTCGCACGCCGACGAGGGCCGTAGCAGCGACGGCTTGGATGGCCGCGGATGAGGCCGTCGGCCATCTTCGGCCACGAGCGCGTGGCATTCCTGGGGATGAACGATGGTGATGGAGGGTCTCGAGGTGGTGGTATGAGGGTACTGTAGTGGCTGGGGAGAGAGGAGAGGCTCGGGATAGCCCGGATTTAGGTGGAGCCCGACGGCGGTGCTCCGGCCATTGCGGTGAACGGAAGACATGGGGGAGGTGTGGGTTGGTCCAGGGGTGCACGAGAGGGAGAGAGAGCCAAAGGAGTAGAGAGGGGGCTCAGGGGTGGCCTTAAATAGAAGGGGGTGAGGAGCATCACAGCGCCGTGCGCCGGTGAGGCAGTGGCCGTCGCTAGAGGCCACGGAAGGGCTTGGCTTCAAGTCACGGGTCTTCCTGGGCGTGGTCTATGACCAGGGAAAGAGAGAGGAGGATAGGAGCGAGCGCGAGGCGGGCCAGGGACGCGGGCAGCCACTGGCGGACGCGGGCGACGCTCGGGCATGCGCCGCAGGGGCGTGAGGAGGCTACGGGAGCAAGTGGGAGGCCCTCTGTCGTGATGCGGACATCGAGGCGCATCGACTGGCACGCTCGGGCGGCCCAAGGTGGACGGGAGCGCTGCGTCAATGGTCGGCAGCGCGATGACGTGCTCCAGAGCGCGTCTTTGGCTGGCATCCGCGGCTTTTCCGCGCGCACTCACGCGTCCACTTGTGTCTGGCGTCGGAAGGAGGGATAAACAAGAGGGGTGGAGGCCTTGGATGCTCTGGAAATTGCCAGGAGTGAGAGAGAGATGAGAAAGGGAGGGGGAGGTGGCTGTTCAGAGAGGAAAAATGGGTCTCTGCCCCCTTAATCAATGCCCCTTGGGTGGCCAACCATGCAGGAGTTAAAGGAGGAGCATATGAGACTGTGGGAACAAGTTGAGCTCATGGAGATTAGTGGAAATGGATGAAACATGCATTTTAAGTTTCTGCCAGAAGGTGTTTGATTGTGGTTTGGGCAAGCAAATGGATTCAAAATGATATGAAGATTAACAGGATCAAGTGTCATAAAGAAATGAGGTTGATCACCAAGTTGGGGCTCATTTGAAGAAAGTTGAAAATGCAACTTTGGTAAACCCTAGAAATCAACAGAAATGGACTTTCCAAGATTTAGCCATGCAAATCTATTCTCCTTGATGCACCACTTGGTGTAGTGTCATCATTTGAGGTTCTGAACATGCCCACAAAAGTTGAGATCAAAAGGAGAAAGTTTACAATGTAGAGTTGTTCAAATTGGGTTCTGGACAGGAAGGGTTTTGGGGCACTTTGATCAAGTTAGCTTGTTCTCCAACTTGTGCTACTTGGTCTAGATGATTTATTATACCATTGTAGCATGTGTACCAAGCTTGAGAGTATTTGGGCAAGTTTGCTAATGCAAAGTTGTTCAAACTTGGAAAAGGGCAGAAATGGCTTTGAGAGGGTTTCATGGGGTTATACTATTCTCCATGCCATGTGGCTTGGCCAGATCATCAAATATGTCATATGTGACATTTTAGAATTTTATTGGAATTTCTAGAGAATATTTCCTTTGTAAATATTTCAAAAGCTTGAAATATCCAGGAAGGGTTTTTAGGGATTTGACCAATATTTTGAACATGACCATGTGTTGAAACTCATATATATGGACAATATATGTCCACTGAGTTTCCCTAAATTTTCACAAATATTTTTAAAGCACTAAAATAATTTTAACCTATTAAATACCATTTCTGGTCTAAAGAAAAATCCTTTAAATAAATAATAAAATATCTTTAAAAAATATATATTTTTGTGGTTTTGGGGAGTCCTATACCTAATAGGTTTCAAATATACTCTTTGAAATATTTTTCATACCCCAAATCAAGTACTTGTAGTGCAACCTCAATCCAGGGGTTTTGGAAAACTAAATTTAGAAAAAAAATACTTTTTGGCCAAATTATTTTTATAAGAAAATTCTATACTGTACTATACACATGGCATGATCATTGGGAAGAAGTTTTGGATCAAGGAGAAGGATTATAAGAGTTGGGGGATTTATTTAGTTTTTAGAGCACTTGCAAACAACAGACAAAAATCTAATCAAGGAAAAGTCCAAAACACACAAAAGTTTTTGTCAAACCACATTTTATCATTATTTATCACTTTAAGTGTTGTGCCTTGAAAATCAGGGTGTGACAAAGACTTTGGGTACCAGGCTAGAGTTTAGTACAGCCTTTCATCCACAGACAGATGGACAGACCAAGAGAGTCAATCAGATTCTAGAGGACATGTTGAGAGCTTGTGTGCTAGATTATGGATCTAGTTGGGATGAGAATTTGCCATATGCAGAGTTCTCTTATAACGACAGTTATCAAGACAGTTTGAAGATGGCCCCTTTCGAAGCGTTGTATGTAAGAAGGTGCAGGACATCGTTATCGTGGGATGAAGTTGGAGACCGCAGTTGTTTGGACCAGATTTGATAAAAGGCTCTGAAGAGAAGGTTAAGTTGATTCGCGACAGACTCAAGGTAGTCCCATCTAGGCAGAAGAGTTATGCGGATACTAAACGCAAAGAGACAGTTTACGAAGTCGGAGACAGAGCATATCTTCATGTGTCCCCACTTCAAGGAGTGAAATGTTTTGGAGTCAAGGGAAAGCTAGCACCATGTTTTGTGGGACCATACAGAGTCTTGGAACGCATGGGAGAAGTTGCATACAAGCTGGAATTACCAGAAGGATTGTCAGGTGTTGATGATGTGTTTCATGTTTCCCACTTGAAGAAGTGCCATGTAGGATGGCTGATATTCCTCTGAGAGATACGGTGCCACTGGAAGCAATTCAATTAGACAGTGATTTGACCTATGAAGAGAAGCTAGTCAAGATTCTTGAGTTTTCTAGTCGAGTTACTCACAACAAGGTTATCAATGTTAGCAAAGTTTAGTGGAGCCACCATACCGAGGATGAAGCCACCTAGGAGAGAGAAGAAGATCTCCACAGAGACCACCCAAACCTTTTTGCTGACCAACCCGAATCTCGAGGGCGAGATTCATATTAAGGGGGGTAGGTTTGTAACATCCCAATTTTCAATTTGGATGTTATACATAGATCATCATATGCATATCATATTTATTACTGCATTTTTGTTGTGATCCTGGAAATCTTAAGCAACTTAAGGACCCAAGGAGAAAGTTGGAGGTTTCACAAATATCAAATTTGAATTTGTTTCAAATTTGAAGAAAGGATCAATTTAACTTTATTATTTTCTCTCCAATTATTTCCAATATTAAATATATGAGAGAAGATAATATGACTTCTTCAACCTAAGGCAAATATTGGAGAAAGAATTTTAAAATCAAATTATGCTTTTTATTGGTATTTTATTTGAATTAGAAAAATATTGCATTTTTTAAAATTGCATCTTAATCCAGAAAAATGTTCATCTTGTCCTACATATTAGGTTTGGACGGTGAAAATTGTTTCTGGAATTTTATAGATTTTTCTTTATATTTATTTAGGATTTTTCCTCGCGGCGAAATTGTTTTAAAAAAAGTTTCGGACCGACTGGGCCGAAGTCCAGCCGGCCCAGTAGGCTGCCAGCCAAGCCGCCCAGCGCTGCCATCGACCTCCCGCAGGAGACCGGCTGTCGTACGCCGCACCGCCGTCGGAGTCCGATCGGGGGACGCCTCCCGAGGCTGAGCCCCCCCCCCCCCCCCGCCTTGGTAAGCCACCCCAGGGCCCCCCTGGACCCCGTCCGCCGCCGCCTCTCGCCGCACCTCACCCTGCAGCCCCGCCGACATCGCCGCCGCCGCTTGCCGCCGACGTTGCCCGCCAACTGCGCCGCCCCGCGCCGCAGCATGCCGCCGCCGACGCCACCGCTCGCCGCCGCCGCCGTAGATCGGAGCCGCCGTCGCCAACCGGTTCTTTTCGGTTAACCGGTAAACCGTCAACCTGCCTCGGTTTTTTTTGGTTTAGCCTGGTTCGTTTTATTAGATCGGTTTTTTGTTAGGGTTTTCTTATTTAATGAACGTCCATTCGTTCATTCGTTTTAACGAACGATTTTCGTTAGTTTTGTTCTGTTAGGGAACGTTTGCGTTGTAGGATTTTTTTTCTTTTTAGTTTAATTTCCGGCCGCGGACCTATCTGTGAATAGTTTTCTTGCAATTTAGCCCCTGATCTTTAAACTAGCATAACTTTTTACTCGTTTATCCAAATTGAGTAGATTGCACAGAAGTACCACAATTGGGGCATTGGAAGCAAATTGGTACCAAGATTGGTAATTTTTACGCGTCAGTGCCAAGTCTGGGGCAAGCCGTTACAAAAAGGTCTAAACAGCGTATAAACACGTATTGACGGTGTATCTGACAGGCGGGTCCCGCCTGTCGGGTGCCGACGTGGCATGTTTTTAGCGTAAACCCCCCTGTTTCGCTGGTGCTGCTGTTCATCGTCTCCACGCGCGGTGGCGCCCGATATGGATCGAGGGGAGGAGCCCCTCGATCCTGAGCTCCTTCGCTTCCCGTAACCCCCGCCCCGCCCTGGCCTCCTCCTCGCCTCGCCGCCGGCCGGCCATCGGAGCACCACCACCGGCGACCAGAACCAGGCCGTCCCCACGCCCTGCATCTCTCCTTTTCTTCCCCGCACCCTGGCTCTCTCCTTCTCTTCTTCCTTCCATTTTTTCTTCTCTCTCTCTCGCTCACGTGGAGTTCTCTCTCTCTTGCCCATTGGATAGGAGCCTGACGTCAAGCCGCCATGGATGGGCTCCCGTAGCTCCAGCCCGACGCGCCGCCTTGGTTCCAGGCCAATCCACACTGGAGAGCCTTAGATCCGTCCATCCCCTTCGTCCCTCGACGCCGGAGCCCCTGCATCCGGCCGCCTCCTCCCCTTTGTCCGCAACCCCCCAGTGCCCTACCTCGCCGGATCCGGCCTCCTTTGCGCCTCCCGTGCCCGCCTGACCTCATCCCAGCCAGCGCCTCCGGAGCCCCTGCATCGCGTCGCCTCCTTCCCGTTGACTGCGACGCCCCAGCACCCTACCTCGCCGTATTCGGCCTCCTCTGCACCTCCCGTGTCCGCCTGACCTCACCCCAGCCAGCGCCAAGTTCCCTGTTCGCGTCGCGTGGAGACGATGAACAGCAGTGCCAGTGAAACAAGGGGGCTTTCTGCGAAAAACATGCCACGTCGGCACCCGACAGGCGGGGCCCGCCGGTCAGATACACCATCAATACACGTTTATACGCTGTTTAGACCTTTTGGTAACGGCTTGCCCCAGACTTGGTACTAACACGTAAAAATTACCAATCTTGGTACTAATCTGCTTCCAATGCCCCAATTGTGGTACTTCTGTGCAATTCACTCATCCAAATTAGATGAAACAAGCGCCTAAATCTTCGTATCGTTCCGTTCTTTCCATTTAACCAACTTGAACATGATTTTGGTATTGTAAAATTTGAGTTTAATCCAGATTAGTAAATGATCTTGTTTCATTCGTATTTTGAGTTTCGTTGCTCCGTTTGAGTTGAATCTTTTTGCAAATCATAGCTAATCATATGTACCTACTGTTAAGATCTAATTCACATGATAATATTGCTATTAGGTTTGGCTTTGGTTAGTTTAAGTCATTTGCTTGTTTCGTGTTTGATTTTGATCTTTTCTCGGTTCTTCTCGTGTTTCATTTGAGTGATTGCTTTTGTATGTTATTGTTTGTCTACACTAGATTACCTGGAGTGCGAACCTTGTTACTACAAATCTCTAGAGTTTGCAGATCGTCAACAAGGCAAGTTACACTTTGATCATACTCTTTTATACCCAGTTTTTACTTTGCATTAGTTCTGCCCCTCAAATATTTGGATGAGTAGGATAGGGAACATGTGGTTTTGGTTGTAGTACTTCAGGTAGGAACCTAATACCTTTTGATCACCCCGGGAATATACGTTATGCTTAATATTGCTTGGCCATGCTCATAGACGGGGATTGGATCGTGATTCACTCATGGAAGTTTTAGAGTTATTTAATCATGGATAACATTAAGGTGGCAACTTTAATATACATCTGGGTGGATTGGTTGAGGCACCTGGGGAACCCAGTGTTGCCTGTTTTTGGGAAATCTCGGAGTACTCGTGTGATTTTTCCTATGGAATGCCACCCAGGCTCAAATGGATCATAAGATTATTCATGCTAGAAACTTCCGTCTGCAGCCACAAGCCATTATGGGCTCTGGCATAGTTGAGTAAGTTGCGTGAGGCCTTGAAGAGGTGGAATAGAAGATGTAGGGGAAAGTAGGTCTACCGGTCCGCTTGGAGTAGAGAGTTAATGCTTCAAAAATATCATGTATCGATCATCCGATCATGGATGCGGTCGAGTCTTGTGGGGAAAAGTGCGCAAACCTCTGCAGAGTGTATAAACTAATCATGGTTAGACATGTCCCCGGTTATGGACATCTTGAGTATCTAGTACTTGAATCTATTGATGTGATCTCATCATGTTACTTTAACTAACTTGTTGGGTTAATGATGATACTTTTAATTGATGAGTTGGGGTTACCTTCTCAAATATTGGGCAACCTAGGTGTAGTTAAATAAATTTATTCCATTGTTGTAGGGAAAAACTAGCTTTATGCAAAATCATAAACTTAGAGGCTCCACCAGCCAAATATAGCATGTAGATATAGTTCTTGCATTTCATTTCTTTACAGTGTAATTCTGCCAGCATATTCAATGTGCTGACCTACATGGCTGCGACGTCTCATGTTGCAGACTACTCAGACAACAAATAAGGTGCGATAGGTCATTGTTTTGCACTCAACTATGCTGTTGGAGATGATGGACTCATTTACCTTCGAAGCTTCCGTAGTTAATTAGTTTAGATGGCCTTCAACCATGATAGTTTTGGGTAATCATACTATTTATGAGGACTCGATGTAATACGTGTGTGGTTGAAAGTCTGTTATAATTCCTCGAGTACTGTACGTGTCAGTATTACCGATCCAGGGATGACACCGATGCACAGAGACTTGACCGTTTGAGGTCTGGTCGCTACATCAAGGCCTCCATGCTAGAAGACCCCCCAAGTGGATTCAAGAGCCTTTCATGGGACGTTCCTCCATGGATTCAAGACCTCTTTCCTCGTGGATTGGGATGAACTAGCTATTGTTTGTATGTAACGACCCAAACCTGATAAGATTTGATGTCTCTGTGCTCACTGTGCTAGTCCCTGGATCAACTCGCTAGCACACACAGTACATATGACTATCAAATAACAAGTGCATCATTTACTACAACACATGATCCAGAATTTATAAATTATTACAAACTGAATAGCACATAGCTAGCTTTATTCAATAATAACATCAGAAATGTAGCATAAGCAAACGATAAGTCCGATCACTGCCCACTGGCAAACATGCTGAGTAAAGACTCACGACCCTATTGTATCTAACTGATCATCTGAAAATCCTGCAACATGATAAGTTGTAGCCAGAAGGATCAATACATTGAATGTATTGGCAAATCACACATAATGATATAGCAAAACCTATATCCACAAGTAAAGTATGAAAAAAACACTCAAGTTGGTTTGCAGAAGAATGTCTCCACCTACCTCCACTAACTGATCAAGGTTCACACACCACATCGAATTACCCGCAGAAAAGAATTCACAATCCTCCGATGAGATGACAAAGATCTTGAAGAAGTCTCAAGTGCGCTCAGTCGTAGCGCATTGATGTAGAGCATCCCAAGGTCATCCCCATGGACCTACCAACGTCTCCCATGACACCACTTGGACCATTGACAAGAGCTCGAGCAAAGGCTATCGAAGATAAGGTGAACTCGCTCCTCTCCGAACTACCACTCTCTACATATGAGACATGGCTACTACCTCAAGCGGAGACCCTATGCGTGATCAGGTACTTGGAAGTAGGCCATGGAACAACTACACCCAACGGACAAGACGGCGTGGTCACCAAGTACAAGGATCGAGAAGAGAAGCAGCCTGGAAGTCTCCAGCCGTCGAATGACCGACCCCGACCGGACGACCGACGCCTGAAGCTCCAGCTAGCCGGACAAGCCCAAGCCAACGAACATTACAGCGGCCGGACGTTCGATGTTCATTGGACAACGAAGCCCCAACAGAGCCAAAACATAGGAAGTGCGACACGTCCCGGACGTCCGATCCCCCGTGAGCCTCCGGACGACCGATGATGGTCGGACGTCCGATGCTTGTATGTCAGCCATGTGTTAGGCCGAAGCCCACTTACCCTTTCGTGACACTAGACTATAAATAGACCTCCTCCTCCCTCTTTCTAGGGTTAGCAATGGTTTAGCTCATTTGTGAGATGGAGCTTTGCTCATCTATCCGTATCTACTCCACAGAGAGAGACCGCTCCCTCTTCGGAGAAGATCCACCTTGGATTCAAGACCCCTTCATGGGAAGACCCCTCAGGACCCCCTCAAGGAGATGAACTAGTTACCTCTTGTATCGTCCTTTGTTGGATTCGGATCGTGTATCTCTATGTGTTTCGAGGATCTAGCACATGTGTAATCGAATCTTGTTGGTTTGAGTGATTTCTCTCCTCGTGTTTTCCCCTCGTATTCCTCGTGTACTTCGTAGGACCCCCTCCCATCTTGAAAGATCGGGCATTTAGGGTTCTACCCTACATCATCTTGGTATCAGAGCCAGGTTGATCACGAATTTGGAGCCCCTACCCATCTTTAGCCTAGTTGTGTTGTGTTCTTCCCCAATTTTGAAAATTTCCACAGAAATAGCCCCAATTTTTTTGTGATTTGTTGGTGTGATGAAGTTTTGTTGTATTTGATCCATGGATTTGCTTTGCCTCGAGTGGATCTAGCTTTGCCCCACCATCTACACCTTTTTCATCCACAAAATCACTCAACTTTGCCCAAATTTCGCCTCCACATCTCGAGAACCCGAGTTCATCCCGTTCCCGAAATCGCCCAGGCACCGGACGTCCGACGACGACCGGTCGTCCGACCACCATCGAACGTCCGACGATCCCTGACGGAACTGTATTTTTTCAGTTTGGTCACCCCCACCGTTCCACCACCACTTCCGCATACGCACTTGCATGCCACCACCGCTTTCTGCAACCGCCATCGCTTACATGTTTCGCACTCCGACAAATTTTTACATGTTTCTGTCTTTGAGGATTGAGTTGCAGTTTCCGTTTCCTAACGTGTTTCGGCTACTTAGGAACGGTTCAACAATGACATCACCACTGCTCATCTTCGTCATCGACATCGACCTCAACACAATTTTGACACCTCGACCACAAGCAAGAACGGTAACCTCTATGTCATCTTGGTATCGTGCTATCCTTTCATGGTACATTCTTGCCATTACATTGATCACCCCAAAGTCCATTTCGCGTACCTTACCTATTGGGACTAGCCATTTGAGTATTGTCGGCAATGTTACTTGTGCATATTAGTGATCATAGCATATTTCATCATCGTGGTGTTAATATCTTGGCACCATCTTTTGTGTCACAAAGTTGTCATAGCATATACACAACTGCTAGCTTGGTTCATGAAGTTTTGCATAATTTGTCATCAAAAGAGCTCAAAAGAGAAAGAGCCAAATAAGCTTTTAAGCAAAAGAGGAAAAGATAAGCAAAGAGCTTTTAAGAAAGAACCATAGCATCATACAACATTACGATTGTCATACTCTATTGTAACGCCCCAGATACAACTTTCCATATTCGTAACTCTGACTCTTTCTTTTTCCGGAGATACGAGATGATATTTCCTTCGTGGTTGGTTTTTTTGTCGTTCGTTTTGCATTTTATTCATGTCTTGCATTTCATCTCATCGCATCATGAGCATTGCATTCGCATGTTTTTCACAAAAATCGTAGCCGTTCGCAGTTGTCCTTTTCTCTCTTTGCCTCCGGTGTCATGTTGTCAGACCGCTTGTCCTTGTTGACCCTCTCTCAGACCCCCTCGCGTGCGCGTCCGAAACCTCCCCCGAACCCGACCCGAGCAGCCGTCACCGTTGGATCCAGATCATCCCCAAACGTCCCTAAAATATCTTTCTTTTCTCTTTTGGACTCCCTAACCCATTTATTCCGGACCGCCCGATCGCGATCGGAGGGACCTAATACCCCTAACCCAAAACCCACTTGCTATATATTTTGCCTAACCCTAGATCCTAGTCTGTCGCATCCACCAAAATTCCCTCACCCGCCGCCGCCACTCTCTTCATGGGGATCCAAGCCCGCAGCCAGCCTCTCTCCCTCCCTCGTTTTCAGCGTCACCAACCAGAGCCCGATCCAGATCCCCTTCGCTCCAATCAGCCGCTGCCTCCTTCTTCCTCGATCTCCCCTACCACCTTCTCCCATCGATCCATCCACCCAACCCGTGCACAGCCAGCCGCTCTCGATCCAGCCTCGTGGAGCACTCTTGAGGTCCGAGCTCCTCCAACCTTGCGACCCCGCTACCCCGGCGAACCACCAGCAGCAGCTAAGCTATGTCGCCCCCCTTCCCTTCTTGCCACACCTCCTCTCTCTCTCCCCCTCCTGACCTCGTTTTCCCTCTCGTGGTTCAACGGCAGCAGGAGTCCTGCCATGGCTATCTGAAACCGCCGCTGCATCACGCTGCCGTTGGGGCCTCGTCTCCACCACCAGACCCGGCCGTCCTTCGTCGCCCTTGCCCGTTCCCAGCCGGATCCCACCGCAGGGCCCCGTCCCCGGCCATCGGTGCCCTCGCCGGAGACCACCTGCGTCGCCCGCCAAGTCCTACAGGAGCGCCATGGCCGCCCCTGAGCTTTCTGCGCCGTCGTTGCCCGGATCCGGCGCCGGCCAGCCGGATCCGTCCCGACCCCACCTCGCCGGGCCTTCTCTGCAGCCCGCCGCCGCTCCCCTTCAAGTGCCGCCGTGCCAAGTCCCTCGCCTCTTCCTGTCTCTGCATCACCATGAACCTGCTGCCGCCGTTGTTCTTTAGAACGAGCGCATGAGCAGAGCACGCGTCAAACCGCTGCCATGCGCGTGGCCCAGATCCGCAGGAGGCTAGTGCGCCCGGCCAGCCCAGCCGGCCTGCTCCACCGCGCCCTCCCGCGGGCTGCCTTCCCGACTGGGCCTTGGCCCATGGTGAGCACCAAATGCAGCCCCTCCTCTCTGTTCAGCCCAGCAGTGCACCAGATGTGGCCCATGTTGTTTTTTTTCCTACGCTGCGATTTTCTCTATTATCCAGTGAATTAATGTTTTATAGAAAAGTCCCTAGAGTTCATGCATATAATAACTCCACAACCGTGCATCATATGTAAATAATTTATATATGTAAAATGCTTAGAATTTTGTGTAGATTAATAATTTTCCACTTCCATCCATGTTAAATATGTTTAACTTGCTGTTTATTTAATTTTGCATAAATGCCATGCTAAAATGATTTATTTCATAACTAAATAACCATAGCTCCAAATTTAATAAACTTTATATGTAAATGGGGTGGAAAATGCCTAGATTAACATGGTGCACTTTATTTTCCTATTTAACAACTCTAAAATTATGTAATAGGCAGAACAGTACCAAAACTAGAATATGGACATGAGGTTTTTCCGGAATTGTTGTTTGTTGTCCCGGCCTCATTTAAACTTGCCTAGATAGGTAGTTTCATTATGTTTCACCTCTTGCCATGTTTAACAACATTTAATATTGTTGTGTACCTAACCGAGAGAGAACTAAATAATTGCTTGTGGTGATTTGTTAATATGCAACTCGTTGCATATTGAGCTCCATTTAACTTGTAGTATTGTTTGTTGCATTTTGCCATGCCATGCCTCATTAAACCGGACATGCATCATATTTGTCTGTGCATCATGCCATGATTATGCTTGTGTGTTTACCATGTTGTTTGCCTCTTTTCGGGTTGCCTTCGGTTTCGTTCCGGAGTTGTGAGGATTCGCTCGACTACGTTCGTCTGTCTTCTTCATGGACTCTTTCTTCTTCCTTGTGGGATTTCAGGCAAGATGACCGCTACCCTGGATCTCACTACTATCATTGCTATGCTAGTTGTTTCGTTCTATCACTATGCTGCGCTACATATCACCTATTCTTCAAGCCTCCCATATTGCCATGAACCTCTAACCTTTGACACCTTTCCTATGCAAACCATTGTTTGGCTATGTTACTGCTTTTGCTTAGCCCCTCTTATAGCGTTGCTAGTTGCAGGTGAAGTTGAAGATTTGCTCCATGGTGGACAGGATTTTGGTTGGGATATCACAATATCTCTTATATTATTAATGCATCTATATATTTGGTAAAGGGTGGAAGGCTCGGCCTTTTGCCTGGTGTTTTGTCCCACTCTTGCCGCCCTAGTTTCCGTCATACCGGTGTTATGTTCCCGGATTTTGCGTTCCTTACGCGGTCGGGTGATTTATGGGACCCCCTTGACAGTTCACTTTGAATAAAACTCCTCCAGCAAGGTCCAACCTTGGTTTTACCATTTGCCTCACCACCACCTACTTTTCCCTTGGGAGTCGCTCTCTCGAGGGTCATTTTTATTATAGCCCCCCCGGGCCATTGCTTGTCTAAGTGTTGGTCCAAACCAGAGCCACTTGTAGCGCCACCTCGGGGAAACTTGAGGGTTGGTTTTAGTTGTACGTAGTGTTCATCCGGTGTTGCCCTGAGAACGAGATATGTGCAGCTCCTATCGGGATTGTCGGCGCATCGGGCGGTCTTGCTGGTCTTGTTTTACCATTGTCGAAATGTCTTGTAAACCGGGATTCCGAGTCTGATCGGGTCTTCCTGGGAGAAGGTCTATTCCTTTGTAGGGTGTAATCTTTCGAAAGCCGTGCCTGCGGTTATAGGCAGATGGGAATTTGTTAATGTCCGATTGTAGATAACTTGACACCAGATCCGAATTAAAACGCATCAACCGTGTGTGTAGCCGTGATGGTATCTTTTCGGCGGAGTCCGGGAAGTGAACACGGTTTCTGGGTTATGCTTGACGTAGGTAGGAGTTCAGGATCATTTCTTGATCATTGCTAGCTTCACGACCGTTCTGCTTGTTCTCTTCTCCCTCTTATTTGCGTATGTTAGCCACCATATATGCTTAGTCGCTGCTGCAGCCTCACCACTTTACCCCTTCCTTTCCCATTAAGCTTTCCTAGTCTTGATACCCATGGTAATGGGATTGCTGAGTCCTCGTGGCTCACAGATTACTACAACAACAGTTGCAGGTACAGGTTATGCGATGATCATGGCGCGAGAGCGATGCTTGCTTGCGTTGAGTTCTTCTTCTGCTTCTTCGATCAGGGGATAGGTTCCAGGTCGGCAGCCTGGGCTAGCAGGCTGGATGTTGTTTGAGTTTCTGTTTGTGTTTCATCCGTAGCCGGATGATGCTCTTATGTATTGTGATGTTGTATTCGTGTGGCATTGTATGCCTCTTGTATGTATCCCCATCTATTATGTAATGTTGATGTAACGATATCCACCTTGCAAAAGCGTTTCAATATGCGGGTCTATCCTTGGTGGGACCTTCGCGTTCCTTTTGGATAGGGTCGCATATTGGGCGTGACAAGTTGGTATCAGAGCCAGGTTGCATAACCAGAAAGTTTCGGGAGTTTTATAGGTGGGAATTCAAGTAGCTCTAGTTTTATCTTTCCAACAGACACATGATACGATATGGGATCTATCATATGTTTGTTTCCGGCTTATTCTGCAAGCCAAATCCTTTGTTTTGTTTTATTTGTGGTATTCGAGTTGCTTCGATGTCAAGTGTTGATTCCATACCTATCAAGCGGTGTTCTCATATTTCTATGGGAGTGCTAATCCTTCTTGATCATTGAGGTTGTCATGTTAAATTCTTTTCCAACCGGCGTGCTTCTCTTCAAGTGGATCCGATCATTTCAACATTTGTGAGATCAATTCTAAGTTATTCTCAACAGTATCCATTTCATCTGCCCCAAGTTCCCTTTGTTTTCCCGCCCTCCCACCCCTTTTCTGCAAGGACTCATATATTTTAATCAAGTATCCATTCATTCATGTGAAGTCTCTTCACTCTTTTCAATCAATGTTCTTATCCGGTGATTCTCAGGAAGATACTAACGGAGCTTCAAGTTCGTCATTCTTCATTCTCGTATTCTTCTTCGGTGGATTAATTTCAAGTTTCGGTGTTGATAACATCTCTTCCTGTTGTTTCACATATCTTCCCATGTGAATTTCTTATCCAAGGCTCTCTTATTTATTCACCTCTCCCAGTTCATATCCGGAGTGCTGAAAATATCTCGGAAGATTCGTGCTTCCATTCTCTATCTGTTCAAGTTATTTTGAGGTTGTTATCTCTTTTGAATCATTTAATTCAACCGGTGCAATCTCTCTTTAAAATCATTTCCAACGGTGATTTATTTTGAGTGGGCCCTAACCCACAGGTCTTTTCCCAGGATCTTACCTGACTCTTCTAATTCTTTTCGGAGTTATTCTCAAATTCATTGCAAAGTTTGACGTAAGAATGAATTTTCATCAGCCATATTCCTTCTCCAAGATAGCTTTTAAAACATTTTCATCATTGGTTCATCATTTCTATTCTTCTTTGTTCTGGAGTATCTCAACAATTGTCATGGTGGTTCTCATCATCATTCTCAACATGTAAAGACCGAAGAAGTGTTTCCTCTAAATCTTGTCCCTTCTCTCGAAGATTCATGGCTCTCTTAAATTCTTTTCACCCATCCGGAGCAATTCAAGAGTCTTTTCAGATTGATTCTCCGTAGCCCATCATCTCAGAATTATTCTTTCTCAGCTTTCAACTCTCATTCTCGAATCTTCCGATGCATCGTTCAAATATCCTCTAATCAGTCCATGCTCTCTTCGTTATCATGCATCTAAATACCCTCAAGTATCTTCATTCGTTTTCCAATTCATCCCGGTGAATTGTGCCTTTGCTACTTTCATTTTCAATCCTTACGGTGGTTCGTTCCAGATTTCTCTTCCTTCGTTATCGTATCAATTCATTCGTTCTTTCGTTGTTTCAATCCTACCGGGGGTTCGTTGAAGACCTTCTCAAGTTTGCGCTATATCTCCTTTAATCCTTTCTACGGGAATAAGTAGTGTGTCAAATCCGTTGCTTGTCATCAATTAAATTTGATGAAGGATAAGCATACAATAAATCTTATTCTTATTTCCTCGAGGTGATTCAATTCTTTTCTTCCGGAGATTATTCATGATAAATAAATTCTTGATTACAAGTGATTCATCTTTCTTTCTGGAGTTGGTCATCATATCACATTCTCGGTTCGAGAGGCTTCATATTTCTTTCCGGAGTTCCATGGTCTCTCGGTTATATCATCGCGAAGCTCCATCTAAATCATTGCAAGGCTTCACCTTTTGTTTTCAACTTCTCTTTCTTTCTATCATCCTTTTATTACCGGAGTTCTTCATGGAGGCTCTACATGATGGTTCGTCAAGGTTTCTTTTCATTCTCCAATTGTTCTTCAAGATTTCTCTCGAAGTTATGATCCGCCAAGCTATACTCAAAAGTAAACATGGTGCTCAACACATGTTTTGTTTTGAGGCATTCAAGCATTCTTCATCTTGCATTCCAAAGTGAAATTCCTTCTACAATATCTCTTGAGGTGGTGTTATGTCACTCTTGACAACTTCCTTCATGGTTCATGATTCATATTGTTGTCAAGAGTGAGGTATTTTAAATCCATTAATCTCTTTGTTGGAGTTATCTTGGTATAGATTTCACCTAAAGCCTTCCCTAAGGAATGTTGCTATTGTGGTGCTTATCTAAGATCCAAGTTTTCCTCCCATCCTCTCGATGAAAGAAGTTTTCATCTCTTCATTGCTCTCAAACAAGCAATTGTTTTTCGTTAGTGGCAGAATTTCACCTCAAGTGTTGAGATGTTTCCATAAGCCCACTACAAGCTTATTCTTTTCGTTGTTGGTTTTCCAACAACTCCATTCAATCCTTCTTTGCAAGGATGCTTTCCATGTTTATTTGTGCCAGAAATTGTCATTTTCTTCTCCGTCCCTTTATCCCAACAATCTTGCTTCTATTCTTTTGTTCTGGAGGCATTGTGATGTTGCTCTCTTCACTAATCATCTTGTTTTGTCAAGATCATGTACTTTTCCTTGCTTATCCATTTAACCGGAGTGTCGCCCAAGTTCTGGCATCCGTGTTCTTTGGCTATCTCATGATATCGGTGTGTCTCCGTATTTCTTTCGTTCGTTAAGCCCTTGTTTCATGTCTTTGCAACCTTCAAGGGTCTCCAATGTTCCTTGTTCCTCTTTGCTAATGGAGTGTTTGCAATCTTGTTCATCTCCAGTGTTCTCTTTCTTTCAATTTGTTCAAACTCTCAAGGTTCTTTGGTTTCACTCGTTTGTCGAAGAAGCAACTTAGTTTACCTCTTATCTTCCTCTTCCTTTTCCCTCCGGTGCCATCCTAGATCTCGGGACGAGATCCTCTTGTGGTGGTCGAGTGTTGTAACGCCCTAGATACAACTTTCCATATTCGTAACTCCGACTCTTGCTTTTTCCAGAGATACGAGATGATATTTCCTTCGTGGTTGGTTTTTTTGTCGTTCGTTTTGATTTTTATTCATGTCTTGCATTTCATCTCATCGCATCATGAGCATTGCATTCTCATGTTTTTCACAAAACTCGTAGCCGTTCGCAGTTGTCCTTTTCTCTCTTTTCCTCCGGTGTCATGTTGTCAGACCGCTTGTCCTTGTTGACCCTCTCTCAGACCCCCTCGCGTGCGCGTCCGAAACCTCCCCCGAACCCGACCCGAGCAGCCGTCACCGTTGGATCCAGATCATCCCCAAACGTCCCTAAAATATCATTGTTTTCTCTTTTGGACTCCCTAACCCATTTATTCCGGACCGCCCGATCGCGATCGGAGGGACCTAATACCCAAAACCCACTTGCTATATATTTTGACTAACCCTAGATCCTAGTCTGTCCCATCCACCAAAATTCCCTCACCTGCCGCCGCCACTCTCTTCATGGGGATCCAAGCCCGCAGCCAGCCTCTCTCCCTCCCTCGTTTTCAGCGTCACCAACCAGAGCCCGATCCAGATCCCCTTCGCTCCAATCAGCCGCTGCCTCCTTCTTCCTCGATCTCCCCTACCACCTTCTCCCATTGATCCATCCACCCAACCCGCGCACAGCCAGCCGCTCTCGATCCAGCCTCGTGGAGCGCGCTTGAGGTCCGAGCTCCTCCAACCTTGCGACCCCGCTACCCCGGCGAACCACCAGCAGCAGCTAAGCTACGTCGCCCCCCTTCCCTTCTTGCCGCACCTCCTCTCTCTCTCCCCCTCCTGACCTTGTTTTCCCTCTCGTGGTTCAACAGCAGCAGGAGTCCTGCCATAGCTGTCCGAAACCGCCGCTACATCGCGCTGCCGTTGGGGCCTCGTCTCCACCACCAGACCCAGCCGGCCTTCGTCGCCCTTGCCCGTTCCCGGCCGGATCCCACCGCAGGGCCCCATCCCCGGCCACCGGTGCCCTCGCCGGAGACCACCCGCGTCGCCCGCCAAGTCCTGCAGGAGCGCCATGGCCGCCCCTGAGCTTTCTGCGTCGTCGTTGCCCGGATACGGCACCGGCCAGCCGGATCCGCCCCGACCCCACCTCGCTGGGCCTTCTCTGCAGCCCGCCGCCGCTCCCCTTCAAGTCCCGCTGTGCCAAGTCCCTCGCCTCTACCTGTCTCTGCATCACCATGAACCTGCTGCTGCCGTTGTTCTTCAGAACGAGCGCATGAGCAGCGCACGCGTCGAACCGCTGCCATGCGCGTGGCCGAGATCCGCAGGAGGCTAGTGCGCCCGGCCAGCCCAGCCGGCCTGCTCCACCGCGCCCTTCCGCGGGCCGCCTTCCCGACTGGGCCTTGGCCCATGGTGAGCACCAAATGCAGCCCCTCCTCTCTGTTCAGCCCCGCAGTGCACCATATGCGGCCCATGTTGTTTTTTTCCTACGCTGCGATTTTCTCTATTATCCAGTGAATTAATGTTTTACAGAAAAGTCCCTAGAGTTCATGCATATAATAACTCCACAACCGTGCATCATATGTAAATAATTTATATATGTAAAATGCTTAGAATTTTGTGTACATTAATAATTTTCCACTTCCATCCATGTTAAATATGTTGAACTTTCTGTTTATTTAATTTTGCATAAATGCCATGCTAAAATGGTTTATTTCATAACTAAATAAACGTAGCTCCAAATTTAATAAACTTTATATATAAATGGGGTGGAAAATGCCTAGATTAACATGGTGCACTTTATTTTCCTGTTTAACAACTCTAAAATTATGTAATAGGCAGAACAGTACCAAAACTAGAATATGGACATGAGGTTTTTCCGGAATTGTTGTTTGTTGTCTCGGCCTCATTTAAACTTGCCTAGATAGGTAGTTTTATTATGTTTCACCTCTTGCCATGTTTAACAACATTTAATATTGTTGTGTACCTAACCGAGAGAGAACTAAATAATTGCTTGTGGTGTTTTGTCAATATGCAACTCGTTGCATATTGAGCTCTATTTAACTTGTAGTATTGTTTGTTGCATTTTGCCATGCCATGCCTCATTAAACCGGACATGCATCATATTTGTTTGTGCATCATGCCATGATTATGCTTGTGTGTTTACCATTTTGTTTGCCTCTTTCCGGGTTCCCTTCGGTTTCATTCCGGAGTTGTGAGGATTCGTTCGACTACGTTCGTCTGTCTTCTTGATGGACTCATTCCTCTTCCTTGCGGGATTTCAGGCAAGATGACCGCTACCCTGGATCTCACTACTATCATTGCTATGCTAGTTGTTTCGTTCTATCGCTATGCTGCGCTACCTATCACCTGTTCTTCAAGACTCCCATATTGCCATGAACCTCTAACCTTTGACACCATTCCTATGCAAACCATTGTTTGGCTATGTTACCACTTTTGCTTAGCCCCTCTTATAGCGTTGCTAGTTGCAGGTGAAGTTGAAGATTTGCTCCATGGTGGACAGGATTTTGGTTGGGATATCACAATATCTCTTATATTATTAATGCATCTATATATTTGGTAAAGGGTGGAAGGCTCGGCCTTTTGCCTGGTGTTTTGTTCCACTCTTGCCGCCCTAGTTTCCGTCATACCGGTGTTATGTTCCCGGATTTTGCGTTCCTTACGCGGTCGGGTGATTTATGGGACCCCCTTGACAGTTCGCTTTGAATAAAACTCCTCCAGCAAGGCCCAACCTTGGTTTTACCATTTGCCTCACCACCACCTACTTTTCCTTTGGGAGTCACTCTCTCGAGGGTCATCTTTATTATAGCCCCCCCGGGCCAGTGCTTGTCTAAGTGTTGGTCCGAACCAGAGCCACTTGCAGCGCCACCTCGGGGAAACTTGAGGGTTGGTTTTAGTTGTACGTAGTGTTCATCCGGTGTTGCCCTGAGAACCAGATATGTGCAGCTCCTATCGGGATTGTTGGCGCATCGGGCGGTCTTGCTGGTCTTGTTTTACCATTGTAGAAATGTCTTGTAAACCGGGATTCCGAGTCTGATCAGGTCTTCCTGGGAGAAGGTCTATTCCTTTGTTGATCGCGAGACCTTGTCATGGGCTAAGTTGGGACACCCCTGTAGGGTATAATCTTTCGAAAGCCATGCCTGCGGTTATAGGTAGATGGGAATTTGTTAATGTCCGGTTGTAGATAACTTGACACCAGATCTGAATTAAAACGCATCAACCGTGTGTGTAGCCGTGATGGTCTGTTTTCGGCGGAGTCCGGGAAGTGAACATGGTTTCTGGGTTATGCTTGACGTAGGTAGGAGTTCAGGATCATTTCTTGATCATTGCTAGCTTCACGACCGTTCTGCTTGTTCTCTTCTCGCTCTTATTTGCGTATGTTAGCCACCATATATGCTTAGTCGCTGTTGCAGCCTCACCACTTTACCCCTTCCTTTCCCATTAAGCTTTGCTAGTCTTGATACCCATGGTAATGGGATTGCTGAGTCCTCGTGGCTGACAGATTACTACAACAACAGTTGCAGGTACAGGTTATGCGATGATCATGGCGCGGGAGCGATGCTTGCTTGCGTTGAGTTCTTCTTTTGCTTCTTCGATCAGGGGATAGGTTCCAGGTCGGTAGCCTGGGCTAGCAGGGTGGATGTCGTTTGAGTTTCTGTTTGTGTTTCATCCGTAGCCGGATGATGCTCTTATGTATTGTGATGTTGTATTCGTGTGGCATTGTATGCCTCTTGTATGTATCCCCATCTATTATGTAATGTTGATGTAATGATATCCACCTTGCAAAAGCGTTTCAATATGCGGGTCTATCCTTGGTGGGACCTTCGAGTTCCTTTTGGATAGGGTCGCATACTGGGCGTGACATCTATCATGTGGGATCATATCATCGGAATACCATGCATGTAGCATACTTGGGATAGAAGTTGTTTCATTTTTTCTTAGTAGGTTGTGCACAAGTCTCGTATCCACCTATTGTGCAATCGTGCTAGCATCTCTCTAGTGTTGTGCAACAAGGGCATTTTCCGTGGATCCCACATTTTGAGCTCCTTTTTTGTTGCATGACCCCATTTATCTATTTGCGTGTGTGTTTCTGTGTGCCACATATTGCTATTCGTCTACTTGCTGCATTTGAAAATTTGTGAATCTTTTTCAACATCATTGAGTCTCACTAACAATTGCATCAAATTTTGTGCCACCATCCTAACCTTGCTCCACCATAAGATTTTACTTGTGTAGGTGTGAGAACCAACAAGAATTGATACCAATTGTGTTATTTCCTTGCTATACATTTGAGTGATCATTGATCCATCTTCAACATCAGTGAAGGTACATTTGGTATAAGTTCTTCTCTTTCTCCCACTCACATATTTGCTTGGAATGATGGATATGCCAAGTTCTTCAACCAACCCACACTTCATCGAGCAAGACGACGATGTGACCTCCTACATCACCAAAAGCCACCTCTTCAGTGCACAACGCGCTTTGCATCAAGAACAACAAGCAATGAGCAACCGCATCGACAATCTTGCCACTGACTTGCGACACTCCGAGCAACGTACAAGAGACAACTTCGACAACAAGCTCGACGCACACAAACAAGAGAATGATGCAAGAATGGACAAGATTCGTGCCTTGTTGGTCAACCGCTCTTCCACCACTTCGTTCTACTCAAGACGAAGCCGCTCGAGTCGACACTCCGACGACACCATCTCCGGATAAAGTACACCGACATCGAACAGTCTACGTCGAGCCACACGCCAAGAGCGTCAAGCAAACCACAATCCTCTACACGGAACCGATCTTCAAGAGCAACATCTAGCGCAAGAGCATCGACATCGTCAAATTTAAGCTACCTTCGTGCAAGCACAAGAAAGACAACGCCAACGCCAACAAGAAGAGGAAGAGCGAGCGTGACTACACCAAAACATACAAGATGCCGAGGCACAACATCAAGAACAACAACAACATGAAGCTCAAGAACTTGAGGCGCAATGTGCCCTTCAAGAATCAAGTCGAGCCATAGACATGCGCAACCGGCCTACTCATGAGCAATAAGAAGCGCTTTGCGAGGAAGTTCAAGAAAGAATATATCAAGCTCACATGCAATGTCAAGGTCCTCAAGCTCATTCACAAGCTCGACAAGAACCACGCCAAGTGCAACATGAGGTTGACAATCCTCCATGCCAAGAGCAACATGAGGTTGACAATCCTCCACGTTAAGGGCGACATCATCACCCTCGACCCCAACACAATGAAGAGCAACGCTACGGAAAGCTCATGTTCACCATGCCCAAGTTTATCGGAAGCAATGATCCCGAAGAGTACCTTTCATGGGCATTGAAGGCCGACAAGATCTTTCGTTTGCACAACTATGAGGAAGAGAAGAAGATCGCCGTGGAATCCCTTGAGTTCCAAGACTATGTACTCATATGGTGGGAACAAGTCCTTGAGCGACGTGAAGAAAGAGGTGAACCACCAATAACCACATGGGATTAAATGAAGGATGTCATAAGAGCATGTTTTGTGTCAACATACTACAACCGCAACCTCTTCAAGAAACTCCAACTCCTCAAGCAAGGAACAAAGACGTTGAAGAATACTACAAAGAAATGGAGATTGCCATGATAAGAGCAAATATCACAGAAGATGATGAGCAAACTATGGCATATTTCTTGAATCGACTCAATCATCCTATCAAGAAGATTGCCGACTTCCAACCCTACTCCAACCTCATTGAGCTAGCGCATCAAGCTACCAAAGCGGAACATCAAGTGCAATATGACTTCAAGTATGCCACGTACTCTTCCAAGAGCTACGGTTTCTCCAACAACCAAGCTTCAATGACTCCTACCTCAATCAAGCCTTCTATAAGCAACGACGACGAGTCGAGTTACAAGAAAACTTTGTCAACTTCAAGTCGTCCTCCTACTACAAGCAACTTCAAGAAAAAAGCTTCATCATCATCTACTCAAACTGATGAGACCGTCAAGACAAGTTCAATCAAGTGCTTCACTTGCGGCGGCCGACACCACAAGTCCTTCGAGTGCACCAACAAGCGCACCATGATCTGCAATGATGATGGAACCTATGAATCGATGAGTGAAGAGGAAATGGAAGCCCTTGAGAAAGTGGCCATGCACTGGCGCGTGAACGAAGATGAATATGATCAAGTCTTTTGTGACGAAGATTCGAGCCCCGTTCTCGTCATCTCCAAGGTTTTAACTCTTCAACATCAACAAAATGAAGACCAACGATGCCATATCTTCCACACCAAGGCCGACATCAATGGAAGGTCCGTGAAGGTCATCATCGATGGTGGGAGTTTCCATAACTTGGAAAGTGAAGAGCTATGTTCCAAGCTCCAATTAGTCAAGATGAAGCACCCGCACCCCTACAAGGTCCAATGGCTAAGCGACTACAGCACTATCCAAGTCGAGCATATGGTACAAGTTTCCTTCAAGATCTTAGCATACGAAGACACTTCGGAGTGTGATGTCATCCCGATGTCCGTTTGCCATCTCCTTCTTCAACATCCATGGCAATTTGACGGAGGCGTCATCCACAATGGGCGTACCAATCACTATAGCTTCAAGATGAAAGGAAAGGAGTATGTGCTACGACATATCTCTCCAAGCCAAGTGATCACTGATAAGAGAGCCACCCATCATGGAGAGAGTAGTGAGAGAGTGAACCACCAAAAAGAGAGTGAACACCACTAGCCAAAATCGAGTGCCTCCACGATGAGCGACAAGAAAAATTTAGTTCTATTTGCTACCAAACGTGAGATGAGAGAAGTGTGTGAGAACCCATCAAGTGTTATGCACTATGTCCTCTTGTGCAAGGATGAGACACCTACAACTAACACCTCACACAATCTACCTTTAGTGTTGTCTTCTCTTTTGCAGGAATTCCAAGATGTTTTCCCCAATGAGCTACCTCCGGCACTACCACCTCTACGAGGCATCGAACACCACATCGACCTCATACCTGGAGCACCTCTTCCTAACAAAGCACCCTACCGCGTCAACCCAAACGAAAGCAAGGAGATCCAATGGCAAGTACAACAACTCATCGACAATGGCCACATACGAGAAACCTTGAGCCCATGTGTCGTCCCGGTAATCCTTGTTCCTAAGAAAGATGGCACCTATCGCACGTGTTCCAATTGTCGTCCCATTAATGCTATCACTGTTAGATATCGTTACCCCATTCCACACTTAGATGATATGCTAGATGAGCTTAGTGGAGCCACCATTTTCTCTAAGATTGATATTAAGAGTGGCTATTACCAAATCCGCTTACAAGAAGGTGACGAATGGAAAACCGCATTTCAGACCAAATTTGGCTTATATGAATGGCTTGTTATGTCAATGGGTTTATTCAAAGCACTTGGTACTTCCATGCAAGTTATGCATTTTGTTCTTAAACCATACATTAGTGTATTTGTTATAGTCTATTTTGACGATATTCTTGTCTTTAGCAAATCCTTCGAAGATCATGTCACCCATCTTAGAACTGTGTTGCAAACCCTTAGGAAATAGCGACTTTATGCTAATATGGACAAATGCCTTTTCGGTGTTGATAAGCTTGTTTTCCTGGGGTTTGTAGTATCTTCTAAGGGTGTGCATGTTGATGAATCTAAAATCAATGCTATTAAAACTTGGCCACAACCAACCAACTTGCAAAAAGTGCAAAGTTTCCTTAGCCTAGCCGGTTTCCATCGTAGATTCATTAAGGACTTTAGCACCATTGCTTCTCCTTTACATGCTTTGAGTAAGAAGAATGCACCTTTTGTTTGGGAACCATCCCAAGATACCACATTCAATAAGCTTAAGAATTTTCTTATGCATGCTTTTGCTTGCATTACCTAACTTTGATAAACCGTTTGAGATACATTGTGATGCTAGTGGGTACGGCATAGGAGGTGAGTTAATGCAAGAGAAGCGCCCCATAGCTTACTTTAGTTGAGAAACTTTCCGGAGCGCAACTGAATTATCCCATATATGACAAATACCTTTATGCTTTAGTGTGAGTTTTGTGCGAGTGGAAACATTATCTTCGCCCTCATGAATTCATTATCCATACCAAACATGAAACTGTCAAGTATCTTAAGGGTCAAACTAAGTTGAACAAGCGTCATGCTAAGTGGAGTGAATTCAGTCTTTTCCTTATGTCATCAAGTACCTTAAGGGCAAAGAGAATGTTGTAGTGGATGTGCTTTCTCGCAAATGCATGCTTGTTACTAAACTAGAATTGAATGTCATTGGCTTTGAAGACATAAAAGACTTATATGCGCATGATCCTACTTTTCCTATTCCATATGCTAAATGTTTGGCGCATACATCTTGGGAATGCTATTACATCAAGGATGACTATCTTATGAGAGCTAACAAACTATGTATCCCCGAGTCTTCTCTTCGTTTGTTACTTCTGCAAGAGGCGCATGGAGGAGGACTAATGGGACACTTTGGACACGACAAGACATTCGCCACGCTCTCCAAGAACTATTTTTAGCCCAAGATGTTCCGTGACGTCTCACGCTTCACCAATCGATGCTCGACATGTCGCAAAGCTAAGTCAAAAACTCAATCCCATGGTCTTTATATGCCCCTTCCAATTCCATATCACCCATCGGAGGATATTATCATGGATTTTGTGCTTGGTTTGCCTAGAACTAGAAATGGCAAAGATCCGGTGTTTGTTGTTGTGGAGCAATTTTCTAAGATGGCTCATTTCATCCCATGCAACAAGATAGATGATGCTTCACATATTGCAAATACTTCTTGTAGGGAAATGTTGCATCTCCATGGAGTGCCAAAGACGATTGTCTCGGACCGCGACGTCAAGTTCTTGAGTTACTTTTGGAAGACTCTATGCGCCAAGCTCGGAATCAAGCTCTTGTTTTCTTCGGCATACCATACTCAAACCGACGGCCAAACGGAGGTGAGAAACCAAACGCTCTCCACTCTATTACGAGTGTTGATCAAGAGGAAGATCAAGGAGTGGGAAGAGTGTCTACCCATTGCTGAGTACGCCTACAACCGAGCAAGACATTCCACTACCGGCAAGTCCCCCTTCGAGGTCGTCTACGGTTTCAACCTGTTGTCCCCATTGGACATTCTTCCTCTACCACTACAAGCGCGCATCAACATGGACGGAGTGCACGAGTGAGCTACCTCAGGAAGATGCATGAAGGTACAAGGCACACCATCGCACACCAAGTACAATGACTCATGACTAAGATCAACATCAACAAGCAACCCATGATATTCGACGTTGGAGATCTCGTGTGGTTACACCTTTGCAAGGAACGCTTCCCCAACGAACACAAGTCCAAACTTCTACCTTGAGCCAACGGACCATTCAAGGTGCTAGCATGCTACAACAACAATGCATACAAGACTGATCTCCCACGCGACAAGTACAACGTGAGCAACGTCTTAAACATCAAGGATCTCTCTCCCTACCATGGTGCTGAGGCTTTCGATCCGAGCTCAGATCTTTCCCAAGGGGGGGGGGGCAGATGATGCGGAGCATCCCAAGGTCATCCTCATGGACCTACCTACGTCTGCAAGGATACCACTTGGACCAATGACAAGAGCTCGAGCAAAGTCTATCAAAGATAAGATGAACTCGCTCCTCTCCGAACTACCACTCTCTACATATGAGACATGGCTGCTACCTCAAGCTGAGACCCTATGTGTGATCAGGTACTTGGAAGTAGGCCATGGAACAACTACACCCAACGGACAAGACGGCATGGTCACCAAGTACAAGGAGCGAAAAGAGAAGCAACCTGGAAGTCTCCAGCCGTCGGACAACCGACCCCGACCGGACGACCGACGCCTGAAGCTCCAGCCAGGCGGACAATCCCAAGCCAACGAACGCTATAGTGGCCGGACGTCCGACGTTCATCGGACTACCGGCACCTCCCAGTGCCCAGACGACCGGCACCACCACACCCAATCCAAAACATCGGCAGTATGGAAGCCCCCAGACGTCTGATGCACCAGACGACTGACCGCGACCGGACGTATGACGAAGCCCCAACAGAGCCAAAACATCAGAAGTCTGACACATCTCGGACGTCCGATCCCCCGCGAGCTTCCGAACGACCGATGAAGGTCGGATGTCTGACACCTGTATGCCAGCCGTGTGTTAGGCCGAAGCCCACTTACCCTTTCGTGACACTAGACTATAAATAGACCTCCTCGTCCCTCTTTCTAGGGTTAGCAAAGCTTTAGCTCATTTGTGAGATAGAGCTTTGCTCATCCATCCGGATCTACTCCAACGAGAGAGACCGCTCCCTCTTCAGAGAAGATCCACCTTGGATTCATGATCTCTTCATGGGAAGACCCCTCAAGACCTCCTCAAGGAGATGGACTAGTTACCTCGTGTATCGTCCTTTGTTGGATTCAGATTGTGTATCTCTTCGTGTTTCGAGGATCTAGCACATGTGTAATCAAATCTTGTTGGTTTGAGTGACTTCTCTCCTCGTGTTTTCCCCTCGTATTCCTCGTGTTCTTCATAGGATCCCCTCCAATCGTGAAAGATCAGGCAGCTAGGGTTATACGCTACATCACACATTCTCAAGGGACAATAGAGCACTCAACCATCAACGTGTTCACCTGATTTAAGCCCCAAAACCTGAAGTGCGCTCAGCCATGGCACATTCACCTGAGAAAAAGTCTCGAGCCTACAACTATAAAGACTCACCAATGTCATGAAACACTTGAGACAGACCCACGTCTATCATCACACCATCACATAAAACAACCAATACCAAAACATGACAACACGAGATACATAAACCAAACCAAACCAAACATATATCATAGGATAAAAAACCACACATGCATAGCAGAACATAGGATGACCATAATAAAAAATCTAATTGGCCTTAAACAATGTTGAAGTACTCTAATGATTAATTCTGATCCGCTTCGCACTTCAGGCAATCTATACGATTAACGAAGGCACTAATAAATAATGTGTACTCACACAACACTAAAATAAAGTCAAATGCAAATAATTTAAATAAATCTCCAACAACCAAATCATATCAGTAGGTATATATTATCTACATGCTATTAGGATCACAATGCAAGAGGAATCAAATAAATTGGATAAACAGTTTGAAAGATATGGCCTCCGGAAGGTTAGTTTTAAATTTGATCAAATTCAAATTGTAACAATACAAAAGTGTGAAACCTTTATTCTACTACATGCTCCTGTTAAACATGACTACACAGGAAAAAGAATCACCTAAATTGGATTTACGGTTCAACGGATATGACTAAACAAAAATTTGGTGAAAATCTATCCAAAAACAAATTTTAAGCTGATGCGGTTACTGTAGCACATTGCCATGTGTCGCTCTAGGATTGGCTAAAAGGGGTCACGTGTGCTCACCATGCTACAATAAGACAATGACGGCGGTTCTCTGGACGATGGTTGCAACAGCTACGGGGAGTCCTTGATGTTGGCGGACTGACCATAGGAAGAGGCGTACGACGGCTGTGAGTTTTGCGGCATCCATGGCGATGGGGGTGGCGTCTGTTGGCTGCTATTCAAAATATGGCGCGGTGGAGATCTTCTTCGGGTTTGGCTCATGAGTGGCGTCCTGGTGCTCCCTTGGATTTAGAAGAACGTGAGGGAGAGAGAGAAGATCGAGACGAAGATCACATGAGGTAGCAGAGAGGCTCGTAACCTTCATAGGTGATGGGACTGACTAGCGGAAGCTTCAGACGGCGGTGAACTCCGGGGAGATCACGACGACGCCCTAGGGCACGGGTAACAGAGATTTGGCTACCACTAGCCATGAACCGACTGATGTTAGGGATTTTTAAACCGCCTTGCTAACCGTTGATTTGGTTTGGTTTGGGTCGTTAGATCTCTAGACCAGCTAGCTATCGGCTATGTGCACCGCGTCCTTGTTTCTTCAGGTTGCGGTGGCCCTGTCATAGGTCATCTCACAGGAAAACACTCACGAGCTTTCCAGGCACGCCCACAGGTGTAGCGCCAGGTTGCGACCATCCCTTGATGCATTGGTGATGCTCCACTGAAGCACCTGCGATGCCCGGCAGCTTGGCAATGCCCCAACACAACACATATGATGCTTCATTGCAACACCGGCGATGCTCCGGCGGCTCAGCAATGCTCCAACACAACACCGGCGATGCTTCATTCCAGCGCCAACCATGCTCCGGCGGCGTAGTAATGCTCCAACACAACACCGTTGATGCTTCGTTGCAGCCTCGGTGATGCTCCGGCGACCTGGCAATGCTCCAACACAACACGGGCGATGCTTCGTTGCAGCGCCGACGATGCTCCGGCGGCTCGGCAATGCTCCAACACAACACTGGCCATGCTTCATTGCAGCACCGACGATGCTCCGGTGGACCGGTAATGCTCCAACACAACACCATCGATGCTTCGTTGTAGCATCGGCGGCTCGGCAATGCTCCAACACAACACCGGCGATGCTTCATTGCAGCCCTGGTGATGCTCCGGTGGCCCGGTAATGCTCCAACACAACACCGCCAATGCTTCGTTGTAGCACCGGCGATCCTCCGGCAGCTCGGCAATGCTCCAACACAACACCAACGATGTTGTGGCAGCCCGGAGATGCTTCATTGCAGCAACGATAATGGTCCGGCGGCCCCGAGGATGCTCCATCGGAGCACCGGTGATGCTCCAGAAAGCTCAATTGCAGCACCGTGAAGCTCTGGCGTTGTGACGATGCTCCATCATAGCAAAGGGCAGCCCGAGGATGCTCCATGAAGCACCGGCGAGCCCGTGGTTGCAGCACCCATTCGTTGGCAACATCGTCCGCCTTGACATCTCACCACCGACCATCAACCCCTGTCAGCACCGCCATACATCGACTTGCAGGTGTCAGGGCGCTCGCAAAAATGCTTTTCCTCCACTCAAAGCACTGTTGTGTGGTTTGTAGCAACGGCGGTCTCGTTGTGGTCCATGCAGTTCATGTCAGCTTGAGCAAGGGAGTAGTGGCGTAGGAGTGTGATGTGACATGGAGGAAGTGTCAGAATAGAGGGTGAAGACATGTCAGCTTGAGTAATTTCTGCACCCACACAGGGACACATGGCAATCGCTTGACGCGGTTGATTTTTGGTAGAAAATCAGCCGGCTGGAAGGGAGTGTTTTCCCAAAGATATTGGGGAAAATTGGCAAAGGAGGACTCGGGGGACATTTATATGGTCAGGACTGGGCGAGGGGAGTAGATCGATCAGAATCGATCAATTCAATTCGGTTGGGGTTCGGCTATAGAACTCCCGGAAGAACACGCTGGGCAAGGTGATGACATGCGGGCCAGGGTGGTCAGTGGTAGAGAGGAGGAAAGAGAGAAAAAACCAGCAGAGCTACTGGTGGGCTGCTCTTCGTGAAAATGGGGCGGCCGGTGCTGTGCTCCTGTTTGCTCCAGCACATTGGGCCATGATAAAGATGGGCGGCACAGTGCAGTCCAAGTGAATAGTAATATCTGGCAAAATAACTTCTACACATCAAATGTTTTGACGATCCTAAAAAAAGCAAATGTTTTGACTAAACATAAAATACCAAATGACTTCCTAAAATTACCACAACATACAGTAAAATGTTATTACTTTTTCGAAAAGGGGGGTTACCCCAGCCTCTGCATCAGAAACATGCATACGGCTCATATTATTAAAAACGAAACCAATATCAAAGTCTCCAATGTCTCGAAATACGAAATAAAATAGAACGCTCATACGAGCCTAATCAAAAAGCCACAACCGGCTGGCAAATAAAATAGGAGCACTACATGCCTATCCTATTACATGACCGCCATCCAAACCGGTTTAAAATACTCCGAGCTACCATCTCCCATCGGGTAGACACATAGCCAAACGCCCCCTGATCTCCGTCGGAGTGAGTAGCGACCACATATGGATCGATGATGTGGCCCTGAAGATAACCTGCAAAAAGTGAAAGTTCGTTGCTTTGTTAAAAACCAAATCATTTCTGCAGTTCTAGACTGCCCATAATAAGGCACAAACTCCAACACGAATGTGCCTCGCTATATCTGAGTCAACCCCATCAAGCCACGTTCCAAATAACATGTTGATGGAGGTAGGTGGAGTAATATTAAAAGCAATATGAATCAAACGCCAAAGAATCTTAGCCAACAAACAATCTAGAAAGAGGTGCCTGATAGTTTCGTTATGATCACAAAAACTACACCATGCGTTTTGCCAGATTATCCTTTGTCAAAATGACTTGTTTATGCACGAACCACATAAACACTTTGATTCGCAAAGGTACCTTAACATTCCAGACGTGCTTGGAGTAAGGAATGACACTAGAGTTTATGACATTCAGATACATGGATTTGACCGAAAACACACCATCCTTAGTCAGTTTCCAATACAATCGATCTAGCTGCTGAGACAGCTGGACATCCATTAGCCATCATACAAGATGAAGCCAGGCCTCCCAATGATCGCCAACTAGCGTCCTCCGAAAACTAATATTGAGGGGCGTGGACTATAAGACGTTTGCAACGTAAGCTTCTCGACGTTGAACAACATTGTACAGAGTAGGATATTGAAGTGCAAGGCGCGTCTCCCCAAGCCACGTATCCTCCCAGAACCTCGTATTAGATCCATCACCGACTAAGATACTTGCCCTGTTAAAAAAGAGGGGCTTGACTCTCATCAACCCTTTCCAAGACGGTGAGTTAGTCGGTCTCACAGTCACCTGAGCCAATGTTTTAGACTGAAGATACTTATTTCGCAAAATCTGAGCCCAAGTAGTCTCTGTCTCGGACGAAAGTTTAAATAGCCACTTGCTGAGGAGACATCTATTCTTGACCTCTAGATTTTCAATGCCTAGACCCCCTTGGTCCTTCGGCCTACAGATGATGTCCCATTTTGCAAGCCTATACTTTCGTTTAAGCTCATCATTCTGCCAAAAGAATCGAGATCGATAAAAGTCTAACCTCTTCCTAACCCCCACCGGGACCTCAAAAAAGGATAAAAGAAACATAGGCATACTAGTGAGGACCGAATTAATCAGAATTAATCGCCCTCCATATGACATGAGCTTCCCTTTCCAACAGCTCAGTTTCTTTTCAAAATGATCCTCGATGCACTTCCACTCCTTGTTCGTCAGCTTACGATGATGAATGGGTATACCTAAGTACGTGAACGGTAACGAACCCAACTCACATCCGAACAATTGCTTATACGCCTCCTGGTGATCATTAGCTCTTCCAAAGCAAAACAATTCACTCTTATGGAAGTTAATCTTGAGCCCAGACAATTGTTCAAATAAGCACAACGCAATATGGATGATAGTATCATCAGCATACTATAATATGGGTATACCACCATCTAGTAGGTGCGGAACCAAGCCACTTACCTGCCCCGCATCCTTAGCCCGACCTATTAAAATAGACAGCATATCAACCACTATGTTGAATAGAATCGGTGACATGGGATCTCCTTGCCTTAATCCTTTGTGTGTCTGGAAATAGTGACATATATCACCATTCACTTTAATCCCTACACTCCCTTTTTGCGTAAAGGACTCAATCTGGTCTCGCCAGGCCATGTCAAATCCTTTCATACGCAAAGCTTGTTGAAGGAAAGGCCATTTAACTCTATCCTATGCTTTTTCGAAATCCACTTTAAAAACCACACCATCTAGTTTTTTTGAGTGGATCTCATGGAGAGTTTCATGCAAGATGACCACCCCTTCAAGGATATTTCTATCTGGCATGAAAGTAGTCTGGGACGGTTGCACAACTGAATGCGCAATCTGTGTAAGTCGGTTCGTCCCAACCTTGGTAAAGATTTTGAAACTAACAGTAAGCAAACAAATAGGCCTGAACTGCTCAATGTGAATAGCCTCTGTCTTCTTAGGAAGAAGAGTTATCGTTCCAAAATTGAGCTTGAAAAAATGAAGCTGACCAATGAAAAACTCATGTAACATCGGCATCAGGTCACCCTTAATGAAGTGCTAGCAATTTTTGTAAAACTCCGCCGGAAACCCATCCGTTCCTAGCGCTTTATTGTTTTTCATATGTGCAATGGCCTCAAACACCTCCTTCTTCGTAAAGGGAGCAGTCAAAATCTCATACTCGTCCGTCTCAAGTTGAGAAACATCCTAAACCCTTGACTCATCCAAGGACACAAAACTCTCTTCCGGAGGTTCAAACAACTGCTTATAATAGTTGATAATGTAAACTTTCAGGTTTTCCTAACCAACTATCGTCCCTTCATCTTGTTCTAATTGGAAAATTCTCTTCTTACGATGCTTTCCATTAGCAATCATATGAAAGAATTGAGTGTTGTCCTCGCCTTGGACGATTTTACGAACCTTATCTCTCAACGCCCACTCCAATTCCTCCTCGCGGAGAAGCTCTTTCAGCTGCAACTCGGCCTCCACTTTAGTCTCCAGCTCACTGGTATCTAATATAGAGGTTTCAGATTTTAACTCAAGGGAGTGAATAAGCACAAGGAGTCTTTCCTTCTCCGCCTTATATATCCCATGCGTATGCTTGGCCCATCCACAAAGGAACCTTCGAAGATGACGAATCTTGCACTGCCACCGCTCAATGGGTGACCTTCCACCCGAGTCTTTAGCCCACTCTCTAGCTAACAACTTGAGGAATCCTTCTCTTTCAAACCAAGCAAGTTCGAACGAGAAAATATTCTTATTACCCACATGAGTTTGAGCCCCCGAGTCGACTAGTAGCGGTGTGTGATCCGAGATACCTTGTGTCAACGCCTGCACCGTTACCAGGGGAAACTTCTGTTCCCAATCGACACTAGCCAAAACACGATCAAGCTTCTCAAAAGTCGGAACCGGTAACGAGTTTGCCCAAGTGAATTTCCTACCCGAGAGCTCTATCTCTCTGAGATCCAAGCTTTCAATGATAGTATTGAACATAAACGACCATCTGTCGTCAATGTTGTCATTATTCTTTTCCTCCTTTCTTTGAATAATGTTAAAATCACCACCCACTAAGATGGGTAGCTGCTCATTACCGCAAACATGGACCAAATCAGCCAAGAAATCTGGCTTGAGTTCTGGTTGCGCAGCTCCATAGACTGCCACCAAAGCCCAATCGAATCCATCGGCTTTGGTTCTGACCCGAAACTTTACCGCAAACTCACCCAACACTACACTCTGAACCTCCAAAGTTTCGCACTTAACCCCAAGTAGAACCCCACCGGATCTTCCTCGAGGTGGGAGGCAATGCCAGTCAAAATCTACCCCCCCCAGATAAGGTGCTAAGAAATTGTGGAGTGAAATTGCCTCGTCCAGTCACGGACAAAGCAATAAAGTCTAAATGATGTTCGTTTCTCTGGAGCCCCGTCCTGTGGCTCTTTCTTGCTTCTCTTGAGCAATAAAGTGTTTGTTATTACTAATGTATACTACAGTAAATATATTTGAAGCACTAATGCAATTTTGGAAAATATATTTTAAGCAATAACAAACACACAAAGAGCAGTATAACACAAATCTAAAAATTATTTGGAGCTCATAAAATTGCAAAAATTCAGCCAGTGAACAACACATAATATTCTGATCATGATGAACTTTTTATAACAGGGGAGAAGTCATGTTATCTCCACTCCAATATTTTTCCGTAAGTTGCAATAATGATTTGAATATTTGGATAATTTCAAATATGCATAGAAATCATAATGAAAAAGAATGATCCTATTAACATTCCAAATCTGAAAATTTAGGATGTTACAAATCTACCCCCCCTTCAAATGAATCTCGTGCTCGAGATTCGAGTTGGCTAGCAAAGGTTATAGGTGGAAACTTGATATAATCCATATTCCAAGGTGTTTAGGCTTACTCATTGCATATTTCCAGAATTCCCTCGACATGAATGAATATGATACACCAATACTGAAAGAACGGTCATAATACTTTAACTTGATTAAAACCTTACCGAAGACTGATGCATTATTAGTTCTTCCCACCCTTGTGTGGTTCACATGTCCCCTTTCAACGTGATGAGACGTCTCCTCTCTGGAACTCCCAGTGTCATAATTGATGTTCTTCAACAGAAAACATTTGTTTGAATAATCTCTAAGGTTCTACACCTATAACAAAGTAACTGATTGATATCCTTCTTGGTGGGCCTTGAAAGGTCGTGGTTGTTGTAGCCATTCCTATGGTCATTGTGGTTGTGTCCATTGTCATTGTGATGATTATGCCCATCATGGTTATGACCATTATAAATGTCCACTTCGGAATCATAGTACTCAGAGGATGCTGATGAAGTACGGTTCTTCTGTTGTCCTCCAGAGTTGAACTCTATGTCACTTGCCTTTCTCTTGCGGTTCTCCACTTCTTGAAACTTGCCTTCAAGTACAATAGCCTTATCAATAAGATCCTAATAGTTGTGGAATGTCGCCACCGTCAACTGAATATTCAACTCATCATCAAGACCTTGCAGAAACTTCTCATGTCTAGCTGCATCCGTGTTAACATCGTTAGGGGAATAACATGCAAGATTATTGAATTCTTCCACATATGCATTCACAGTGCGACCTCCCTAATGCAAGCTGCGAAACTCCTTCTTTTCAGACTCGTGGCTCCAACAAACACATGTGAGGTGTGAAAACATGTCTGAAATTGTTCCCAAGTGATAGTAGCAATAGGATAAGTGACCAGGTAATTGTCCCACCATGCTGCGGTGGTCCATCTAACAAATGCGAGGAAAACCTCACTCTCTCTGAATCAATGCAACCAACCGACTCCAAATTCCTATTAACTAAGCAAAGCCAATCATCAGCCACAATATGTTCAGGGTGCTAGAACATCTCTAAGGATTCAACCTCAAGAAACGAGTAAGTGCATCAACTAGGGTGGTGGTGGATTATTGTTGTTGTTTGTTTGTTTGTTCTGGTTCAGAGCAAGTAACTGGATCAATTGGGCTTGTCCTTGAAGAAATTGATGCATGTACGGTGGTATGCCATTGTTGTTGTCGTCTCCTGAACCATTGCCTCTAGGGTTACTGATTCGGAGCATCCTAAGGTCATCCCCATGGACCTACCTACGTCACCCATGACACCACTTGGACCAATGACAAGCGCTCGAGCAAAGGTTATCGAAGACAAGGTGAACTCGCTCCTCTCTAAACTACCACTTTATTCATATGAGATATGGCTTCTACCTCAAGCGGAGATCCTATGTGCGATCAGAGACTTGGAGGAAGGCCATGGATCAGCTACGTCCAATGGACAAGAGGGCGAGGACACCAAGTGCAAGGAACAAGAAGAAGAGCTGTCAGAAAAACTCTAGCAATCGGACGACCGAGACATGTCGGACGTTCGACGCCTGGAGGTACCAGCTGGCCAACCAAGTCCCTGCCTGCGCATGCTCTAGTGGTCAGACGACCGACAGCGACCGGACGTTCGATACCTCCAAGCGCCTGGACGACCGAGCACCACCAGACGACCGGCGCCACCATCACAGATCCAAAATGTCAGAAGTATAGAGACCTCCAGCCGATCGATGCACCAGACGTCCGACCCTGACCGGAGGTCCAACGCCACCTGACGAGAGCAGAAACGTCGGAAATCCAACACTTACTGGATGTCCGAGCATCCACGAGACACCAGACGACCGATAACTGTTGGACGTTCGACACCTGTGTGTTGACAACATGTTGGACCGAAGCCCATGTACCCTTTCGTGACCCTAGGCTATATATACTCCTCCTCCTCCTGCTTATTAGGGTCAGTAATGTGATAGCTCATTTTAGAGATAGAGATTTTCTCATCCACTTGATTACTTCTCCATCGGAGTTCACGAACTCACGGAGAAGATCCACCAAGTGGATTCAAGACCCCTCACGGGAAGACCCCTCAAGACCTTCTCATGGAGAAGAACTACCGCCTCTTATATCGACCTTTGCCATGTTTGCATCTTGTATCACTCTTTATGTTCATGGATCTAGCATATGTGTGCTTGGATCTTGTCAATTTGACTGTTTTCCTCTCGTGTTTCCCCTCATGTTCTTTGTGTTCGTCGTAGGGTCACCTCCAAATCATGAAAGATCGGCCCTAGGGTTTCAACCCTACATTAATTACACCTCAGCGGCATCTAATGGGTAAAGCAGAGGTAAGATATAGACAGAAATAGGTCTAAGGGTTACACTACCCATTTGCTCATGCTAGCAATAAAACTCCCAAATCAAACAAATCAAACAATTCATACAACACAAGCAAAACCTACAGGTAAGATCATATCCACGAGAGATATGATCTCATCATACTACCCACAAATCGTTTATTGAACTCAACTTAATAGTGGTAGTCTGCCTACCAAAAGTCCTCAAATGATACTAATACAACTACAAGGGACATCTACTATTGAAAAGAGAAGGTAATTAGCACAAGATATGAATACAGAGTGAAGACTACTAGGTAGACGAAACTTGTAAAATAAGTTTTCACACCTATGGATTTTCTAGTCCATTTTCTAGGGTCACGACCTATAGTCAACACATTGCTCTGATACCATCTGCAACGACCCAAACCTGATAAGATTCGATGTCTCTATGCTAACTGTGCTAGTCCCTGGATCAATTCGCTAGCACACACAATACATATGAATATCAAATAACAAGTGCATCATTTACTACAACACATGATTCAGAATTTGTAAATTATTGCAAACTGAATAGCACATAGCTACCTTTATTCAATAATAACAACGAAAATGTAGCAGAAGTAAATGATAAGTCCCATCACTACCCACTGGAGAAAAATGCTGAGTGAAGACTCGCGACCCTATTGTATATCATTGATCATCTAAAAATCCTGCAACATGATAAGTTGCAGCCACAAGGGTCAATACATTGAATGTATTGGCAAATCACGCATAATGATATAGCAAAACCTACATCCACAAGCAAAGTATGACAAACAAAACACTCAAGTTGGTTTGCAGAAGAATGTCTCCACCTACCTCCACTAACTGATCAAGGTTCACACACCACAACCAATTACCCATGGAGAAGAATTCACAATACTACGATGAGATGACAAAGATCTTCAAGAAGTCTCAAGTGCACTCAGTCATGGCGCATTCTCCAGGGATAATAGTGCGCTCAGCCATCAACGCATTCACCTGATTTAAGCCCCGAAACCTCAAGTGTGCTCAGCCATGGAACATTCACCTGAGAAAAAGTCCTGAGCCTACAGCTATAAAGGATCACCAATGTCATGAATCACTCGAGACAAAGCCACGTCTACCATCACACCATCACATAAAACAACCAATACCAAAACAAGACAACACGAGATACACAAACCAAACCAAACATAAAGCATAGCATAAAAACCACACATGCATAGCGGAACATAGGAAGACCATAATCTAAAGTGCAACTTGCCTTGAACGGTGTTAAAGTAGTCTAACGATTAATTCTGATCTGCTTGGCACTTCGGGCAATCTATACGATGAAAGAACGCACTAATAAATAAACAGTACCCACATAACACTAAAATAAAGTCTACGTCAAAGAATATAAATAAATCTCCAACAACCAAGACATAATAGTAGGTATATATTATCTACATGCTATTAGGATCACAATGCAAAAGGAATCAAATAACTTGGATAAACGATTTGAAAGATATGGCCTTCGAAACGTTAGTTTTAAATTTGATCAACTTCAAATTGTAACAATGCAAAAGTGTGAAACCTTGATTCTACTAGATGCTCCTGTTTGACATGACTACACAGGAAAAAAGAATCACATAAATTGGATTTACGGATCAAGAGATATGACTAAACGAAAATTGGTGAAAATCATTCCAGAAACAAATTTTTAGCTGTTGCGGTTACTGTAGCATATTTGCCATGCGTCGCTCTAGGATTGGCTAAAAGGGGTTTTGGTCGGGCGTGCTCACCATGAGGCAATAAGACGACGACGGCGGTCCTCTAGACAATGGTGGCGACTGCTAGGGGAGTCCCCGACGATGGTGGACTGGTCGTAGGAAGAAGCGTACGATGGCTTTGAGTTTGGCGGTGTCCATGGCGATGGTGGGGGCTCTGCTGGCTGCTATTCAAAATATGGCGCGGCAGCGATTTTCTTTGGGTTTGTCTCATGGGCGGTGTCCTTGTGCTCCCCTGGATTCAGAAGAATGTGAGGGAGAGAGAGAAGATCGAGATGATCACAGGAGGTAGCAGAGAGGCTGGTAACCTCAAGAGGTGATGGAACCGACTGGCGGAAGCTTCAGGCAGTGATGGACTTCGACGAGATCGGGACGATGCCCTAGGGCATGGGTGATAGAGATTTTGGGGAAAATCGGTAGAGAAGGACTCGGGGAGCATTTATACGGAGTCAGGACTAGGCGAGGGTAGTAGCCATCAGAATCGATCAATTTGATTTGGTCGGGGTTCGGCTACAGAATTCCAAGAAGAATACACTGGGCAAGGTGATGACATGCAGGCCAGGGCGGTCAGCGGTAGAGAGGAGGAAATGGGCCAGCCAGCTGTCATTGTGCTGGTGTTGCTCCAGTGCATTGGGCCATGATAAAGATGGGCAGCATAATGCGGTGCAAGTGAACAATAATAGCTGGCAAAATAACTTCTACACAATAAATGTTTTGACTAAACATAAAATACCAGATGACTTCATAAAATTACCACAACATACAGTAAAATGTTATTGCTAATGCAATTTTGGAAAATATATTTTATGCAATAACGAACACACAAAGAGGAGTATAACACAAATCTAAAAATCAATTGGAGCTCACAAAATTGCAAAAATACAACTGGTGAACAACACATAATATTCTGATCATTATGAACTTTTTATAAAAGGGGAGAAGTCATGTTATATCCACTCCAATATTTTGCCCTAAGTTGCAATAATGATTTGAATATTCGGAAAATTTCAAATATGGATAGATATGATAATGAAAAAGATGATCCTATTAACATTCCTAATCTGAAAATTTGGGATGTTACATTGTATCCTCCCTTATTGGCTGGATCGTGTATCTCTTCATGTGTATGTGGATTTAGCACATATGTTATTGTGTCGTGTCTATTTGCATGATTTCCCTCTTGTGTTCTTCCCCGTTTCCCCTTCAAATCATGAAAGATTAACACCATATGGTTCCACCCTACTTCATCATTGTATCAGAGCCAGGTTGATCACGAATTTGGAGTCTCCCCCTTCGTTTTCTAGCCTAATTTTGTGTGTTTTCGTCCAATTTTGAAAATCCCCACCAAAATAACCCTACCAAACTTTTTGTGATTTGTTGGTTTGATGAGATTTTGTTGGTTTTGATCCATGGATTCATTCTGTTTTGAGTGGATCTAACACTCCACCACTGTCCCTGTTTCCCCTCCAAATTGTGAAACATCGACACCGTAGGGTTCCACCCTACATCACTAGAGCACTGTGCGAGACGCCCGTAGGCAACTTGGGGTATTTGGTACATGTACACATTGCTTATCCAGTGTGTCCTGAGAACGAGATACGCGCAGCTCCTATCGGGATCGTCAACATACTGTGAGGTCTTGTTGGTTGATATGTCTCCAACTTATCTATAATTTTTTATTGTTCCATGTTATTATATTATCTGTTATGGATGTTTTATATGAATTAACATGCTATTTTATATTATTTTTGGGACTAAGTTATTAACCCAGAGCCCAGTGCCAGTTTCTATTTTTCCTTGTTTTTGAGTTTCACGGAAAAGGAATATCAAACGGAGTCCAAACGGAATACAATTTTACTGATGATTTTCTTGGACCAGAATACACACGTAGGACTTGGGGACCAAGGAAAAGGAGTGCCAAGGCGACGGCAAGGGTCCAAGCCACACTCCAGGGGGCGCACCTCCTACCTTGTGGGTCCCACAGAGCTCTCCTAACCCTATTCTTTGGCCTATAAATTCCCAAATATTCCCAAACCATCAGAGGCATCGACGAAAATACTTTTGCACCACCACAACATTCTGTTCCCCTGAGATCCCATCTTGGCGCCTTTTTTGGCAATCTGCCGAAGTGGTATTCGATCACGGAGGGCATCTACATCAACCCTATTGCCCTTCCGATGAAGCATGAGTAGTTTACCTCGGACCCACGGGTCCATAGCTCATAGCTAGATGGCTTCTTCCCTCTCTTTGATCCTCAATACCATGTTCTCCTCGTTGTTCTTGGAGATCTACCCGATGTAATATTCTTTTGCAGTGTGTTTGTCGAGATCTGATGAATCGTGGATTTGCGATTAGATTATCTATGAATATTATTTGAATCTCCTCTGAATTTTTATATGCATGATTTGATATCTTTGTATTTCTCATCGAATTATCGGTTTGGTTTGGCCAACCAGATTGGTATTTCTTGCAATGGGAGAGGTGCCTAGTTTTGGGTTCGATCTTGCGGTGTCCTCACCCAGTGACATAGTAGGGGTTGTGAGGCATGTATTGTATTGTTGCTATCAAGGATAAAAAGATGGGGTTTTCATCATATTGCTTGAGTTTATCCCTCTACATCATGTCATCTTACTTAATGCGTTACTATGTTCTCTTGAACAAATGCAGGAAGGAGTCGGTCGATGTGTGGAGTAATACTAGTAGATGCAGAATCGCTTCGGTCTACTTGACACAGACATGATGCCTGTATGCATAATCACTGCCTTGGATATCGTCATAAATTTGCACTTTTCTATCAATTGCTCGACATTGATTTGTTCACCCACCATATTATTTGCCTTCAAGAGAGAAGCCTCTAGTGAAACCTATTGCCACCGCGTCTATTTTCCATCATATATTTTCAGATCTGTAAACTGGAAAACCCCAAAATACCTTCCTGCAATTCATTTACTTTTATTTTGTTTTACGTATTAGTAATGTTTTATATCAATAACTATCAGATCTAACCATTGCAATTGACCATGAAGGGATTGACAATCCCTTTATCGTGTTGGGTGCAAGAGTTTGATTGTTTGTGCAGGTGCATAGATTGGAGACTTGCTTGTACCTCCTACTGGATTGATACCTTTGTTCTCTAACTGATCAAAATGCTTATCTCTACTTTGCTGCATCACCCTTTCCTCTTCAAGGGAAAAACCAATGCAAGCTCAATAAGTAGTAGGAAGAATTTCTAGCGGCTTTGCCAGGGAGGTCTACATCAAACCTACCAAGTACCCACCATAAACTCTCATCTCTTGCATTACATTATCCACCATTTGCCTATCATTTTCCTCTCCCCCACATCTAAAACAATTTTCAGAAAAACACAAAAAGATTTTCCTTATTATTCGCCCTTCTTCCTCCCGATCTCTTGTTTGCTTGAACTCATCATTATGAGTGGCTTTAGCATGGCAGAAACTGATGATGGCCTGACTCCTAAAATTGGACGTTCAGGAAATTTGGATGTTAAAACTTTCGCTTTGGGACAAGGGAATTTTATGGGAAATGAACATATACAAGAATTTTTCAATTGTGTAGGCAATTTGCCTCTTGACGATGTTCCCATAGTCAAAAGAACTAAAACTTATGTGGAAGCTATTTCAGCATTAGTTCTGATATCTAAACATAGATTCATTCGTACTCATCCTACTTTGCAAAGATTGTTTTATGAGCTACCCCTGATAAAAGATCCTAAGCCTAAAAAAATATCTACTCAAGTTCTTAACAATGAATTTGATCACATAGTATGGGAAGCTAGGGAAAATTTTGATCGTTATGGTATGAGCCGTGAAAAGCCGGTGATATATGAGATTCTTTACAATAGTGACTACACTTTGAGACATTTCTTTGGAAATAACTAAAAAATTTGTTGAAAATCTAAAAAATAAATCCCCGTTTTAGATATGATCCAGCAAGTTTTTAATGATGTTAATCAACAATATTCTTGGATTGTAGCCAGAAACCAAAGGGGATACACAGCGGGGCAGCTTAATGCTGCCAAACTTTCTATGGATGATGTGTTTCAAGTTGTCTTTGCAAAACCTCCCGATGAGAACACATCTATGGAAAAGCATACCAAAGATGACAATACCTAGATCTATTACATTATCCCTAGCTAGGGGCGTTAAATAATAGCGCTTGTTGGGAGGCAACCCAATTTTATTTTTGTGTTTTTCATTTTGCTACTGTTCTTGAACAAAATACACAATATTAACTATGTAGTAGTTGTGTTTTGGTGTTTTCAATTAGTGTTTGTGCCAAGTAAAGCATTTGGGATACTTTGGTATGTCGTTGATTTGATCTTGCTGAAAAACAGAAACTTTGGCGTCTAGTAAAATAATATTCATAATTGACAGAAGCGTGATAAAGTACTGATTCTTTGTGTGAAAGATTGATGTAAAAAATGCCTCTGTTTTCCAATTGTTTCAGAATTTTTAGAGTTACAAAAGTTTTCAAAGTTTACAGATTACTACAGACTATTCTGTTTTTGACATATTCTATTTTCTATGTGTTGTGCTTATTTTGATTAATTTATGGGTAGTATCGGGGGGTATGAACCATGGAGAAGTTGGAGTACAATAGATATTACACTAATATAAATAAATAATCAGTTCACAACAGTACCGAAAGTGGTGATTTTATTTTCTTATATAACGGATCTCATGAGGTTTCGATTGAGTTTTGTGTTGTGAAGTTTTCAAGTTTCGGGTAAAGATTTGATTGACTATGGAATAAGGAGTGGCAAGAGCCTAATCTTGGGGATGCTCAAGGCACCCAAAGGTAATATTCAAGGACAACCAAGAGCCTAAGCTTTGGGATGCCCTGGAAGGCATCCCCTCTTTCGTCTTCAATCCATCGGTAAATTTACTTGAGGCTATATTTTTATTCATCACATGATATGTGTTTTGCTTGGAGCATCTTGTATCATATGAGTCTTTGCTTTTTATTTTGCCACAATCATCCTTCCTGTACACACCTTTTGAGAGGGACACACATGAAACGTGAATTTGTTAGAATGTTGTATGTGCTTCACTTATATCTTTTGAGCTAGGCAATATGCTCTAGTGCTTCACTTATATGTTTTTAGAGCACGGTGGTGGTTTTATTTAATAGAAATTGTTGAACTCTCTTGCTTCACTAATATTCTTTTGAGAGTATCTAACCAGCATGGTAATTTGCTTAGGTTATGAATTTATTCCTAATATGATGGGCATCCAAGAGGGATATAATAAAAACTTTCATATTAAGTGCATTGAATACTATGAGAAGTTTGATTCCTTATGATTGTTTTGAGATATAAAGTGTCGGGGAAAGAAACACCTATGGGATCACAAGAATCCCTTCTACGGTTGGTAGGGAGAGGAGCTGCATGAAGAGTAGGTCTAGCGATCAGCACGAGGGGATATTTACCCAGGTTCGGGCCGCATTGGTGCGTAAAACCCTAGTCCTGCTTGTATGTATATTTGTGTTCTTTGAGCTCTTGAACTAGATGCGGTGCATGCCTGGTCAAAAAAAGTCCGAATACCTCTCAGTACGCCTTGGGCCTCCTTTTATATGTCAAAAGGGTTTCCACAGTGACACACAGGAGGTGGAAAGCAAGCTATAGTGTATGAGCTTATTGCTCGGCACCGTAGGACAAACGCATTTAATGCGCTGCCTACGTGCCCTCTTACTTTATCGGGGACGGCTACAAAAGTCGTCTCGTCCGTTGCTGCCCCTCCTTGCTTTGACACGCGTCCAGGCTGACGAGGCATGCAGTGCCACGTAGGCTAGCTAGCTGTTGTGTTGGCGCGGTGGTAGAGCCTCCTTGAAGATCTGCATGTCGCCACACATGCGTTTGTCTAGTTGGCAAGCTGGTCGTCGCGCTAAAGTGGTGGTGAGGTGGCAAATCCTTGTCAGGTGCGGGCCTGGCTGTGGCACCATAGTTGTCCCCGGCAAGGCTTGCTGGGGGCCTCGTGGTCATCCCCGGAAAGGATCTTGCTGGGGGTCTTCATCTTCTGGTCTCACGCGGGCCTGGAGGCCATCAGTCTTCACAAACAACTGCATGCTACTATGAATGTGTTCCCAAGTCTTGGCCTTGACATTGTCAATGGTGTCAAAGCTCTCAGTCTCAAGGGTGATGGCCTTGCTGGTGCTTCGCAGGTCACCCCGGCAAGGAGCTTGCCGAGGCTATGCACGCCGCCCCAGTAAGGATGCTGCTGGGGGAGGTTCAGCTTGTCCTATGCTCTTTGTTCACTGTCTTGATTGCCTATCTTGGTAGTCTTATGTTCTATCTTCTGCTGCCCTGCCAGGCCCTACCACAGGTGTGTCTACGGCTGCCTGCGCACAAGTAAGGGGTACAAAGCCCATGCTTTTGTACACCGACAGGAGCCCTCGGGCCTGGGCCACATATAAGTGCAAAGCATAGTTAGGACAGGCCCAAAGTAGTGTGTGGGCACGCGTGGCAGAGACTTTAACTTCATGATCTTCTTGCCAGTTGCGCTTCCCCATGATTTGCGTTGATAGCATGACTTGGGGGTCGTGTGTGGGACAGCCGTAGTACTCTTGCGTCACTTCGCAGTAAAAACTAGTAAAGAGGGGGCCCGCGTTTCCCTCATAAAGGAGGAATTCGCAGGGGCGCTACTCATTTACTAAGTGGACTCGGGTCGTAGCCCGCATGGCGCCATACCCCACGATCACGGGGTGGAAAACGGTGGCCCCACTTGTCTTTATGCCTCTAGCTCGCTTGCCACGTGTCTTCCATGCCTTAGGAAGGGTAGGACGCGGATGCAGAGTGCATGGGCATTAACGTGAGGCGGGAAACCGGGTGTCGCTGGTTGAAGCAGCGGGTCGGTCCGGATTCCCCTTGCCTCAGGAGGCCGCATTGGTCGAGCGGGGCGGCTGCCCTTGATTCGGGAGGCAAAACCCTGGCCCTGCCCTTCTATAAAAGGGGAGAGGGACGGTGTCTTTCTGCATTCGCTTTCTCCTCCTCCTTCTGCTTAGTATCTTTCTTCCAATCGCCATGGCAAGGGGGTGTGCTGGTCCCTCGATGGCCGCGACGAGGGCTTCTGCTCAACAGCGCGTCTCCCCCCCCCCCTCCGGAGCTCCCGGTGGCGGCAGAGCCCGCCACAAGGGGTAGAGTTAGAAGACAAGGCCGAGGTCGCCACGGTGCCCGGGGAGAGGAGGACGGGGCGGCGCACCGGCTGTGCTTCCGTTGGTAGCTAGCTGTTGTGTTGGCGCGGTGGTAGAGCCTCCTTGAAGATCTGCATGTCGCCACACATGCGTTTGTCTAGTTGGCAAGCTGGTCGTCGCGCTAAAGTGGTGGTGAGGTGGCAAATCCTTGTCAGGTGCGGGCCTGGCTGTGGCACCATAGTTGTCCCCGGCAAGGCTTGCTGGGGGCCTCGTGGTCATCCCCGGAAAGGATCTTGCTGGGGGTCTTCATCTTCTGGTCTCACGCGGGCCTGGAGGCCATCAGTCTTCACAAACAACTGCATGCTACTATGAATGTGTTCCCAAGTCTTGGCCTTGACATTGTCAATGGTGTCAAAGCTCTCAGTCTCAAGGGTGATGGCCTTGCTGGTGCTTCGCAGGTCACCCCGGCAAGGAGCTTGCCGAGGCTATGCACGCCGCCCCAGTAAGGATGCTGCTGGGGGAGGTTCAGCTTGTCCTATGCTCTTTGTTCACTGTCTTGATTGCCTATCTTGGTAGTCTTATGTTCTATCTTCTGCTGCCCTGCCAGGCCCTACCACAGGTGTGTCTACGGCTGCCTGCGCACAAGTAAGGGGTACAAAGCCCATGCTTTTGTACACCGACAGGAGCCCTCGGGCCTGGGCCACATATAAGTGCAAAGCATAGTTAGGACAGGCCCAAAGTAGTGTGTGGGCACGCGTGGCAGAGACTTTAACTTCATGATCTTCTTGCCAGTTGCGCTTCCCCATGATTTGCGTTGATAGCATGACTTGGGGGTCGTGTGTGGGACAGCCGTAGTACTCTTGCGTCACTTCGCAGTAAAAACTAGTAAAGAGGGGCCCGCGTTTCCCTCATAAAGGAGGAATTCGCAGGGGCGCTACTCATTTACTAAGTGGACTCGGGTCGTAGCCCGCATGGCGCCATACCCCACGATCACGGGGTGGAAAACGGTGGCCCCACTTGTCTTTATGCCTCTAGCTCGCTTGCCACGTGTCTTCCATGCCTTAGGAAGGGTAGGACGCGGATGCAGAGTGCATGGGCATTAACGTGAGGCGGGAAACCGGGTGTCGCTGGTTGAAGCAGCGGGTCGGTCCGGATTCCCCTTGCCTCAGGAGGCCGCATTGGTCGAGCGGGGCGGCTGCCCTTGATTCGGGAGGCAAAACCCTGGCCCTGCCCTTCTATAAAAGGGGAGAGGGACGGTGTCTTTCTGCATTCGCTTTCTCCTCCTCCTTCTGCTTAGTATCTTTCTTCCAATCGCCATGGCAAGGGGGTGTGCTGGTCCCTCGATGGCCGCGACGAGGGCTTCTGCTCAACAGCGCGTCTCCCCCCCCCCCTCCGGAGCTCCCGGTGGCGGCAGAGCCCGCCACAAGGGGTAGAGTTAGAAGACAAGGCCGAGGTCGCCACGGTGCCCGGGGAGAGGAGGACGGGGCGGCGCACCGGCTGTGCTTCCGTTGGTAGCCCTCCTCCAATGGAGGGCCACGTCGGAGACCAGCCCCGTGAGTCCTCCAATGTGGCCATCTCCGCCTCCCTACCCCGTTCGCCCGGGTGATGGAGCAGGATTTGCCGCAGGCTTTGAGGCTACACATGAGGGGCTGCGTGAACGGCAGCATGTGGGTCGATGTTGACTTCCCCGGCCCTCACGTCACGTATCTTCGCCGTGGGTGGAAAACTTTTGCACGCGCCCACAGCTTGTCGGAGGGGCACGTTCTCTAGTTCAAGTTAATGGAGAACAGTGTGCTCTCCGTCAAGGTCTTCGGGAGCTCAAGAATCCGCTTAGGGTGCTGCGTGGAGAGCTCCACTGACGACGAAAGCTCCTCCTTGAGCGATAGTGACGAGGAGGACAGCGCCAGCGACGACGACGACAGCGGGCGGGAGGACGACGACTCCGACTCTAGCTGACCATCAGTGGCAGCACCATCATCTGCTCCGCCTCCTCCCCCAACAACACGCCTTTCCGGGAGTCGCGTCCTGCTGGGTCTGGTGTCGGTGGTCAACTGGCTACCCCGCCAAGCTCTCCATCGATGTGTTCCCCATGCCCGTCTCCATATTCACTTGTCGTACCTGGGGAGGAAAAGGGAAAGAACGGGGATTACGGGACACTTTTCTTCTAATTTGTAGGCACTTGCCAAATCTTTAACTTTCTAGATAATGTAATCTCCCGAGCCCATGCTTATGTAATGCAAGATTTGCACTTGCATTACATATCAATGAAAAAGATGAGCTTTTGCCGGGAACCCATGCACGTATACGTCCATGCAGAGGCGAATGCCTCCTTAATAAAATTAAATGAGCTTTCCGGGAAAGCTACCTTGTCGGTGCCTTTTGTGCCTGCCAGAGAATCACATCTGCCAGGTTATAGACAAAGGGCCCAGCCCCCTGCCAATCTCTTTTTATCAAAGGCTACTGCGACCATCCTCGCCGAAGCAGCGTTCGGGCTAGGGATGAGAGCACCTAAGTCTAAAAAGAGTGGCGAGGTTTTCTAATGCACAAGTCACGGGTTACGAACATAAGTGGGCAAGAGGTGAACTTCATCTCTTTGGCTTGCCGGGGACGACATGCCGGTCAGTCTTCTTAACTTCTTGCCGGAGCCAAGTCAACGACAGGAACGGCGGAACCGAGCATCTTTACTATGGCTGGAAAGAAGAGAAGATAGGTGCATCAAACCTTGATGGTCCATTAATATCTGCTAGGATCATAGGCAGTATGATATCCTAGACAAGCATGCACATACGTATATATAAAACATGGAAATCATAGGAAACTGTACATATTAAGAGTTATCTGGCTGCGCACAGGGTCTACGCCTGGCTCTGTACATAGGGTTACATGCCTTGCTGGCAAGGCTAGTACAAAAGGGGGTTGTCAGGGCTCCCGGCAACCGCGCCCTATGGGTGAAACTTGTGAAGATGTTCGATATTCCAGGATTTGCTCACCAGAATGCCATCTTCATTCTCCAGGTGGACTACGCCGGGCCTGGTGACTCATATTACCCGATATGGTCCTTCCCACTTTGGCATCAACTTGTTTGAATTCTTGGCGGACTGAACACGCCAAAGAACAAGGTTGCCTTCTGAGGGAGTCCTGGATTAGGGGGTCCTCGGACAGCCGGACTATGTACTTGTGCTGGACTATTGGACTATGAAGATACAAGATTGAAGACTTTGTCCCGTGTCTGGGTGGGACTCTCCTTTGCATGGAAGGCAAGCTTGGCAATTCGGATATGTAGATTTCCTTCTCTATAACCGACTCTGTGTAACCCTAGCCCCCTCCAGTGTCTATATAAACTGGAGGGTTTAGTCCGTAGGACAAGAACAATCGGAATCATAGGCTAGCTTCTAGGGTTTAGCCTCTACGATCTTGTGGTAGATCAACTCTTGTAATACTCATATCATCAAGATTAATCAAGCAGGAAGTAGGGTATTACCTCCATAGAGAGGGACCGAACCTGGGTAAACAGTGTGTCCCCCGCCTCCTGTTAGCATTAGCCTTAGACGCACGGTTCGGGACCCCCTACCCGAGATCCGCCGGTTTTGACACCAACGTTGGTGCTTTCATTGAGAGTTCCACTATGTCGTCAACATAAGGCTTGATGGCCCCTTAAATCATCCACAATGATGCGATCCAGGGCGAGGTTTTCCTCCCAGGACAGATCTTCCTATTTGGCGGCTTCGCACTGTGGGCCAACTCGCTTGGCCATCTGGAGCAGATCGATAGCTACACCCCTAGCCATTAGGTCAGGTTTGGAAGCCTGAACTACACCACCGACATCCGCGGAGAATTGATCTTCGACGGCCTCGACCCCGTGACAGGTGTGTCGTACAGTCACAATGAGCATGACTTAGATCTACCATCGGACGGTGTTCAGGAGAACGCACCTGCAGCTGCCCTGGCCTTAGATCCGGAGTAGATCATGTCATCCGAAGACGGGTCGATAGACCCCACAATGGAGGCCACACAATCATCGGCGATAGAGCCGAACATAGACTTCGCCCCCAATGAGGTCTGTGTCATTGGACCCTCAGACTCGTCTCCGGCCATAGGCTCCGAACCGCGCGCATCTGTGCCTATCGAACCTGATTGGGCACCGATCATGGGGTTTACCTCCACGGATATCTTTCAGCACTCGCCCTTGGGCGACGTGCTAAATTCGTCGAAATGCCTCTCCCTCTTAGGAGACTCTCGGCCGAACTATGTCCGGCTCGAGTGGGAAGCGAATGACGAAGAAATTCATTTCCCACCCACCACCCACTTAATAGCCACTGTCGACGACTTAACCGACATGCTTGATTTCGACTCCGAAGACATCGACGGTATGGATGACGATGCTGGAGAAGAACAGGAACCACCGCCCACAGGGCGCAGGATAGCCACCTCATCATATGATACATATATATATATATAAATATATATATATATATATATATTTATATATATATATATATATATATATTTATATATATATATTTATGGTGGACACACCCAAAGAAAGCAATGGCGATGAGGCAACGGATGATAATACCCTCGAGAAGCAATCTAAGCGCCGGCGTCAGCGGCGTCGCTCTAAGCCCTGCCATAGCAAAAAAAAGTGATACCGGCACAAGAGACAATAGCACTCCGGATGATGCCGAAGACGAAAACAATCCTGCCCAGCTAAGCTTCAAGCAAGCCAGACAGGAGGATGGGCAAGCTAGCCCTGATGAACAGGTAATGGATGGAGACTCGGAGGATGACAATTACATGCCCCTCTCTGAAGACGAGGTGAGCCTCAGCGATGAAGAATTTATCGTGCCTGAGGATCCCGTCGAGCAGGAGCGCTTCAAGCCCCGGCTTATAGCCACTGCAAAAATTCTGAAGAAAAAACAGCAGCAGCTTCAAGCTGATCAAGATCTGCTAACTGATAGATGGACTGAGGTCCTGGCAGCCGAGGAATACGGACTCGAGCGCCCAACCAAAAGTTACCCGAAGTGCAGGTTGCTACCTCAATTTGAGGAGGAGGCAATAGAGCCTACACTATCAGCGCAGGATGTGGCTGACTAGCCACCTCGTGGCCGAGACTAAGCGGTGTATCAGCCCGAACACCAGCCCGCACCCCGTGACCAATCAAACAAAAACACGAAGGCCCGGGGCTACACGTAGGACCTGCGAGACGAGTTGGAAAACAAAGCTGGACAATCAAGATCGATCTACGGATCACGGGGGCACGCCCCAACGCGTAACGTTGATCTCCACACCGGATACACTAAATACAAATCTGGTCGAGTTGAATACAATAGACCAGACTCATTTGAACTACGTCGTGGTGTAGCCCAGCATAGAGGCGCTGCACACCCCCTATGCTTCATTGACGAAGTAATGGAGCATGAGTTCCTAGAAGGGTTTAAACCCATGAACATCAAACCATATGATGGAACAACAGACCCTGTGGTATGGATCAAAGATTTCCTTCTCCACATTCACATGGCCCGCGGCGATGATCTGCATGCCATCAAGTACCTCCCACTAAAACTCAAGGGACCGGCTAGGCATTGGCTGAATAGTTTGCCGGCAAACTCCATTGGAAGTTGGGAGAACCTGGAAGACGCATTCCTCGATAACTTCCAGGGCACTTATGTGCGACCACCGGATGCAGATGATTTAAGTCACATAACCCAACAGCCCGGAGAGTCAGCCAGGAAATTCTGGACTCGGTTCCTAACTAAAAAGAACCAAATTGTCGACTGTCCAGATGCCGAAGCCCTAGTGGCCTTTAAGCATAACATCCATGACGAGTGGCTTACCTGACACCTCGTCCAAGAGAAGCTGAAGTCCATGGCAGCCCTCACGACACTCATGGCCCGCTTTTGTGCGGGCGAGGATAGCTGGCTGGCTCATAGCAATAGCACATCAAGAAATCCTAGCACCTCAGATGCCAAAGATAGCAACGGCAAGCCCCGACGCAACAGACACAAGCGTCGCAATAATGGCGATAACGCTGAAGACACAGCCGTCAATGCCGGATTCAACGTCTCTAAGTCCGGTCAGAGGAAAAAGCCTTTCAAAATAAACAATCCGGGCATGTCCAGTCTAGACCACATACTCGATCGTTCATGTCAAATTCACGGCACCCCCGATAAACCAGCCAACCACACCAACAGAGAATGTTGGGTGTTCAAATAGGCCAGCAAGTTGAATGCCGAAAACAAGGAAAAGGGGCCGCATAGTGATAATGAAAAGGAGCCCCGGCCGCCAAACACAGGAGGACAGAAGAAATTTCCCCCCCAAGTGAAAATGGTAACTATAATATACGGCACCCATATTCCCAAGCGTGCACTAAGGGATATCTACGCGATGGAGCCAGTCGCCCCAAAGTTCAACCCATGGTCTTCTTGTCTGATCACCTATGATCGCAGGGACCATCCGACCAGTATCTGTCATGGCAGTTCGGCCGCGCTGGTCCTTGACACCATCATTGACGGATTCCACCTCACACGAGTCCTTATGGACTATGGCAGCATCCTGAACCTACTCTATCAGAATACAATGCGCAAACTGGGCATCGATCCCTCAAGGATCAAACCCACTAAAACCACCTTTAAAGGTGTCATACTAGGTGTAGAGGCCTATTGCACGGGCTTAATCACACTGGAAGTGGTCTTCGGATCTCCGGACAACTTCTGAAGTGAGGAATTAATCTTTGATATCGTCCCCATCCGTAGTGGCTACCATGCACTGCTCGTACGAACCACATTCGCCAGGTTCAATGCGGTGCTGCACTATGCTTACCACAAGCTCAAGATGCCCGGACATCGCGGGGTTATAACAGTCAATGGAAACACAGAGCGCTCCCTCCGTACGGAGGAGCACACTGTAGCCCACGCAGCAGAAGTACAAAGCAGCCTTCTTAGGCAGACCTACAATTCGGCGATAAAGCCTCCGGACACTGTTAAGCGGGTCCAAAGTGCTCTGCAACAGGATCGTCCGACACATCCAGAGCTTGCCTAGCAATTTGGCCTCCATCCTAGTCCCAGTCAAGTGGTGAAATTTGTGCTGCGCGTACATAATTACACACTTAAAATACCATGGGCGTAGGCGGAGGCACAACTACAATGCGGTCCACAATGCAGCTCAACCGCCCCAGGACCCGTATACCTTCACCCTTTTCTTTCATTCAGGTCCCCATCTTCTTGAGGCTCTTCCGATAACCTGATTATCGGACCCATCACGGGACGAAAACATCAAGAAGGCAAGAAGCTTTGACGTACGAGGGAATCCCCAGGTGGTCTTTGATAACGATCGCAATACCTGTTTTTACATACCCACACGCAGCTCGCTCTTGGTTAGGACATGTCAAATAGTCCTATTTTGCCTATCGCACTACTTGTATACATACGCCTTGACGTATCATTTAAATAAACAATGGAAAATAATGTACATCGTCAGCTTATTATTACATTTCTTTTTCTTTTTCATCGACTGTTTATTTATTACAAATCGCACCCATACACTCTGGTACGTTCAGTTCGCCAGGGGCTTCAGTGTATCCCATAACACGGCAAGAAAGTCCAAATACTTTCGACAGTGCGGCACCCCAAACTTATAGCATTATATGCATCAGCTCTGAATCATGTCTTGGGTCCATAGTTGGGTTGCCTGGCTCCCATGTTTTGCTGCCTTACGTTCCGCTATATCAGCTAAGGCAGCACAGGGAGAACTACTGCAATTGTGTCCCGGTTCTTCCGGACGAGCACCTCAGTAGAGAAAGCTAAAAACTGACTGTCATGATGCGGCGAGAGCTGGTCGCTGTTCGAGAGGTTTCAAATCCTTAAAGATTCTTTCCACTTTGGGCGATGAATAGGCGTGTATAGCGCCCCAAGTTCGGCCTCCCAAATACCAGGGACTACGCCAAAATTTAAAATTATAGAACTTCTATGGCTAAGTGAGAGCGATAAAGCTGTATAGTCCGATTGCCTTATCCGTTGCACTAAACACCTCCTTAAAGGACAAAAAAATTGGATAAAGAGTGTTTAGATTTATCCCGAACACCCCGGTACCAGTTACATGGGGGCAGAAGCCGACGACTGGCCAACTCCCAGATTTTATAAACGGCCGCAAAGAAGGTAAAATTTTAAATCAACAAGCGTTATATTGCGCAAATGAGCATGTTTTCATATTACAGGATCAAATGAGTACATTCACTCAAATATTACATCCTTAGCACATTGCTCCGCCACAAGGCAGGAGCCCTTCAGGACACTGTCATAATATTTTTCGGGGTGGCGGTGCTCCTTGCCCATCGGTGGCCCCTCCATCATCAGCTTCTCGGCATCCATCTTTCGCCCAGTGCAAATTTCGGGGTGGCGGCCTCTTCAATGCAAACTGACTGCTTTATGACTTCAAGCCACGGGCAGCCATTTACAAGCCGCTTCACGAGGCTGAAGTAGCTGTTGGGCAAGGGCTCGGCAGGCCACAGCTGGACTATGAGGTCCTTCATGGCCAGTTCGGACGCCTTGTGCAGTTCGACCAGTTTCTTCAGCTGGTCGCTCAAGGGCATCGGATGTTTGGTCCCAAGATACTGAGACCAGAACAAATTCTCCAATGAGCTCCCTTCTTTAGCTCGGTAGAACTCTGCAGCATCAGATATGCTGCACGGTAGATCTGCGAACGCTCCTGGAGAGCTCCAAATTCGGGTAAGTAAAAGCAAAGTCTCCTTCACATGCTTGCTTTGCATAATGAATGCCTTACCCGCCGCAATCTTCTTGACCGCCTGAATCTCCTGGAGGGCCTTTTGGGCTTTGGCTTTGGCATCTCGCATGCTCTGGAGGGCCTTCGCAAGCTCAGACTCTTGCGTCTTAGAGTCACGCTCCAAAGACTCATATTTTCGGACGAAATCCTGGAGCTCTTGCTGGACCTCGTCGACCCGGGCGTCTTGCTTCTCGTGCTCGGCGTGCTCCTTTGTCGCTTTGTCTTCGGCCTTGGTCAGCGCCTTCTTAAGGGCCGCCACTTTGGTCGTGGCCCCTATTAAAGTTCATGACGCTTCTATTAGCAGAAACCATTTCTTCTTTATAAATATACAAATGGGGTATTGTGTACCTTTGTTCTCCTCGAGCTGCCTCTTCAGGAGGCCGAGATCTCCCTCGGTCCGCTCCAGGTCCCACTTCAGTCCGGAGACCTCTGCATTATGAGCGGAAGTGGCCAGCAGCGATGCCTGCTTATTCACATAGACATTTTCTGTTAGACTCCTACGAATGTTATTTGATCCTCTGTTCAGCCTTTCTTTTGGAACACCAAACAGAGCATCAGGGGCTACTGTCTATATTGTGATACTTCCTTACAATTTTATTACTTACCTCAAACCTGTTAGGAGGCTGGCGCAGGCTTTGGTCAATCTGCTTTTGGCGGACCGGACCTTCTCAATCACCATAATCATAATGGTACGGTGTTCTTCATCAATGGAAGCACCGCGAAGCGCTTCCAGCAAGTTGTCCAATGCCTCTGGATGGACAGAGGTCATCGGCACAGACGGCTCGCCCCCCTTAGAGAGAGGCTGCCTGCCTGAATCTGGAACCACTGGGGGTTCCGAAGCAGTATCCGACTGGGGGCCAGACTTGCTGTGGCCCCCATCGTCAGAGTCCATGGGGGTCTTCCCCGCCATACGCCCGGCGACTGGGATTTCTCCTGGGGGCGTCTCCAAAACTGTCTCCCCTTGCTCCAGTATCCTCTGAGACAACACCTTGGTGTCATCCGCGGGCCTAGGGGAGGAGGCTGTCGGGAGTGAATTGTTGTTCATCGCCGACGGGCCCAGAGACCCATCCCAAGAAGATATATCGATGTGGGACCGGACTACATATGCATTTTTGGCATGATAAGAAGCAATAAAGCAAAACATACCGGGAGTATTATAGTGTCCGGATACTTACGACTTAGCCAGGGGCTTGTCCCTGGGCAACCATTCCTCGCCGTTGTAGGTGGCTGTGGTGAAATGGTCCGGAAGGAAGGTCTTTCCCTTCTTGGACGCCTCGGCCTCCCCAGACGGGGTGGCCTTCCTCTTTTTCTCCCCCCGGATGGGGGGGATTTCCTCTTCATCCTCCTTGTCTTTGTTGGAGGAGCACGTTTTGGTGTCTTCGGACGTCACATCCGATATCACCTTGCGACGGAGAGCTTTCCTGGTCCCCGTGGCCTTCTTCTTGGCCTTCTTCTCCAGCACCTCATAGGGCGCCGGAAAAAACATCCTCGTTAGGAGAGGCGATGCTTGATCTTCGGGTAGCGGAGCCGGAAAGTCAATCTGCTTCGCTATCGATCCCTAGTCCTGATTAAATCAGCATGGAGGCTTAGTTTCCTCCTGCGGATGTGCTGGTAAAAGGCACATCCTGCAAAATGTAAAAACTCACCGGGTGGGCTTGGCGTTTCGCGCTGAGTCCGCGATCTTCGGTTATGGGTGGGGGGACCTTGGTGTCCTTGAAGAGCACCTTCCAGATGTCTTTGTGTGTCGTGTCGAAGAGCTCTTGCAGCATTTGGTGTTCGGCCAGGTCGAACTCCCACAGATTGTAAGCCTGTCTCTGACACGGAAGGATCCGACGGATGAGCATGACCTGGACCACATTGACAAGCTTGATTTCTTGCCTATCATTTTTTGGATGCTGGTCTGGAGTCCGGTCAGCTCCACCGTTGAGCCCTAGGCTAAGCCCTTCTCGTTCCAGGAGGTGAGCCGCATGGGGACACCGGATCAAAATTCGGGGGCCTCCGCACTCTGCTTGCTGGCCGACCACCACCTTCGGCTTCACGTTGAAGGTCTTCAGCTATAGGCCAAAGTGCGGCGTAATGCGGAGGAAGGCCTCACACACGACGATAAACACCGAGATGTTGAGGATGAAGTTGGGGGCCAGATCATGGAAGTCCAGCCCGTAGTAGAACATAAGCCCGCAGACGAATGGGTGGAGGGGGAATCCCAGTCCGCAGACAAAGTGAGAGAGAAACACTACCCTCTCCTAGGGCTTCGGGGTAGGGATGATCTGCCCTTCGGCCAGGAGCAGTTGCGTGATGTCTGCGGCCAGGTATCCGTCCTCCCGAAGCTTCGTGATGTCCTCCTCCGTAACGGAGGAGACTATCCACTTGCCTACCACTCCGGACATACTTGGAATAACTTTGCGGAGAAGGTGAAAGCTTGGGTGCTAGAGCTCGAGTGAGCGAGAATGGATGAGCAGAGGAAGAAGAAGGCATGCGTGAAAAAGGGGAATCCTTATCTCTTTATAAAGGCGGTAGAAACCATGCGCCTCCCTACTTGCCCCGTAAACTTGCTTATTCCCCAAGCACCGTATTGATGGCGCGGTTGGGCTACCCACACCCGTGTTGATGAGTATCCCGTGATAAGGGGACTGTCAGGACCCCGACTCAATGCCACATCGATATAGCATGTAACACCTCATAGCACTTTGCGGTCTCACGCACGGTATTCCCACGGGTGTCGCCTTACCTTTGCCCGGGACCGTTTGCGCCTTTTGGCACACGTATATGATAGTGTCGCTAGCATCCATATGATAAGGAGCCCGGTCTGACATGGCTAGTCGTAAACCCAAAGTGGCACAGACTTACAAGGACAGGCATCCATGACCCAACATCGAACGTGTCGGTTATCAGCGAGTGAATCTGGGCTGTAGCACTTGGCTAGAAGGACTCCGATAAACCGGGTTGTAGCGGGCTAATAGGACTCCGGTATTCATCGCGTGACATTTCCCCGAAGGGACAGACACAGGAACGAAGAAGGACACATGCCGGCCAGCCTAAGAGTTCCGGAGCAGTAGCAAGCTACCATGGCTCAGTGGAAGCACTAGGAGACATTTCCCGGTAAGAGAGGCTACTAAGGATAAACAACTAGATAGTCAGATCCCACACATACCAAGCATTTCAATCATACACACAATATGCTCGATATGTGCAAATACAACAAGGCATCACAACATGACTCTACAACACAAGTACTTTATTTAAAGGCTCAGAGAGCCATACATATCATACACACAAGTACGGGTCGCACGACCCACATTCAAGTCATACAAGCATACAAGCCAACAGCGGAAGTAACTTGTCTGAGTACAGACAACTAGTAAAATAAAAGAGGCTTGGGTAAGCCTGACTATACTACATGGTCCTTCATGAGCTCAGGACCACCACCTAGGCTTCAGCCTACTCATCGATATAGAAATCTACAAAGAACCCATCAGAAGGGGGTGCAACGTCTTCTGTAAAATGTAAATTAAGCAACATGAGTACAAAGGTACTCAACAAGACTTACATCAGATCCTACATACATGCACATTATCAGGAAGGGTTGGTGGGGTTATTGCAGTAAGCTAGCTTTGACTCTTGGCTAGGCTACCCTACGAGACTCCAACTTGAAATTGTTTTGCACACTCGGGTCCACTACTCACCACTTCAATACACTACGAAGGATCCACCTCCGTCTTCCTATGGAAGAGCCATCCTCGGCACTCACGCTTATCTTGAGGCTTTTAGTAGTTTCCATTTACTTGTCTATGAACTATATAGGCAACCAAGTAGTCCTTTACCGCGGACGCGGCTATTCGAATAGATGATGTTAACCCTGCAGGGGTGTACTTTCTCATACATGTTTCCACCACTTAGCGTCTGCACACAACATGTGCTCGGCAGACTTCAAGCGAAAGACGACGTGGGTGTAGACCACGACCTACCTAAACACCTAAGTCTCTAGTCCAGGTTTGTCGCCTATTCAGGTTCCATCCGTAGGGAGTCCGCCGAGGTTTCCACATACGACCCTAAACAATGTGTGCAGGGTTCCCGAGATACCTAACGGGCATCCGGTACACCGTGCCACATACCTACCGCATCACAGTCCACCCCGCGGTCAGCGCTGTCCACGGCCTCCAGTAAGCTACAAACACCAGAAACTACTTGCAACTCCTCGATAGAGGACTAGGGTGGATAAGAAGTCGAGCGAGTCAATTAAGGATCCCAATGTATGGTAGTAGCTGAATCTTAAATCACACATACAGATCTTAGTGCTTAGGGATGGTTCCAATGAAACAACCCACCATGTAGTCCTACATGGCCTCTCATCGATACCTTTACCAAATCGTGTTCAACACATCACTCTCATACTGACATGATCATTTCACTCTAGCCCATCACCTAGATGAACCAGACCTGACACGACTCTAAGCATAGCAGGCATAGCAAGGTAGGAACAACACATACACATGGCTCAATCAACTCCTACACATGCTAGTGGGTTTCATCTAGCTGTTGTGGCAATGACATGTCATGCAGAGGAAATGGGTTCAACTACCGTTGCACACAGCAGTTTGAATCGCGTTGTATTAATGCAGTAAAAGAGAGTAGAAGCGAGAACATGGGATTGTATCGATATGATCGAATGGTTGGTTGCTTGCCTGATGGGTCAGTGCACTGGTATTGTTCTTCATTGTGGTATTCACGGTACTCCTCGGGGGCAGAACCTGCCGCAGAGAGCACCGATACATAATCATCACCAAACAATATGCAACAATATGAGGCATGCATGAGAAATGGCAAAATGAGTTTATTGGGCTAATGCAACTAAGACCAGATGGGTTTGAACCATTTTGAACCAAAGATTCAAGTTTCAAACTCATAAGTGGCCCTTTTAAGTGCTTTATCTTGTTCTGCACTAGACAGCAGGTTAGATTGTTTAAACATGCATGAAACCAGTACAGATGGATAGATTAGATTTTTCTGATCATTTTTCATATATAACACTTTGCATTTGGAGCTACAGATTAATTTCTATAATTTTTTGAAGTTTGTGGTATTTTTTAGAATTTCCTGTGTAAAAATAATTCCTGTAAATAATTTACTGCGTCAGCATTATGTCACGATGACGTCAGTGGTCAACGGCACAGTCCAGGTCAAACCTGATAGTGGGTCCCGCATGTTAGTGTAATTAGTTTAACTGAATATTAGTTAATACTAATCCTAATTAGTTAACAGGGCTGGGCCCCACCTGTCATTGACCCAGGGGGGTCAAACTGGGCCCACCCGTGGTCAAACGGGGGGCAGCGGGGTCAACTCGCCGGCGTTTAGCCGCCGGCGAGGCCAAACGCGGCGGTACAGGTGCGGCTTTCGCCTACAGGGCATCATTAGAGGCGCCATTGGGCTCTATGGACACCTGGGAGCGAGCCGCAGCAGGTGGTGCGGGTAGCTGGGCTCGGGGTCGCCGGAAACGGCGCTGGCGACATGTTTGGCAGAGCCCGGAGCTCGGGTGAGCTTGAACCCATCGCTAGGAAGCACGGCGAGGCACGTGAGTTAGTGCGTTGGGCTCCGGAGGGTGTGGTGAGGCTAGTGGACAAGGTGACGCGGCCGTTGGGTGGCCGGAGCCTCATCGGCGACGAGCTCCGTGGCGGCACATGCGGGTGAGCTTGGTATGCTCGCTGTGGTGCACGAGAACGAGAAAGGGAAGGGGAGGAGGTAGCTGGGCTCACGGCGGTCATGTAGGAGCATACGGCGCGGTCGGGGACGAGCTGGTGCGGCGGTGACAGCGAAGGGGATCTCTGGCGGTGGCAGAGTCGGGCGAGGTTGGTGCAGAGGCCTCAGGGCAAGCAAGCGCTCGGGGCTCGGCTTGCTTGAAGGAGAGGAGGGCGGCGGAGCTCCCGGACACGGTGGCGCGGCGTGGGGACGACGGAGAACGCGAGCTTCATGGTGGCGCGGGCGCGGCAGCGTCGGCCACGGCGGTGGAGAGCGAGGGAGAGAGGCAGTGGGAGAATGGGCGTGTCCAGAGCGGCCTGGGCGCGACGTGGAGGTCGTCCAGGCCAGCAGGGCGGCGAGGGGAGTAAGCAAGGCGGCGGGCAGCTGTGTGGCGCGCGCTGGAGCCGGCGTCGAGCACCTGCCTGCCTGCCTGGCCAAGTCAAGCAGCTCGCTGGAGCGGCTACTGGGCTGGGCTGGCTAGGTGGGCCAGCTGGTGGGCTGCCAGGTAAGTCCCTCTCTCTCTTTTTATTTCTGTTTGCTTTTCTATTTTTCTTTAAGTGTTGGGCTTTTCTAAAAATACTTAGACACTTTCAAAAATCCTGCAAATAATCATAGGCTCTGTTCAGATTATTTCCAACAGCCCACACTTATTTCCAGAATTATTTGGGCAGTTAAAATATTTTATTGCATTTAAATGCCCAAAACAAAATAGGTAATGATTTAATCCAATGACCTTAGTTGTCCTAGAAAAATGTGAACCCATTTTGTCAGAGGTTCTGACCCAAAACAAAAAGGGTGGACTTTTAGAAGGGCATTTCAGGTTCATTGAAATTATTTTTAGTAAACCCTAGTTGTTTTCAGAGGGGGCTAGGGGTTCTGTCATCCCCATTTCAAGTTTCTGTTGAATGGAATAGACACGATGCAACACTCTAATGCAAGAACTACCTAGGGTGTGACAACTCACCCCCACTCAAAATAATCTCGTCCCGAGATTTAGGTTCCTCCAGAAAGAAGGCGGGATACTCGAGTCGAAGACGATCCTCCCTTTCCCAAGTTGCTTCTTTCTCAGAATGGTGCAACCATTGAACCTTGAGAAACTTGATATTATGACGTCGAGTGGTACACTCATCTTGATCGAGGATACAAACAGGGTACTCTCGATACGTGAGGTTATCTTGAAGATCAAGTGTTTCGTGGTCCACTCCATGGATAGGATCCGAGAAGCAATGCCTGAGTTGAGAAACATGGAAGAAATCGTGGAATCTGGAGAGATGCGGAGGTAGTTCCAATTGGTAGGCAACTTCACCTCGTTTGGCAAGAATGCCAAAGGGTCCAATGTAGCGAGGAGCCAATTTGCCTTTGATACCGAAACGATGGGTTCCCTTCAGAGGAGTAACCCGAAGATAAGCCTTCTCGTCAACCTCAAAAGTCATAGCCTTATGTTTTCGGTCATATTGACTCTTTTGACGAGATTGGGCTATTTTCAACTTTTCACGAACGACGCGAACTTGCTCTTCTGCTTCCTGGATCATATCCGGGCCAAAGAATTGTCTTTCCCTGGTTTCTGAACAGTTAAGAGGCATTCGACACCTTCGTCCATAGAGAACTTCAAAAGGGGCTTTACCCAAGCTTGATTGGTAGCTGTTGTTATAAGCAAATTCGGCAAATGGGAGGCATTTCTCCCAATCCATTCCGAATGAGATAACAGAAGCTCGAAGTATGTCTTCTAGGATCTGGTTGACGCGTTCTACTTGACCACTTGATTGAGGGTGAAAGGCGGTGCTAAAGGAAAGGCGGGTTCCCATAGCATTTTGGAAACTTTCCCAAAATCGAGAGGTGAAGAGACTTCCTCGATCCGAGTTAATTTCCAGTGGAACACCATGGAGAGACACTATTCAGAAGATATACAAGTCTGCTAGCTGACTAGCGGTTATACTCTCACGAACATGCAAGAAATGGGCCACTTTGGAAAGACGATCGATAACGATGAAGATAGCATTATTCCCTCTCTTGGTCCTGGGAAAACCGGTGATGAAGTCCATACAAATTTTATCCCATTTCCATTCAGGAATAGCTAGAGGTTGAAGGGTGCCAGCAGGCCATTATTGCTCTGCTTTTACACGACGACAGACGTCGCAATTAGCAACAAACTGAGCAATGTCTCTCTTTATCCTAGTCCACCAGAACCTCTGGCGTAGGTCCTGATACATTTTGGTACTACCGGGATGAATGGTGAGAGGAGATTCATGAGCCTCCTTAAGGATCAACTGTCGTAGTTGCCGCTTCTTGGGAACCACTAAGCGGTTTCCGAAGTACACGATACCTTGATCATTCACGGAGAAACATGTAGCAACTCTGCTAGCCATGTTCTCCTTGATCCGAGATATCCCCTTGTCATACCACTGGGCGGTTATGATATGATCCGTAAGGGTAGGTTTCGCCACCAAGGTGGAAAGGAATCCTTGAGGAACGATGTGAAGGTTAAGCTTCCAAAATTCCTCGTGGAGAAGTGGTTGACTTTGTTGTAACATCAGGTTGTTACAATAAGATTTATGACTTAGTGCATCAGCCATGAGTTTGGCTTTTCCTGGGGTGTAAGTTATCCCTAAGTCAAAATCTGTGATCAACTCAACCCAACGTCTTTGCCTGAGATTCAAATCCGGTTGGGTGAATATATACTTCAGACTTTGGTGATCGGTGAAGATTTCGCAACGATTACCGAGGAGGTAATGTCGCCAGGTTTTAAGTGCATGGACTACAGATGCAAGCTCTAGATCATGAGTAGGGTAATTTTCCTCATGTGGGTGTAATTGCTGTGAAGCATAAGCAATTACGTGTCTATCTTGCATGAGAATGCATCCTAGTCCTTGTCACGAGGCGTCGCAATAGATAACAAAGTCCTTGGAGAAGTCTAGTGGTACCAGTATGAGAACAAAAGTCAGGCGTCTTTTCAGTTCATGAAAACTATGCTCACATTGTGGAGTCCACTCGAACTTTTTATCTCTCTTGAGGAGTTCAGTTAGAGGTTTAGCAACTTTGGAGAAGTTCTCTACAAAGCGGCGACAATAGCTCGCTAAGCCAAGGAAGCTCCGAACTTGCTTGACCGATTCAGGTGGAGTCTAGTTAAGAACGGCTTGAACTTGCTCGGAATTGACAGCAATACCCTTACTAGAGATTACATGGCCTAGATAGGTCACTTCTGGCAACCAAAATTCGCATTTAGAAAATTTGGCATAAAGGCGATGCTCTCGAAGTTTCATCAACACTAGCCTTAGATGCTCGGCATGTTCTTCCTCGTTCTTGGAGTAGATGAGTATATCATCGAGGTAAACCACGATGAGTTTATCCAAATGCTCCATGAAGATTGAGTTCATTAACCGAGAGAAGGTGGTTGGGGCATTGGTTAACCCGAAGGACATGACGGTGTACTCGTATTGGCCGTAAGAGTAACAAAGGCCGTTTTGGGAATGTCCCCATTCCTGATTTTGATTTGATGGTAGCCCAGCCTCAAATCCATCTTAGAGAAGACTGAGGATCCAGCGAGCTGATCATACAGATCATTGATCCTAGGGAGCGGATACTTGTTCTTTATTGTTACCAAGTTGATGGGTCGATAATCTACAACCATCCGATCCGTACCATCCTTCTTCTTGACGAAGAGGACGGGGCAAGCCCATGGAGATGAACTAGGATGGATGAAACCCTTTTTCAAGGACTCATCGAGTCGTTTGTTAAGCTCGGCTAGTTCTAGTGGTGCCATCTTATAGGGTCTTCTAGAAATTGGGACAGTTCCTGGAATGAGATCTATCATGAACTCGACATCTCGATCAGGTGGAACACCTGGCAATTCTTCTGGAAAGACGTCCAGAAAGTCACGGACTACCGGAACGTCTTCGAGGTCTGGCAAGGGACTGCCATTAAGAGAATATAGTTGTCGCTTGGCTACTCGGGTCAAGACATTGACTATCTTTCCCAAAGGATGCGTAAGTTGAAAAGTCCTAGAGAAGCAATCAATCTTGGCATGATGGGCTGACATCCAGTCCATACCCAAGATGATATTAATATCCGAAGATTTGAGAGCTATCAATGATGCAAGGAAAACAAGTCTATCGACCTGAATTTCATTCCCATGGCTTACTCTAGAAGTTTGCCATTTGGATCCCGGGGTTTGAATTACCATGGAGGTGGGCATATCACAGAATGTGGTGTTATGCAGACGAGCATAGCTCTCGGATATAAATGAATGAGATGCTCCAGTATCAAAAAGAACAGATGCCGGGTGGCAATTAACAAGGAGCGTACTGAGAACGACGTTGGGATCCTCTTGAGCCTCTTCAGCTGAGACACAATTCACATGGCCACGTGCAGCGGTGGCCGGCTTGGCGTAGTACACCTTCCCTGTTGGCTTGCCAGGGCCAACAGCCTTTCCAGACTGGTTGGGGTTGGTCTGGGGACACTCACGCATGTAGTGGCCCGATTCCCCACACTTGAAGCACGTCACGGAGCTGGTGCGTGGAGGAGCATTGTTGGTTGGCCCACCATAGGGCTTAGCTGGTGCAAACTGCTGAGCTAGATGAGGCGCCTAATAGGATGGCCTCGGTGTGAACCTGGGTGGCAGGGGAGTGTTAGGCACCCACACCCGGTGCTTCTGTGGTCCAGCACCGGATGATGAACCCATGTCACGGCCATGCTTGCGTATTGCTTCGAAATCAGTTTGACCCGTCTCAGCACTAATGGCTTTGTTCACAAGCTTCTGGAAGGAGGTGCACTCGTGCAGACGGAGGTCTCGACGAAGCTCAGGGCTAAGTCCCTTGCGGAACCTTGCCTGCTTCTTGGCATCGGTGGAGACTTCTTCGGTTGCATAGCATGCTAGGTTACCAAACTTCCTGTTGTATGCATCCACAAAGAGTCGACCTTGGGTGAAACTGCAGAACTCCTCACGCTTACGGTCCATAAGACCCTCCGGAATGTGATGTTCGTGGAAAGCCTCACTAAATTCTGCCCGAGTAGTGACATGGCCAGCTGGGCGCATGGCTTGATAGTTCTCCCACCAGAGACTGGCGGGGCCTTCGAGATGATATGAAGCAAAGGTGACCTTATCAGCCTCAGCTACGAGTGCAGAACGTAGCTTGTGAGTAATACTACGAAGCCAGTCATCGGTGTCGAGAGGCTTGACGGAGTGGTGGAAGGTGGGTGGATGTAACTTGATGAAGTCGCTGAGCGACACCAAGTTATTCCTCTGATGTTGTGATGTGTTCTGTTTGATGCACTCCAACAAACGGTTGGTCTCCCGCTTGTTTCTCTCAGCCTCCAGCATAACCTCGGCCAGAGAAGGAGGGTGAGGCAGGTTTGCATCCCTGACTCCACTTCCTTCGGCCTGCTCCGGGGGAGCAGGGTTGTTGCGGGTGTTGACCATCCTAGGAAAACAAGACAATGGTTTAGTCCAGAATGATAAGAGTCTGACATAGAAATGTAGAATGTAAGGAACAACTCAGGACGCAAGATGATCATCCGTATGACATGGTGAATACAGAAACTGCTACATTTATTCCATCGTCATACACACCATACAAGGTTTAGTACAAGACCAAACGGAGTACTACTACGGTGAAAGGAAGATTACATCTCATCGGAGGCATCCCAAGCTCCTACACATTATTTTTCTACACCTCCGGAAAGTGGTACACACTAAGTCATATCCGATGAGTCACGCAGGACAGTGGACGATATAACTGCTACATTACTAGTGGTGCTACTATCAGCTCAGACATTTCCGTAGTAATCCTCGTAGAAGTTACCCCCATGTCCTGGAAGCTGAACGTGATCATCTGGAAACAGCCGATCCTGTGCAGCCTGCGGTCCATAAGGACTCGGGTGTGGCCTGGGACCATCAAATGGTGGCAGAAGAGGTCCACGGGGAGGAGTGATGCCCCCTACATCTCACCAATCCATACGGTTCGGCAGAGTAGACCGCACGGGGTAGAGATCCCGCATATCCATATACCCTGCCTGCACAGCAGGTGCAAACAGGGTCAAGGTGGCCCAGTGATCAGAACGGGAGTTGAACAGCTCCAGTCACAAGGCACGGTTTTCACGGTCCTTGTCCTCAAGCAACTATGTGGTAGTGCGAAGCAGCGAAACCTCGTGAGAAGAGTCAGCGTAGATAGCTGTGAAGTAACCTTCTGGCCCAGGAAGTGACATCGGCATATAGCGGAAGTCAGTGTTCCGGAGCAAGGAGGTTCTGGCCCGTATGATAGTCATCATCGAATATGCAGCATCTTGCACAGACATCTCGATGGTAACCCCAAGTCCATATGAGCAATGGAGGGGTCGGTGGATCCAGGATAGCTAGGAAATATCCTGACGGTGCAGAGGTATTGGCTTTGATTGAAGTCTCTATACTGCTCCTCGACGGTGTACTCGGGATACCAACGGTATCCAGCTTCAGTAATTACCCGGACCAACATAGCTGTATGGCCAGGTACATCGAGGCATCTAGTCAAACGAACCACTTGATTCTGAGTGCGGGAAGCCATATGAAACATGATATAATACAAAGGCATTAGAATTTCTAGCAGAATTTGGACAGCATAACGGCTGTAAATGCTCAAAAAGGATTTTGAGACATTTTTTAAAGAATTGCATAGACACTCAACAATATCATATCAAGGTTCTGGGTCCAACTTAGCAACATAATGGGGTAGTAGAACTGAACTAGGCTTGTAATCATCAAACCTATAAGGTACTACTGATTAGTGACACATGAACCCGATAGAGAGAAGAGATCCTAATCCTTAACCCCCGGTGGAAGAATGGACTGACTCATATCAGAATGCCATGAGGTAAAGGAGTAAAAAGAGCCTTACGTTCCATCCCACAATCAATTCCCCTACATATAACTAAAGCATTTCTAGACTCAACATCAACCAGTTTGGCTTGGAGAACCTACAGGCAGTCCGGCTCTGATGCCAACGCTGTCAGGACCCCGGCTCAATGCCACATCAATCTAGCATGTAACACCTCATATCACTTTGCGGTCTCACGCACGGTATTCCCACGGGTGTCGCCTTACCTTTGCCCGGGACCGTTTGCGCCTTTTGGCACACGTATATGATAGTGTAGCTAGCATCCATATGATAAGGAGCCCGGGCTGACATGGCTAGTCGTAAACCCAAAGTGGCACAGACTTACAAGGACAGGCATCCATGACCCAACATCGAACGTGTCGGTTATCAGCGAGTGAATCTGGGCTGTAGCACTTGGCTAGCAGGACTCCGATAAACCGGGTTGTAGCGGGCTAATAGGACTCCGGTATTCATCGCGTGACATTTCCCCGAAGGGACAGACACAGGAACGAACAAGGACACATGTCGGCCAGCCTAAGAGTTCCGGAGCAGTAGCAAGCTACCATGGCTCAGTGGAAGCACTAGGAGACATTTCCCGGTAAGAGAGGCTACTAAGGATAAACAACTAGATAGTCAGATCCCACACATACCAAGCATTTCAATCATACACACAATATGCTCGATATGTGCAAATACAACAAGGCATCACAACATGACTCTACAACACAAGTACTTTATTTAAAGGCTCAGAGAGCCATACATATCATACACACAAGTACGGGTCGCACGACCCACATTCAAGTCATACAAGCATACAAGCCAACAGCGGAAGTAACTTGTCTAAGTACAGACAACTAGTAAAATAAAAGAGGCTTGGGTAAGCCTGAATATACTACATGGTCCTTCATGAGCTCAGGATCACCACCTGGGCTTCAACCTACTCATCGATATCGACATCTATGAAGAACCCATCAGAAGGGGGTGCAGTGTCTTCTGTAAAACATAAATTAAGCAATATGAGTACAAAGGTACTCAGCAAGACTTACATCAGATCCTACATACATGCACATTATCAGGAAGGGTTGGTGGGGTTATTGCAGCAAGCTGGCTTTGACTGTTGGCTAGGCTACCCTACGAGACTCCAACTTGAAATGGTTTTGCGCACTCGAGTCCACTACTCACCACTTCAATACACTACCTGGATCCACCTCCGTCTTCCTACGGAAGAGCCATCCTCGGCACTCACGCTTATCTTGAGGCTTTTAGTAGTTTCCATTTACTTGTCTATGAACTGTATAGGCAACCAAGTAGTCCTTTACCACGGACGCGGCTATTCGAATAGATGATGATAACCCTGCAGGGGTGTACTTCCTCATACATGTTTCCACCACTTAGCGTCTGCACACAACATGTGCTCGGTAGACTTCAAGCGAAAGACGACTTGGGTGTAGACCACGACCTACCAAACACCTAAGTCTCTAGTCCAGGTTTATCGCCTATTCAGGTTCCATCCGCAAGGAGTCCGGCCGAGGTTTCCACATACGTCCCCAAATGATGTGTGCAGGGTTCCCGAGATACCTAACGAGCATCCGGTACACCGTGCCACGTACCTACCGCATCATAGCCCACCCCGCGGTTAGCGCTGTCCACGGCCTCCAGTAAGCTACAAACACCAGAAACTACTTGCAACTCCTGGATAGAGGACTAGGGTGGATAAGAAGTCAAGCGAGTCAATTAAGGATCCCAATGTATGGTAGTAGCTGAATCTTAAATCACACATACAGATCTCAGTGCTTAGGGACGGTTCCAATGAAACAACCCACCATGTACTCCTTCATGGCCTCTCACCGATACCTTTACCAAATCATGTTCAACACATCACTCTCATACTGACATGATCATTTCACTCTACACTACAAAAAAATGCACTTCCGTGATGATACGTGTTTGTCACAGTAGGTCGCTTTTTTGTCATGCATGTACATCCATGACAAATTTATGACAGAATCAAGATAGTCATGCATGTGCTGTCGTAGAAGTGTTCCATGATATTACCAAAATTATCATCACGGAAGTGTCCACTTCCATGACGATAAATCACGCGTCACAGAAGTGCTTTCGTCAAGGGTGACCGACACGTGGCATCCACCGTAATGGAACTTCGTTAAGCTATCGGGTCGGGTTTTGGATCCGATAACCCGTTAAAAGACCCGACCAATGGGAAATTTCCACGTGTAAAATTCTTATTGGCCGGACGAAACACGTGTCAGCTCTTCAGTGGGTCAGATAGGCGCCTATGATATGTCGACACATGCCACGGCCCACCACTGGCCCATTTAGCTTACAAAGCCGGCCCGTTTGACTTGGTCAAAAGTTAATGGGCTGGCCCATGAAAAGCCTGTTAACGGTCTCTTCGCAAATAGCCCATTTTACGGCCCGTTAGGCACTAAAGGAAATCGGCCCAACAACGTCATGTGGCCCGTCGAATATAACACCAGCCCATTTCACTTTCGACCCATGTATGGCCCACGACGTCTTTCGGCCCATATGAGGCCTTCGTATCTTTCGGCCCTTTACAGGCCCATGGTGACTCTAGCCCATAATGAACAGTAATTTTCTTTGTACCCGTTAACGGCCCTGATTTACATGGGCCGTTTCCATCCCGTGTTAGCTTTCGGCCTATTGACGGCCCATACGTTCTTGGGATCCTTTTCGGCCCTCGATTACTTCTGGCCCGTTACTTGCCTGTTCCCCTAATGGGCCAAATTCGGCCCATGGCAAGAGTCAGCCTGTTACTGGCATGTTACCCAAATGGGCCAAATTCGGCCCATGGCAAGAGTCGCCCCGTTACTGGCATGTTACCCTAATGGGCCAAATTCGGCCCACGGCAAGTGTCGGACCGTTTCTGGCCAGCCTGTCCTATATTCTGGCCCATTAATGACCCGTTATGCCTGTGACAGAATTAAGCGTTTGCAGTCCTACGGCCTGTTAACGGCCCATTACCGTGCTGGGCCGAAACCAATTACGCCCGATTACGGCCCATGTAGACCATTTATCCGATGGCCCAAGGCCCACCGATTACAGGTCCATTTATCAACGGCCCGAGGCCCACCGATTACAGGCCCATTTATCGATGGCCCGTAGGAGACCCATGGATCCTACGGCCTGTATATGGCCCATGGGTAGTTGCGGCCACTAGCAAACCAGGGAAAAAGAAGACTAGGAAATAAATAAGGCCCAAACTAACGCTAGGCTATTAAGGCGATTGCACAGATTACATCCACTCGGCATCAAAGATCGCCACCAGTGCAAATATAGGGAACACCCTACACTATACAAAAATGTCTTGTTGTTTTCTTCAGCCGGTGGCTGCACGTTAAGAATAAATTTTGTATCGCACTAAAACAAATTACAACTATATAACAAAAGGAAGGTTGGCATAAAACTTAACAGTCTAGCAGATAAATGCACCACCATAAGTTCAGAAGCTCGGTTCATTTGACCTGACTGTTACGTGTTCATGTTGTATTGTCCGATGGAACACCATAGCCCTCGCCTTCATTTCCCCTAGGCTCCAGAACAACATAGCAAATGTTTGATAGTCTGGTTTCAAAACCATGCATATCTTGATGACATTGAGCAATGTTTCTCCTTGTTTCACAAAGGGCCTCTGTTAGGGAATGGACTTGTGTCTAGAGCGCAGATACAACATTGCTTTGAGCTTGCATATCTTGATCATGAGGCAGTTTGGACGATATTGCCTTAACAACCAACCCAGTATTACGCAGGAACATGCTTTTGGCATTGTTAGTGGACAGGTACTGACCCACTGCAGCAAGAGCCGACATTGCGGTTATAGTTGCCTCGCCACCTTCAGAAGGTGGCGGTTCCACCATTTTTCCATAGCTTGCTGAAAAGTTGAGGTTTTACATTAGTAGTACCAGAACAGAAGATATTAAGGAGGCAGCAAAACCAAACAAAATAGCTTTGGTCTATATACAGAACTTATTCTGGTGAACCCATGTAAAATATTAGTTGTATTTTATTGCAAAGTACATAATAAAACCAGGTTCCAAACATATGACCATGTACCATCGCTAATGTATTGTCTATTTCTTCACATTGTATTGAGGGCTAAGGATAAAGAGACGAAGTTTATAATATGGTAAGCATAGTATGACATCATCCATATCACAAAACAACTGAGAATAGACAAACAGGCAATTGTAATGTTGTGTGGGCAAGTCCAGCACGGAACTAGATTACGGGTCAAGATCAAAGGAACATCACTCCTCCCTTTTAAACCCTGTAAGGTGCAATGATCGCTAAGACAATTGTGTATAAAATTGAAAAGAGTAATAGACATTGGCTGCAAACCATGCAGTTCAAGGCACAAGTCAGAGTAAGTAGTAGTTAAAAGGCATGAGGATTAAGGACTTACAACAGCGGCTTTGACTGGTGTAGTCATGCCCTTCTTCTTGCTGGTGTGACAGTCCTTGAAGATTTCCACAGCATTTGGTTCAGGTACTTTTTGGTCCTTGCGGGCTTTCCTCTGCATTTCGAACAATTCAATATAGATCTGATAATATGGTAGAGCAAAAAGAGTGAAACAACAACTAATTAAAAGATCCTCGCAGTGTGCAATATAGCTACGAGATCTTGTCCTCTGTTGGAATTTCACTTTCGTACGGTTGGCCTTGTTCTTTGAACAGTTCACCTACAAGAAGATAGATTTGTGTGGCACATGCGTCAACAGGACTTCAACATGTGATCTGATCACATATATATAATGTACCTGATACTTCGGATCAGACCAGTGTTTAACAAGGCCCCTCCAGTCTTCATCCGATATATTTTCCACTGGAGATGTTTGGGAAAGTTCACTATTAGCCTTGCCTTCAAAGTGAGTTTTCCTCAAGTTATACCGATACTGTTGCAGAGCAGACTTGAAAACATGGGTGCAGAGCAGCCAGGGTGAAGCACCCCAGTCATGGCACCGGCGTAGTAATGAGCAATGATGCGTCAAATCACAAAGCTGCACCTTTCCCACAGTTAAGTTGGAGGGACGAAGTAATAATGCTAAAAAAAGAAGTTGGAGGGACGAAGCAACCATCATTTCACTCGTTGCTGAATCCGCTTCTCCCTCACCTTCTTCAACTTAACCACGTGTTGCTTCTGTCGTTGTTCTGCCTCATGTGGGACGCGGATCAGCTTGGTAAAGCACTGACACGTGGGACTGCATGTTAGAAAAGTGCCAGGACAACGTCCTCCGAAAACAAGAAACCTCCCCCGCCATCCGCGCGGCAAAATCACCTCCTTTTTACTAATCTTTGATTCTATAGTTTTTTAGATCAATATAATTGAGAGTTGTATAGATAGCGCACAGGAGCAAAACCAAGTGGTACGGTTAAGGGCATCCACAATGTGTAGCCAAATGTGAAAATAGCTTTTGGCATCGTGGGAACCATTGTGGACAGTGTTGCCAAAGCCAAAAATATGGAACCGAAGCTCCCTGATTGATTGATTGAAGGAATAGAAAAATGCAACGTCTCTCCTCTTTCTCCCATGCTTGGACGCATGTAGGAGTAGGACAGTATAGAGCACAGAGTCTACTCCCCTGTCCCTTCTATCACAAATCACAAAGCAGTGAGGCGTCAAATCACAAAGCACGGACGAAGCAACTATCATTTCACTCTTCGTTGACTCCGCTTCTCCATCGTCTTCTTCGAGAAACCATCTCACCGCACTAGTACTCCTAGTAGTAGTACTAGTAAAGGACTTCCTGGATGCAAATAAGGCGGTTGTCTCGGCTTGCAGGCGGCACTTGCGAACGACTTAGAGGGTTCTTGGATCCAAGGGACTATTTTTAATATGACTAAAAATAGTCTCTTTTAGAGGCTAAAGTTCCAAGCACCCCTGACTAAAGAGAGGCTAGGACTAGTCTTGAGGCTAAAAATTTTTAGTCATAGGAAACCTACTAAAATATGTATTAGCCCTCTCTCTCCTCATTTAATTCCTCTCCTTTAACACATGCGAGTTCTGGATTGGAGGGTTTGGAGGATAATAAATGCTCAATAACTTGATTTTAGTCTCTTTAGTATTTGGATCCAAGCATGGGTGAGGCTAGCAAGTTTTAGTCCCACTACTTTTAGTCATGGGACTGAAACGTATCCAAGCACCCTTTTACCGTGGTCTCCCTCAATGGTGTTCTCCGTCGAACGCACTTTGCCAAACCACAAAAAAAAGGCGTCGACGTCACCGCAATGGGAAAGGAATTCAAATATAGTTACTACCTCCATTTTTTGGGTACACAAGGCCAGTTCAAAATTACAATTTGCAAAGGGACACTAACACTAATCAAGGCAAAATTGATGGGGTTAGCAACCAAGGACATTAATATCCCCTGCATGGATGCGGAAGTGAGAAGGTTCGTTTGCATGGCGCTGCATTAATCAAGCGATGAGGATTGAGATGGTTAGCTCTTTGATCTTTCGAGAGAGAAAAAATACGATGGCTCCCCCCTCCACCATCTCTCTGGTGACTCCTAGGGCGACTCCTACGGCGATCCATGGCGCTCCAACCTTGTGAATCTCTCCGGCCAAGATGGTGCCCCCTCTCCTGGATCTTTCTCCGGGAGTGGAAATTGCCAACAAGGTTAGAGCCAGATTCTCCACTTCAGTTCATTGCCTTGATCCCAACCACGCTTTCCACCTGGTGGTTTCATTTAGCCATTCTTCCTTCCTCCTAAATGTTGAACACGTTGGGTTAGCCTTAGAGGCTTGCATTGGGGGGTCTCCACCCCACCTCAATGTTTCTCTCATCCGTGGACAAGTTTTTAAATTCTCTGTTATATCAAAGGCGGTTGGACTTATGATCTATCGCTTAAGATATTTTCAATGCCCCAGTTTTTCATGTTTTTTCACCTTTGAGGATTTGGTGGAACATCATGGATTAGAGAATATAATCTATGGCTTTACGAGCTAGAGCACGAATGGACTACAGTCTCTAAATCCTCTCCAGGTCATCTCACCGGTGCCAATTCTGTTCCCGCCGGTGCACGGTGACCACCCAACCCATCATCATGCTCCACTCCGGCGGCCATCAACAATACCCCGTCATCATCGGATCACGTGCCAACGGCAAGCGGGATTATCTCCATTCAAAATTCTATCCCCAAAGACCCAACTTCGAGGCCTCCCGAAACATCACAGCCCATCACCACCCCACTTTTGACTGGAGCCCAGCCCACTTCCATCACCAACCCCTGACCCAACCAAGCCCACCACAATGAACGTGGCCCACCTGGCTATCAACAAACTCCTCATTTATCTTTTTGTGGCAAATGCTTATCATCTGGACACCTACGTATCGACTGCAAAAATCAGTTTAGATGCCGATCTTGTTTTCTTACGGGCATATATCATGTTTCTGTTTATTATCCAAAAACAAAACCCTTGTCTATCGGGTCAAATCCCACCAAACTCCCCGTCGCCCTCCTACACCTGTACCCGATAACCCTCACGACGACTCGTCTCACCAAAACCCCACCCTCCCCCTCTATTCGACCGCCCGGCCTGCCAAACCCCCTGTTCTCCGTTACACCCCTGCTCTGCTCCGTCGTGTTTCTCCATTGTCGCCCCAACTTCCTCTGCCACCATGGCCACCTACCCATGCGACCCCCTCCCACTCCTTCCCCCGGGCACTGCCATCATGGAAGCCCATGGAATCTGCCGTCGTTGATCCTTCCACTACCTTGGCGGAGAAGCTCTGGTCCAATCGGGGGATTGGGCCATCATCTCCCTCGCCCCGCCTCCGGATCCCAACCAGTTTTACATGGATGCCATGCTCATTCATCACTATCTTCACCATGAGTGTGGCTTCTCCATTGCTGAAATATCAAGGTGCGGCATGGGAGCCACTCTCGTCCACTTCCAGCATGCCTGCGACATCGACACTGCTATCGCCAATAGTCCCTACTTTGTAGGTGACTCCACACTGCGTGTTATCCGTCATGACCGAGGTATAAACTATCGAGAATGCACCTTCTCCCATGATGTTTGGATCATGATGGTCAATTACCCTCTTGAGGCATGGAGACCTGACAAAGTCCGTGAATCTGTCAGTGGGTTTGCCAAGTTTTTAGTTTGGAATAGAGATTTGTCCAATAGAGCTCGTATATTGGTCAAGATTAGAGTGCCTGATCTTTTGGAAATACCTGTCAGTCATGTCATATGTGAAAGCCTAGATGATTATGGCCATGGACAGTCTTGGACTAGTGTTGTGTATATTTTGTCATCTGAACTCCTTGGTGCTATGGGTGGTGATGAAGACACGATCCCCCCTGATGGTGTCTTGCACCCCATGCCTCATGCTCCATTTGGTGGTATATGGCACGATGCTGATTTTGTCCACAATGATAACCCGCATGCTGCGCCTGCAGCCCACCATGCTCCTGAAGATGATCAAGAGGACATACCCATGGTTTACACCCCGCCCCAAGACCCTGAGATTGCTCATCAGGACCAACCACTATAGCCTGCAGTTGAAGCTGCTGATGCTTTTTTTGCTCTGCATGACATGATGTCAAAAATTATCTCCTCTGCACCTGATGTTCTTGAGATGCTCGAAGGTGTTGCTGTGGTCAGTACCCGTGTCCAATTGATCAATGTTGATGATGCCCATGGTCCTGTGAAGAAATGCCTGCTGACTGTTGTTACTGAAACCCCACCTGAACCTATGATCTCCATTGTCATGATTTCTGAAGAGTTGGATATTTCTCAAACTTCTGATGTTGCTCAGTCACCTAGACAGGAACCTGACATGTCACCTGCCATGCTAGATTTCATGGCCAGTAACCAAAATTCTCCATCAGCTGAACCAACTGCTCCTCCTGCCATCCCCTCCATTCATGTGGTCAACAAAAGAAAGAAGGCCAATGCTCCACTTGATGTAAATGATCTGCGCCGCAGCCGCCGCCTTGCTGGTCTGAGTGTGGGCTTCAAGAACGAACCTGCTGCAAACAAGGCCAAAAACATCAGCAACTGCCAGAAGAATCTCAACACTGAATTTGAGCATGAAGTCAGGGACCCAACTGCTCCTCCACCATCTGAACTGCCACTTGGAACAATCCAAGCTCTTGCCACTAAGCAGTGCCTGGTTCCTCCTGAGGAGGTTTCTGAAGAGAAGCTGATGGCCAAGGTGGACCATGAATGAAGAATCTAGATCCTCTATTTGTTCTTGTTACAACAAGATCAATGCTGGAATACGACAGTGTGTTTACTTTATCTGCATTAGGGCTATATTATGTGTTTTTATTAAGAACCTGGGTTGTAAGGAGTTAGACTCCATATTATTTGTTTGTGAGTGGAACATCATGCACTATTTATATTATGTTTCAAGTGGTCTGAATGGTCAGTGGAGTATGTACTTGTTGCCTCTTAGTATTATGATTTATCAGATCACACGACTGTCATATTTCATCACTTCCTATGATTGTTGCAATGTTTTTTTGTATTTGATTAAGTCTTTCCAAGACAATCACTCTACTACTAATTTGATCAATGAGTAGAAACTGGAACATACTAAATTGGAATGTCAGAGGAATAAATTCCCAGATTAGATGGGATGATATTAGAGCAAAAATTGAAGAAAGCAATTGTGGAATTATTTGCTTGCAAGAAACTAAGAGAGATTATTTTGACCAAGCTTACCTCAGAAATTTTTCACCAAGAAGATACAACCAATTTGCATATACTGCCTCTGTTGGCCTATCAGGAGGAATTATTACTATATGGAATGGCAGTCTTTTTTCAGGATCTGTTGTCAGCCATAATACATACCAAATCACTGTGAGGTTATCATGCAATCTATCTGGCAACAGTTTCTACATTAGCAAATATATATGGACCCTGCCACAATGATGACAGAACTGAATTTTTTGATTGGCTGAGCAATATAGATGCCTCTCAGATGGATCATTGGATTTTGATGGGTGATTTCAATCTAATAAGGAGCCCACTTGACAGAAACAAACCAGGAGGAGACACCAACAATATGCTTATGTTTAACATCTTACTCCAACAACAGGATCTTGTGGAAATACCTATCAAGGGTAGGAATTTCACCTGGTCCAACATGCAGGACTCTCCACTACTGGAAAAGCTTGATTGGATTTTTACTTCTGCCAACTGGACCCTGACATTCCCAAATACTTTCGCTCACCCACTTGCTAGAGTCACTTTAGATCATATTCCTATTCACATTCAGATAGGCAGTGATATTCCAAAATCCTCTATTTTCAGATTTGAAAATTATTGGTTTGAATTTGATGGGTTCTATGAGACTATTATTCAATGTTGGAACAGAAACCAACAATTGACAAACTCTGCCAAGGATACTGCTGCAAGGTTCAAATGTCTCAGAATGGGTTTAAAAAAATGGAGCAAAAATCTGTCAAAACTTAACACTAATATATCTGCTTGTAACTATGTTCTATCTATGATTGATGTCATTGAGGATTAAAGAAATCTGAGCACTATTGAAGCAAACTTCAGAATTATTATCAAGAATCACATAGCCAAGTTATTGGAAGTAAAAAAGAATATATTGGAAATCCAGGTTTAAGATGAGAAGTATACAGCTTGATGATGAAAATACTAAATTTTTTTATGCCATGGCTACCCAAAGCTACAGGAAGAATTTCATAACTTCTTTACAAGATGAAGATGGGACCCCTTTCCAAAATCATGAGCACAAGGCTGCCATTATTTGGAAATCATACAAAGATAGACTGGGAAAAGCTATCAACCGCCCTATGCTATTCAATCTTGAGGAAATTATTCAGCCTAAAGATCTATCTGAGCTTGAGGCCCCTTTTTCCATGGATGAAATTGACCAAGTTATTAAAGACATCCACTCTGACAGAGCACCTGGACATGATGGTTTTAATGGCTTATTTCTGAAGAAATGTTGGAATATCATCAAACAAGATATTTACACTATGATTTGGGATTTTTTTGAAGGAAACATTGATATTCAGAGTATTAATACTGCTTTTATTACTCTCATACCAAAGATTACAAACCCTATTGACATGAATGATTTCAGGCCCATTTCCCTGGTCAGCCTTCCTCTCAAAATCATCACAAAGCTCATGGCCAATAGAGCTCACAAAATCATTACCTCTGTCATTCATCAAAATCAATATGGTTTCATAAAAGGGAGAAATATCCAGGACTGCTTGGGATTTGCATTTAAATACATTCATCTATGTCATCAATGTAGGAAACCTATCATCATACTCAAACTTGATTTTGAGAAAGCTTTTGACAAGATTGAATACAATGCAATTATTGCCATGTTGAAAGCAAAGGGTTTTGGTCCAAGGTGGATAAATTGGGTAACCAATATACTCAATACTACATCAACATCTGTCCTGTTAAATGGTGTTGCTGGGAAAAAAATTATATGCAAAAGAGGAGTCAGACAAGGAGATCCTCACTCTCCTCTTCTATATATCATTGCTGCTGATCTACTCCAGTCTATTATAAATGCTGCTTGGGCAAATGGTGAAATCACTCTCCCCAAAAATCAGGCATATGGTCTTGACTACCCTATTATTCAATATGCAGATGATACTCTATTGATCATGCCTGCTGATGAAGTGCAACTCAGCCATCTCAAATACCTGCTTAATCTATTCAGTATGTCCACTGGGCTATTTGTTAATTACAGCAAATCTTCCATGATCCCAATAAATATGGATCAACAATCAATCAACAACCTTGCTAAATCTTTTGGTTGTAGAGTTGAAAGCCTTCCTTTCACCTATCTTGGGCTACCTATGGGCACCACCAAACCCTCTGTTCATGACCTCATCCCAGTTATATATAAGATTGATAAGAGATTATCAGGGGTTGCCAGGTTCATGAACCATTCTGGGAGACTCACTTATGTCAACTCTGTTGTTGCTTCCATGCCTATATTTGCCATGTGCTCTCTTAAAGTCCATGTTACCATTCTGGACCATGTGGATAAATAAAGCAGAAATTTCCTTTGGTATGGAAATGAAATCAATAAAGGTGGTAAATGCCTGGCCAGCTGGGAGATGATATGCAAACCTAAACAGCAAGGAGGTCTTGGGGTTTTGAATCCTAGAGAACAAAATAAAGATCTTCTCATAAAGCACTTGTTCAAGTTCTATAACAAAGTGGATGTCCCATGGGTAAAATTAATTTGGGAAGCTCACTACCATAACAATGACGTCCCACATTACAACACAAGCAAAGGATCCTTTTGGTGGAAAGATTGCATGAAAATGTATGACCTTTTCAGGGAAATGACTACTTGTGACATCAAATCTGGTTGCACTAATCTACTATGAGATGACATATGGAATGGTGACATTAGGAAAATTAAATACCCTGAGCTTCATTCTTTTACCCAAAAGGAAAGCATATCAATCAAAGAAGCCAAGGAACTAGAGAACCTTTACAGCCTGTTCCAACTTCCACTTTCCATTCAAGCCCACCAATAATTCCACTTACTATCAGGAGAACTAAACAATATCAGGAACTCAGATGATAAGGACACATGGACCTTCAACTAGGATAACAATAAGAACATTACAAAGAAGATCTATGGATACCTTATGAATGGTGAAGATGCTGCTGCCACCTTTAAATGGATATGGAAATCATGTTGCCTGCCAAGACACAAATTTTTCTGTTGGCTCATGCTAAATGACAGAATACATACATGTGATCTTTTGATCAGAAAAAGCATGCACCTAGATTCCACTGTATGTGTTCTATGCAACAATGAAGACTATGAAGACAGGACTCATCTTCTATTCACTTGTCCATTTAGCCAAGGTTTCTGGTGGAACATTGGATTTGAATGGAATTCAGATATGGAGATCAACAATATGATTATTGATGCTAAACACAGATATAAAATTGACCACTTCATGGAAATCATGATTCTTGGATGCTGGAGCATATGTAACCAAAGGAATGGGATGATTTTTGAAGGGATGCCTTGCTCAATAAATGATTGCAAGAATGACTTTGTCAGATATTTCAAAATGACCATGTTGAGGGCTAAACCCACTCTAAAAGAGGGCATGTCTTCATGGATAGACAATATTTAATTTTTCAATAATTTCATTAGTTTCCTCCCCCTAGTTTGTACCTACTTGGTTGTCCCCCCAACAACCAATTGATTATGTAATTTGGATACTCTCTTTATAAATGAAAATGACTCACAGTAGGGGGCTTACCCTACTGTTCTTTGGTCAAAAAAAGAAAAAAAAATACAATTAATTGACACGTGAAATGAGGATTTGTATCGAAGGAAAACCCTGCCTTTCTTTTTTAACACTAGTACTCCTAGTATGTACGTACTTATCTTGTTTGGGTCTAGGCCTTGCATTACCAAACTTCGCCACACATTTTTGCCAAGCTTGCCTAAAGTTTTCAAAATGAGAAGGAGGTACGCTTGCGCACGGCTGTTGCGGTCGCACCGCACCCTCACACGGTCGCTCCTGCACGCCGCGGTCACACCGCACCCTCACACAGTCGCTCTTGCACGCCGCAAACCCAACCAAGGGAACGCACCCTCACTGACACATGTTGTCGCATGTGAACAAACCAAACTCAGCCATCCTATCGCTGACACAAAATTTTCGTTCATAGAGTATGTTTATCCAACCGGAGTATACGTACGGCCCGTGCGGTGGTCTGTTGGGGAAGAAGAAGAGGTGAGGAAGAAGGAAAGAAGGGTCAGGAGACGTAGGATATTCATCCAACCGCCTAAAATGGTAGACTGACCCAAGTCAGGCGACTTGCATAACAAATAGTATGTTTTTACACAGCAAAAGATCCATAATAATAATAACAACAACATAAAGAAAAACTATCACTGCCTGCGGAAAGAGACGGCCTCGTCGTCTTTGGCTGCCGGCACGAACCAGCCGACGTGTGTCTCCGCACCATGGTTGTCCTCGGCCTCCAGCTACTCGTTCAAGCGGAGCGTGCGGGTGCTCTGCACGGACGAGAGCATAGCCCGGTTCAAGTCGAGGACGTCCGGTTCCACCTACAGGAGGGCCTCGATGGCAGCGGCATCCGCGCACTCCGCGTCGAGTCCAGCCTCCCCCGCCCGGTTCAAGTCCAGGACTTCCGGTTCCGCCTGCAGGAGGTCCTCGATGAGAGCGGCATCCGCACGCTCCGCGTCGAGTCAAGCCTCTGCCGCCCGGTTCAAGTCCAGGACTTCCGGTTCCGCCTGCAGGAGGGCATCGATGAGAGCGGCATCCGCGCGCTCTGCGTCGAGTCAAGCCTCTGCCACCCGGTTCATGTCCAGGACGTCCAGTTCCGCTTGAAGGAGGGCCTCGATGGCAGCGGCATCCGCGCACTCTGCCTCAAGTTGAGCCTCCACCGCCCGGTTCACATCCACGACATTCGGTTCTACCTGCAGGAGAGCCTCAATGGCAGTGGCATGCGCGCGCTTCGCATCGAGTTGAGCCTCTGCCTCCCTGTCCTCCTTTAGTATCACCATGTTGAACCGCTGGTCCGCCTGCACCATGGGGGACTCGGACGCCGGCACGAAGTCGACGTCCATCGTCTCATACCCATCGGGGGCCTTCTGCACCGCGACCTCCGCAGTGAACATTGGATCGGCTTCCTCCTCCTTGTAGCTTGGCTCCAGAGAACTCGGGGATTGGCCCGCCGCAAAGCGAGCTTGGGAACGTAGGTCTGTGGCGCCGACCGCCGCTGCGATTTCTGCGCGGTGCTCCGGCGTCAGCATCTTGTAGTAAGTGATCTTGCGGCGCACCATGGCTTTCCGGCGAACTAGGGGACGCTTGATGCGGGCTAGGGGATCGAAAGGTGGGGGAATGGGCTGGAGATTTGGTGTGGTTTTAGGGCAGTGGCTGGCGTAGGCTGAGCAGCGAAGGTTCTGGTGTGAATAGTGGTTCCGGTGACGACCGGTCAATCGGTTTTGACTGTACATCGCTCTTGTCGCGTTTGCGTTGCAGTCCGGCACGCTGGACCCTCCATGTCGCTCACCAAATGGAACGAGCTTCGTCTTGTGTTTTCGCTCGCTTGTGGGACCGCAGTTGAGAGCAAACCAACGTCGCTCCCCCTCCCCCGACTGCGTCATTTATTATACCACCACTCCCTCCATTTTATGCGGGAGGGAGTATACTACGGATGAGGATCCCCTGACGTGGCCGAACCCATTGATTAACTGACATGCGGGGCCTAGCAAGCATGGGGTCCGCCAGTAAGTGACCGAAAGGGAGGGTAAGGCAGGGATACCTACGTCAGAGGATCCACTTCCACTATACTACTTTGACCAAATGTTAGAGTAATAATATATGACATGCAACTTACACAAATGTTAGAGTAATAATATATGACATGCAACTTACACAAAGCATACAGGGTCTAATGCGTTTTCCGAGGCTAACTTTGACCAAATGTTAGAGTAATAATATATGACATGCAACTTACACAAAGCATATGGTCAATTTCGTATGTGAAAGGAGTTTCCAATGATATAATTTTCACATTATACATCTCATGTACTCCCTCCGTCTAGGTGTGTAAGTCATCTTACGAAAACCAAATAATCCCAAAACACGTAGGCGCGGTGCATTAACTTCTACCTCGTTTCTTGTTTCTTGACATATGAACCAATAAGAGATGAGGGTGTGCATGCTTTTAATGACCTGAGACTATCAAACATGACATGCAGTGGTTAGTTCATTGCATGCAATACTATTAATTAGCAAATAAACATTAATGTCTCTCGTTTTCCCCTCCTCCTTGGTCACGGTGCACAGCCTAAGATGACTTACTCACCTATGTGAAAGGAGTACTATTAATCTTGTCAATAGTCAAATTGGAAACCATCTCGAGTACAAATCTAGGAGTACGTACGAATCTAACAATATTGATTGGGCGTTGTTGAATGTTGATACCTTTTTTATCATAGTAGAGATACTTTGACTACACATAAAACTTATATGTAAAGTAGAAAGGATAGGAGGGAGTATATTGTACGTTCAAAAACGAAACGAACATTGAATACCCTTTATATATGATTTGCGGATGCTATGATCACCGGTTCAAAATTTTGAATCCGCCTTAGGTATCACGTGCCCCCACTCGTTCCCTCTCGATTTCATCTCGGGGTCCGGAGATCTATTGAAAGAGGACTAGGGTGGGTACATGCGAATGATACTCGGCGGAATGTTCAAATGAGGCATGCGGGAGGATGGACTCGACTGGAGGGCGACATGGTCGATGGAGAAGAGGGTTGGAGAGGAATGAGAAATAAGCAAATGCCACATGATTACACTTGAACGGCTCAAATAAACAATAAGTTGTCTCGCTTGGCCTACATAGTGAAAGGCCTAATGCACAACGTGGAGCACTGAGGCTCGAATATTGTCAGGAAAACAGGGAAACCGACATGTGGGGCACACCCGTCGGGACGACGTAGCGCAGACTAGTCTAATGGAGGAACTGGCCCACGACCTCCTCGCCACCGACAACCGTTCATGTGGGTCGTTGGGGCCAACAATGGGGCGCAGCTCCATCACCGCCTCTGGACACGGCGACCGCGGTGAGTGACACGCTCATATCATCGATAGACACGGTCGGTTTCAGTGTGCCGAGGGTGGCGTTTGTGTTGTGGCACGACCAACGGTATGTTTGGTTTGTGCCCAAGGTTGCCCCATCAAAGCATTGGGTAGCCAAAATTTTGGTTGAGGTATTGGTTGCCCATGATTTGGCCGACATTGGCAAGAAAAATGAACTAGAGTTGGCTAGAGTTCATTGGCATGCCAAAGAAATGGCAACCATCCAAACAAAGACCAATCTTTGGGTCATGACCAAAATTTTGGTAAGGTGCACTTTGGCCACAATCCAAACACACCCCAACACCCGGCTCGTCGAGGATGCACGGGGCGCCGCGACGCGTCCGCGGAGTGGTGTAGCGCGGCCAACTGCATCCTCTGGACCTGAGACCATGCCGGGTCGTCTTGCTTTTTCAATGACATGCGGGGATCGCATTTGAGCAAAGGGCATCTCCAACGTTGCCACGACCGCAGCTGACTACCCTGGCACACCAAAGCCCTCGTCCCTCGCACCATCGCGCGGTGCATTCCCAGCCGGCGCCAGCTGCCCGCATTCATGCCGTCTGTTCGTATGTCGTCGTTAAGAGGCTCGGTGCCCGAGGAACCAACTCCGGCGACTTAATGACGCACCCGGACGCTTGGCCTCACCGGAATGCGCTACTTAAAGCGGCAACGCCCAGCTAACCTCCACACCATAGCGCATCATCCTCCTACCTAGCACCACATCCGCCATGACCGCAAGTGCGAACGCTCTGCGGGAGAGCTTGTCTTCGGGGATGAAGTTCGAGGTCACCGCCCTCGCTCAAGTCGCCTCTCGCGACGCAATAGCGGAGTAGCCATACGCGGATGCGACCGCACAAGCGGTGGCCACACTGGCGGCCGACGACGGGAGCATCGTCAGCCATGCGTCCTACTTGCCGCCGTCCAACGTCCGGCACCGCCGAGGTCGGGGACTCCACCGAGGATGAGTAGGGCATGGGAGGCGGCAGGGCATGGTGTGCCAACTGGCCGGTCCGTATCCCGTGTTCTACTCTTCCTCGCGGGAGACCGCACCTTCACTTCACGGGTCTTGAACCCCGCCCCGTACATAGAGATCGTAGATGGAGGACGTCGGTCACCGCCGTATAATAGGTTTAGTGTTGGGTTTCTTTTATTTTTCTGTCTTATAAAAGTTCGAAATGTAATGAAAATCTGTCGTGTTTCCATTAATCACGGCCGGTGTATATGAACTTTCACAATAATATACATATTGTTGGAGTACTAGCAAGATTCCCGTGCGTTGCACGGAAGATCAAGATCTTCTGGGAGAAAAGGATGTACGAGGGAAAGCCTTATCTGCAAATGTGGAGAGGAGTGCGGGTAAATTGTCATAGTTTCCTTCCTATCCGTTAGATATAGATCGGACGGCCTATATTGCAGGATGATAGGCACACCATCATCACCAACTCTGCTTTTCATTAAACCGAGACAAATCTAAAAAACCCAACTAAGCCAACCTCCCAGCATATCGCGCGGGAAAAGACCTGGCCGCGCCCTTTTAGTCGGGATTACCAGATTACTAGTAGTAGTATCGATGGATCGCGTGAAGCAACTTTTTTAGGGGGCGAAGCACCTAGTTTAAAAGGAAAAAAGGCGGTACACTCACAGCACTCCTGTCGCGGTCGCATTGCACCCTACACACGTTCGGTCCTGCACACGGCTCACACAAACGGAATGCGCTTCGGCTTGCCTCTTCACTGACACGTGGGACTGCACTTGGAGAAACCGACCATGCGCCAAACTCCCCCCGCCCACCGCGCGAAAATCCCCCCCCACACACACACAAATTCCCCCCAAATTCGATTCAACCGCCCTCCGGCCAAATATTCCCCAAACCCCCCTCCCCCCCCCCATCCCCCCTCCACTCCATTCGCTCTGCCAAAGCCGCCCTCCCCGCCGCACTGATACATCGGTGGCGCGGTTCGTTGAGGGGACGCACGGCGATCCTCTCGCTCCCACAGTACGCTCTCGTAGACTGCCGTCCTCTAGCCGCGCCGCCACCTCTGACTACGTTCTTGTGGAGGCGCACGGCGGTCAGTGCTGCCACGGCTGGCGACGTTCATGTGGAGACGCACGGCGGTCAGCTTCTCCCACGGTACGCGCATTCTAGACTGAGGCCCCGTTCATGTTGGTGTAGCGCTGAATGTTAGCTAATAGATGTTGTTAATCTCACTGTTTGCTAAAGTAGTTTACTGTCAATATGCTCTGCTTAAGAAGCTTCCTTGCCCTGTTCTGCACTCAATCTTCTTAGCTGAGATGGCATGCCAAGGCCGATTAGTTGCTAAAATATCCTGCCATATATTTATTGTGACGTAGATTGCCATGGTCTAGTAGCCAATCTGTTAGGTGAAATAGCTCTACACCGTTTTATACTCGATCTTTGTTGCTGCGATGGCCTTCGATAGTTCGATGGTTGTGTGCTCGACCTCATTGACTGCTGAAACAGCCTGCCTTAATTTAGCACTCAAATCTGTTTGCTGAATTAGCTTTACATATATTTGGTAACTTAGATCTGCTCTTCCAAATATCTTGCCATAGCTTTAGACATCGACCTAGGTATTTTTTTCTGGACTTCATAAAAAGCATATATGTTTTTCCTGTAATATCTAGTAGAAGAACTAATTTGTATGTCTAACAGATGGACAGGACTTGGATAACTTCTGCTCGAAGATTCTCCGCTGCATATGTCGAGGGGGTTGAAAACTTCATGAACTTTATCAGAGCTGAGTACGGTGGTCCGAAATCAGATGTGCTCTGCCCGTGTAGCAGTTGTATGAATTCAGTTACAAGACCCCAGTCAACTGTGCAAAATCATCTACACTTGTATGGGATGTCGGTCACATATACTAGGTGGGTTCATCATGGTGAAGCTGTGAACGTCAATGTTATTGACTACGTGGAAGCAGCAGATCACCATCTTGATCTGCCTGATGCTCAGGTGGAAGAGGAGGAGGAGGTGGTGGTGGCGGAGCCAGTGAGTTTGACCAACATTGAAACAATGCTACGAAATGCTCGTGCATTCCGTGAACTTTCACCTGCAGAAGAAAAACGGTGGGCCCGCATGTTGGAACAATGCAACGTTGCTGTCACCCCAGGAAATAAGCTGTCAGTATTCTCAGCTATGGTCACCTTTCTTCAGGTGAAGACATCTGAGCGGATGACCAACAAATCATTCGATGCGATGTTGGCTGCTTTCCGCAAATCTTTCCCAGATGCGTCTGAGCTGCCACACACCTACAGTAAAATGAAGAATTTCCTTCGTGCAGTTGGAATTGGATATGATATGATCCATGTTTGTAAGAATAATTGTGTTCTGTTCCGGAAGGATTATGCCAACTTAAGTGAATGCCCGAAATGCAAATCATCAAGATGGAAAGATGGCGATGCTGTGAAGAGGGTTCCTCATAATGTTCTGAGACATTTTCCAATTACACCAAGATTGCAGAGGTTGTTTCATGATGCTGAAACAAGAGAGGATGTACTGTGGCATTCTAGGAACCAGGAGTACAGAGATCAGAATGTAATGAGCCATCCATCTCATGGTAGTGAGTGGAAAAGCTTCAATGATAAACACAAAGAGTTTGCTGCTGACCCGAGAAACATTAGACTTGGCTTAGCTTCAGATGGATTTAACCCATTTGGCCACCAGAGCGCCACATATAGCATGTGGCCAGTGCTTGTTATCCCTTACAACATGCCTCCAAATGTCTGCACCAAAGAATCAAACTACATGATGGCCTTGCTCATCCCAGGTCCAAAAAGTCCTGGAAAGGATTTTGATTTGTTCATGGAGCCTCTTGTGGAGGAACTTCAACAGCTATGGAAGGGTGTTCTCACTCGAGACCTATATAGCAGCCCACCAGCTGATTTCTTTCTGCGTGCTGTTGTAATTTGGTGCATCCATGATTATCCGGCTTTGGGCACTATGTCAGGGCGAACGACACATGGTTACAATGCATGTGTTCGCTGTGACAGGAATCCGCTGTCATACGCAATACTTAGCAAGATCTGTTACATTGGACACCGCCGTTTCCTTGCCAAGGACAAGCCGCATCCTAGAAAATACCGAAGACATGTGTTCAATGCAAAGCATGAAAACCGTGATGCGCCAAAGAGGCTCACCGCCGATGAGTTGCAAGTGGAATTAGAGAAGGTCAGGCATATTACACCAGGAAACCATCCTGGTAATGGTAGCGGGAAAAGGAAGCGTGGCACGGTAGAAGAGAGATTATTGTTTACCCGCAGGTCCACTTTGTGGGACTTGGAGTATTGGAAAGATTTGGATCTGCGGCATAATCTTGATGTGATGCACATCGAGAAAAATATATGTGACAGCATTATCGGCACACTTCTTAACATTGAAGGCAAGACGAAAGATACCTTAAAATCTAGGATTGATTTGACACACCTGGGTATCAGAAAGGATTTGCAGGTGCAAGATGAAGGTAAACCACGGGATATGGCACCAGCTGTGTACGTCTTGGACAAGGTAAAAAGAAAAGAATTCTGCGAGGTCCTGTCACGTGTGAGATTCCCACATGGATTTGCTTCCAACCCTGAAAGGAGAGTCAGTGCAGATGGAAACAAGGTACAAGGGTTGAAAACTCATGACTGCCACGTCCTACTTCAAAGGGTTTTACCTGTTATCCTTAGAGGATTGGGCCGCCCTGACTTATACAGAGCAGTTGCAGAGTTGGGACAATTCTTCAGGGAACTCTGCAGTAGAAATATCAGGATAGATGCTTTGGAGCGTCTTAGAGACAAGATACCAACTATCCTATGCGACCTTGAGAAGATATATCCTCCAGCCTTCTTTGATGTGATGGTGCATTTGGCTGTTCATCTACCTGATGAGGCACTACTTAGAGGTCCAGTACAGTATGGCTGGATGTACCCTATTGAAAGGCGGCTAGGCACTTTCAAGGGCTATGTTAGGAACAGAGCTAGACCCGAGGGTTCCATTGCAGAGGCCTACATTGCTACAGAAGCGTTGACATTCTGCTCAAAATACATTGAAACAGCTGATCAGCTTAGCAAAGAGGTGGGTGAAGACAATCCCGGGCTCAATGTTTTCGATTATTCTGTTCGAGTTACAGGGAAGAGTCGACAAGAGGACAAACCTAAAGATTTGGACAAAATGGTTTGGTATGTGTTGAATAACTGTCCTGAGATACTACCTTATATCAAGTAAGTGCAGTACTGCAGCTTATACATCGTAATCTACTAAACTTGCAGCACATTCTTATATATTTAGATGTTTGACGCGATCACTATGTTGTGCAGCATCTACAAAGAGGAGTTACTGCCGCAAAATCCAAGAAACATTGACAAACTGGTTATGGCAGGATTTGCGAAATGGTTCAAGAACCATGTAAGCTTTTGAAGTGCACTGTCAGTTTTTTTAATATATTGAGTACATAAGATGATCAGCTTGTCTATTTTCTAACCATAGGTTAAGAAGATGCGGGAGGATGGGCAGGCAGTTGATGATGCCCTTTACTCACTAGCAATGGGTCCTGATACTCGGGTAAGACATTATGAATCTTGCGTTGTTGGAGATGTGCGCTACAACACCCTTGCACGAGACGAAGGCAGGAAGACACAAAACAGTGCCATCATGAGCACGGATACGTATGACAAAGAGACAACTGAAATGTATGCTAACATAACAGACATTGTTCAGTTGCAGTATATCTCCAGTTTCGAGGATCATCGGTGTGTGGTTCTGTTGTGCTGTCGTTGGTATAACCTGTTTTCCAGGATCGCAAAACCCAGAGCTGATGATTATTTCAAATCCATCAATGTCAAGGCGGCGTACCAGACCAACGAGCCTTTTATTTTGGCAAATCAAGCAACACAGATATTTTTCTTGGAAGACACATTTGCACGTAGCGATGACTGGAGAGTATTGCAAAGGTTTGAGCAGAGGAATTCGTTTAATGAAGTTGCACAACAAGATGATGCTTACACTGCTCCTGATGTACAAGATAACACAGATGTTCCTAATATCTTTGAGAACCATCACGTCAATGACGCCGGCGAAAAGATTGCCTGTCGTGCTGTGGACATACAAGAGTTGATCAAGAAGAAGCCAACGTTCGAGGACGTTGAGGACGAAGAAGAAGATGACACCGTGGGGAATTACGATTCAGACTGATACACATGGCGAAGATGTTGACGCTGCTGCTGCGGATGATGATTACATTGCTTTTGTCGTATTTGCCTGTCAGAAGACGTTTTTTTATCTACTATGTGAAATTGTGTTTGCTATGACAACTGAAACCTGATGAACATGTTGTTTAGTATTTTGCTGTGAGAACATCACTTGTTATGTATGCTGATTTGTGTTTGGTGATTGTATGACAACTAAAACATGATGACATTGTTGTTTAGTTGTACTCATATTTGGCTGTGAAACTTGAATTTGATGACATAGTTTGCTGTTGGACTGCAATTTGCTCGACGTCTTCGAATGAGAACAAAGCTGACCCGACAGGGCCTCTGCTATCTATTTATTTATATGAGCAAAAGGGGATACCCCCTGATTTCCGTTAATAGAAATCATTAGATGTTCACAACACTACGCCCAGCCTGCTACACAGGTTTCATTCATTACTAGTTTCAGCAAAGTGCTCATGTCGTAGCCACTGAATACATCACGAGTGCTACATACACTGCAAATAAAGAGACAATCATCCTACAGAGCACATCGATTTTGCCCATTATCTTCACAAGCTCTTTCATCTCCTCATTGCTGTCAAGGCCGTTCAGCAGCTGTTGCTTGGCCATGATCAGAGGAACTGCATCTTTAACCTTCTGCTCTGCATCTTCCTCTTCTGTCGTTCCTTCAGTTACTTGTCCAACACCCCAACCTGCTGGTATTGGGATTCCTCGGCTAACCAAATAATCAGCGTAGTTGCATTCCCCCACATCAGCAACTTCCCAGAAATACAAATCACATGAATCTTCCCTTTTCTGCACGAATCAAATTGGAAGATCATCAACCAAACTATTAAAAAAATCAGCAACTGAAAGCAGCAGAACAACACTTAAACATATTATTACCCCATGATTCGGGCATTTGTAGAAGACTCGGCCAGGGTTGCGGATTGTGGTTGAGACGCGACGGATGACTCTGCGTGATTTGCAGCAGTGGCACCACACCAACGGCAGCGGGTTGCGATGAGCAATCGGCTGCGGTGCGCGTGCCGGCGGGGGTGTGATGAGACCCACAGGCGATGGTACGGGTGGCGACTTGGCGCATATCTGGTTGTTGCCTGCTGAAGAGCAGGTGGACGAGCAGCCAGCGGACATGGTTGCTGCGGCCAGAGCTTCTGATGCTAGGCAGAGTAAGTAGAGAAGAGGAGAAGCGAACGTTGGATATGTCAGTTTCATTACTTGCAGAGTAGCATAGCACCATATATAGTCATAGTCTAGGTTTGGATTCGAACCAGCTACAGGAGCACGTCTTTCTTTTTTCTAAAACTCGGCAACGTCTCTTTACTGGTACACTAGCTTGTTCTGTACGCCTTCCCAAGTCTTTGGTTTTCTTTCCCTTTTTTGCGAGGAAGGGAGGACAAAATTGAGAGTTCCTCGGACTCGAACCCAAGACCTCTCGGTTGAAAACCAAGGGTGCTAGTCACTTATGTGGCGGACGTTCCCTGTGAGGAGGACGGCAGACGAACGCATTTTCCTCGCAGTTTTATTCCTATATATAAAAAAGTATGCTACTTGGTGTCCGCTTAGTCAAAAAATGATTGTGCCAACCTTGACCATTCGATTGACATTCAACGTCTGTCGCATTTCTTCAGTCTCTTCTTCCTTGAGCCACCAAAGCCAAACCAGCGCCGGCGGGACCGCCTGCTCCCGCCTCCCACGGCTGGTTGTGATCTTCCCCGGCTCCTGTTCGTTCCCGTCCGAGGCCTCACCATCGTCCTCCGCGCTTGCCACGGCGCCGCCCTCCGGTGTTGTCAACATGGTCAACAACTGAGAGGAATAAGGAGATGACTATACATGGTGAGGATGACAGTAGGGACCCAGCGGCGCACACAGTAATTTTTTTTTCGGGACGGAGAAGGGTATCAATTGGGTTGTGCGGGACCCGTGGCCCATCTAGCCCAGGCTTTTATTTCATATGTTTAGCACATGACCAGCCCATTTTGTTTTTTTCCTTTCTGAAAAATGGCTAGCTAGCTATTTTGTTTTTTGCAGAATAACCAACATAGGCCTACCTGCTTTTCTACGCCCTGCTGGGTCGGAAATCTTTCAAGACAAGGAGGGATGCATTTTGCCCAGAAAATGGGCTATAAGTAATAAGAAATGGGCTATAAGTAATAAGAAATGGGCTTTAAAATGAAAAAATATAGCAAACAGGCAATTAGTTCCCAAATACTGTTTTCTTTCGGATTTTGATATTTTAAATTTCATTGTTTTTGTGCGGGTAAAATTTCATTGAATTTAAATTAAGGTATATTTAGATTTAAAATTAATTTGAATCCGGCTAGAAATTTCGGGCTGTATGCTGTTTGGGACAGATTTGGAGGCTGACTTGTGGGTCTACTAGGTTGACGTGTACTTTGTCTTTGTCAACTTAGTCCACAAACGATTCTAGCAGCAGTGACCGTTGGATGTTAATCCAACGGTCATGCTGCTTCTTCAATATTTGATCTTCTTGCTCCAGCCGCCCAAACCAGCTCCGGTGGGACTGCCTGCTCCCGCCTCCCGTGGCCGGCTGTGCTGCCGCACAGGCCGCACCGCCCCACCCTACTTCATTGCTGGCCAGGCCATTCCTCTACCCACCCACACCTCCAGTTATTTTCCGGCAACGGCAGCCGGACCAGTAAACCCGCGTACTCCCCACCACGTGGGCAACCATTGCCGAGTCTTCCCCGGCTCCGTGTTGTTCCCTTCCTAGGCCTCGCCGTCGTCCACCGCCATGGTGCTCTTGGCGCGGCCTGGTCAACATGGTCAACGAACGACATCCATCGGCTGCGGACTGTACACGCAAAATAATGATTCCTCCACCTGACAGTTGGGACCCACCGGAAGGGCCTATGTATTTCGCGAAAAAAATGTTCCCCCCGCTGAAATGTCGGAGCCACCGGCTATATCTTCGCACGCAAGGAAGTGCCTCCTTATTACGCACAAAAAATGAATACCCACCCTGCTAGATGGGACCCACCATAGTGGGAGGATGACTTGTGGGCCAACTAGGTTGATGGGGACGGAGGGCTTTGTCAACTTAGTCAATATGTATGATTCTAGCTCCAGTGACCGTACGATGTCCATCCAACGGCCATAGTGCTTCTTCAACCTCTGGTCTTCTTGCTCCAGCCGCCCAAAGCAGCGCCGGTCGTGTCGCGTGCTCCTACCTCTCGTGGCCGGCTGTGATGCCGCGGAGGCCTCATCGCCCCCTACTACTCCCACCGCTGGCCCAGGGTAACCCTCTACTCACCCACACCCCCTGTTATTCTGCGGCGACGGCAGCCTCACGCCGCAGCCGAACTAGTGAACCCCCGTACTCCTCTCCGCGCGGGCTACCACTGCTCCGTCTTCCCCGGCTCCGCGTCGTCCCCTTCCTAGGCCTCACCGTCGTCCAGACCACCGCCCTAGTGCTCTCGGTGCGGCGTGGTCAACGTGGTCAACGACTGACTTCCATCAGAAGAGTACTGTACGTGGAGAGGCTGACAGCTGGGTCCAGGCGGCAGCAAGGAAGTGCCTCCTTATTACATGCAAAATAATTATTCCTCCACCTGACAGCAGGGACCCACTGGACGGGCCAACTTATTTCGCGGAAAAAATGTTTCCCCCCTGACTGCTGGGACCCACCGGACCGGCCAGTGTATTTCGCGAAAAAAACGTTCCCCGCGCTGTCAGCTCGGACCCACCGGAAGTGCCTCCTTATTATGCACAAAAAATGAATACTCCCCTTGCTAGCTGGGACCCACCATGGTGGGAGGCTGACTTGTGGGCCTACTAAGTTGACTGGGATGGGGGCCTTTGTCAACTTTAGTCAATATGAACAATTCTAGCTCCAGTGACCGTACGATGTCCATCCAACGGCCATAGTGCTTCTTCAACCTCTGGTCTTATTGCTCCAGCCGCCCAAAGCAGTACCGGTCATGCCGCATGCTCCTGCCTCCCGTGGCCGGCTGTGCTGTCGCGGAGGCCTCACCGCCCCCTACTATTCCCACCGCTGGCCAGGCCCTGCAGCGACTGCAGCCTCACACCGCAGCCGAACCAGTGAACCCTCGTACTCCTCTCCGCGCGGGCTTCCACTGCCGCGTCTTCCCCGGCTCCCTGTCGTCCCCTTCCTAGGCCTGGCCGTCGTCCACCGCCCTGGTGCTCTCGGCGCGGCGTGGTCAACATGGTCAAGGAATGACTTCCATCGGACGTGGACTGTACGTGGACAGGCTGACAGCTGGGTCCATGGCCGCAGCAAAGAAGTGCCTCCTTATTACGCGGAAAATAATGATTCCTCCACCTGACAGCTGGGACCCACCGGACGGGCCACTGTATTTCGTGAAAAAAACGTTTCCCCCAGACTGCTGGAACCCACCAGCTACATCTTCACACGCAAGGAAGTGCGTTCGGACAAAAAAACAAAATGATTCGCCCCCCTGACCGCTGGGACCCACCAGCGATACCTTCGCACGCAAGGAAGTGCGTCTGGGCAAAAAAACGATTCACCCCCTGACTGCTGGGACCCACCAGCTACATCTTCGCATGCCAGGAAGTGCATTTGGGCAAAAAAACAATTCGCCCCCCTGACTGCTGGGACCCACCAGCTACATCTTCCCAGGCAAGGAAGTGTCTGATAGTCAGGACCCACCTGGTGGAAGCGTACGTAGCGTTGTCATTCTGGTCGCGAACGTGTACGTACATACTGGTCATTGTAGGGGCCCGCACGTGTCGTAGTAGAGGCGCGCACGTAGCATGTACATGTACGTACAGCGGCCAGGGTGCAAGAAAGAAAATACGGCCACGTATGTGTACATACGGGCGGGGTCTCGAACGCCTACTCGCGCATACATACATGGCTGGGTCGGAACAAAGAAACAGCATCGTCGTCGTGTTCATGGGGAGGCAACGGAATGCGTCGTGTTCATGGGGAGGCAACGTAATGCGTCATGTTCATCGGGAGGCAACGGAACGCGTGGGAGCCAACCGGCTGGGTCGAAACGGGATGCGTGGTCATGTTCATCGGGAGGACTTGGACAAAACAGGCGATGGAAACAAGGCCTGGCGTACTGCACAACGGAGGAAACAGACCTCCTACGTTCGGAACGGGGTCCTGTTGATCGGGAGGGGCCTGGCGTACCGCAAAACGGAGGAAACGGACCTCCTACGGTCGAAACGGGGGTCTTGTTGATCGGGAGGGGTGTGCCATACCGCAAAACGGAGGAAACGGACCTCGTACGGTCGAAACGGGGGTCATGTTGATCGGGAGGGGTGTGGCGTACCGCAAAACGGACGAAACGGACCTCCTACGGTCAAAAAGGGGGTCCTGTTCATCGGGAGGGGTGTGGCGTACCGCAAAACGGGACTCCACGGGATACTGTTCATCTCCACCGTCGACCTCCTCCAGCCTCCACGGGCTACCGTCTACCTCCTCCAGCCTCCACGGGCTCCTGTTCATCCAGCCTCCACCACGCGCTACTCCACCGGCTACTGTTCAACCACCCCTCCATGGGCACCCCTCCACCATCTACTCTTCATCCAGCCCTCCACACCACGGGGTCCTGTTCAACCACCCCTCCACCATCTACTATTCATCCAGCCCTCCACACCACGTGTTCCTGTTCATCCAGAGGCAACGCCACCGCTCACTATTCATCCAAACCCTCCCGCAACGCTCACTGTTCATCCAATCGATCGGCTTCAGTTAGCAGCAGTAGCGAAGGAATAGCCCCACAACCATCGATCAATCGCTCGGGTTCAGTAACGCGTAGCATGCAGTGCAATCGCTCGGGTTCAGTTAGAGCCCAACGCCTCGCTCGGGTTCAGTTAGAGCCAACGCCTCGCACACACGCGCGTACCTGTATGAGAGAAACGCACATCGCTCTCCCACCGTAACCGGCAACTCCCCAAAATTTTCCTCCCCCTCGCTTCTACCACGGTTTTTTCCGTCATGGACGGCCCAAAGAATATCATGCAGCTGCGTCTCCGGCCTGCCCAGGACGAAAAGCCCATTTTCTGTCATGATTTTTTGTCATAGAAGTAGGAGCCCACCACATCTATGATGATACCGGGTTTTGTCACAATTATCATCATAGAAGTGTCATGTGTATGACAGGAAAAAAATTCATTCGGCCCAAAATGTCATGGATGTGTCTTTTTTTTGTAGTGCTAGCCCATCACCCAGATGAACCAGACCTGACACGACTCTAAGCATAGCAGGCATAGCAAGGTAGGAACAACACATACACATGGCTCAATCAACTCCTACACATGCTAGTGGGTTTCATCTAGTTACTGTGGCAATGACAGGTCATGCAGAGGAAATGGGTTCAACTACCGCAGCACACAGCAGTTTGAATTGCGTTGTATTAATGCAGTAAAAGAGAGCAGAAGCGAGAACATGGGATTGTATTGATATGATCAAATGGTTGGTTGCTTGCCTAATGGGTCGGTGCACTAGTATTGTTCTTTGTTGGGGTATTCACGGTACTCCTCGGGGGCAGAACCTGCCGCAGAGAGCACCGATACACAATCATCACAAAACAATATGCAACAATATGATTCATGCATGAGACATGGCAAAATGAGTGTATTGGGCTAATGCAACTAAGACCAGATGGGTTTGAACCATTTTGAACGAAAGATTCAAGTTTCAAACTCATAAGTGGCCCTTTTAAGTGCTTTATCTTGTTCTTAACTAAACAGCAGGTTTGCTTGTTTAAACATGCATGAAACCAGTACAGATGGATAGATTGGATTTTTTTGATCATTTTTCATATATAACACTTTGCATTTGGAGCTACAGATTAATTTCTATGATTTTTTGAAGTTTGTGGTATTTTCTGGAATTTCTTGTGTAAAAATAATTCCAGTAAATAATTTACTGCGTCAGCATTACGTCAGGATGACATCAGTGGTCAACGGAACAGTCCAGGTCAAACCTGATAGTGGGTCCCGCATGTCATTGTAATTAGTTTAACTGAATATTAGTTAATATTAATCCTAATTAGTTAACAGGGCTGGGCCCCACCTGTCATTGACCAAGGGGGGTCAAACTGGGCCCACCCATGGTCAAACAGGGGTCAGTGGGGTCAACTCGCCAGCGTTTAGCCGCCGGCGAGGCCAAACGCGGCGGTGCAGGTGCGGGTTTCGCCTACAGGGCATCATTCAAGGCGCCGTTGGGCTCTATGGACAGCTGGGAGCGAGCCGCAGCGGGTGGTGCAGGTAGTTGGGCTCGGGGTCGCCGGAAACGGCGCCGGCGACGTGTTTGGCGGCGACCGGATCTTGGGTGAGCTTGAACCCATCGCTAGGAAGCACGGCGAGGCACGTGAGTCAGTGCGTTGGGCTCCGGGGGGTGTGGTGAGGCTAGTGGACAGGGTGACACGGCCGTTGAGTGGCCGGAGCCTCGTCATTGACGAGCTCCGCGGCGGCACGTGCGGGTGAGCTCGGTGTGCTCGCTGTGGTGCACAAGAACGAGAAAGGGAAGGGGGAGGAGGTAGTTGGGCTCACGACGGTCACGTAGGAGCAGACGGCACGGTCGGGGACGAGCTGGTGCGGCGGCGACGGCGAAGGGGATCTCCGGCGGTGGCGAAGGCGGGCGAGGTCGGTGCAGAGCCCTCGGGGCAAGCAAGCGCTCGGGGCTCGGCTTGCTCGAAGGGGAGGAGGGCGGCGGAGCTCCTAGACACGGTGGCGCGGCGCGGGGACGACGGAGAACAGGAGCTTCACGGTGGCGCGGGCGCGGCGGCGTCGGCCACGGCGGTGGAGAGCGAGTGAGAGAGGTAGGGGAGAATGGGCGTGTCCAGAGGGGTCGGGGCGTGATGTGGAGGTCGTCCAGGCCAGCAGGGCGGCGAGCGGAGGAAGCAGGGCGGCAGGCAGCTGCGTGGCGCGCGCTGGAGCCAGCGTCGAGCACCTGTCTGCCTGCCTGGCCAAGTCAAGCAGCTCGCTGGAGCGGCTGCTGGGCTGGGGCGGCTAGGTGTGCCGGCTGGTGGGCTGCCAGGTAAGTCCCCCTCTCTCTTTTTATTTCTGTTTGCTTTTCTATTTTTCTGTAAGTGTTGGGATTTTCTAAAAATACTTAGACACTTTCAAAAATCCTGCAAATAATCATAGGCTCTGTTCAGATTATTTCCAACAGCCCACACTTCTTTCCAGAATTATTTGGGTAGTTAAAATATTTTAGAGCATTTAAATGCCAAAAGCAAATAGGTAATGATTTCATCCAATGACCTTAGTTGTCCTATTAAAATGTGAACCCATTTTGTCAGAGGTTCTAAGCCAAAACAAAAAGGGTGGACTTTTAGAAGGGCATTTCAGGTTCATTGGAATTATTTTTAGTAAACCCAGTTGTTTTCAGAGGGGGCTGGGGGTTCTGTCATCCCCATCTCAAGTTTCTGTTGAATGGAATAGACATGATGCAACACTCTAATGCAAGAACTAGCTAGGGAGTGACAGGGACACGATCTCTGCTTCGACAAGACGTGCCTATGAAACCGCCTCGCAAGATGTGCAATAGCAGGTTGGGAAAAATGATTCGAATAGTGACCGGGCCGCGGCGTGATGTCACGCTATGAAAAGTTGTCACCAGATTGGACGTGTGGAATATTGTGCTCTCTACGGTGGTATGTGGAATTTATTTTGCCGAGACGGACACGATCCTTGTGTTCAAGATCTTCTTTGGAGTATTCGGAGAAGGAACCCTCCTTACAATGCCGAAGACAATCTACGCGCCGGACTCATCATCATTGAAGCCTGGTTCAGGGGCTACTGAGGGAGTCCTGGATTAGGGGGTCCTCGGACAGCCAGACTATGTACTTGTGCTAGACTGTTGGACTATGAAGATACAAGATTGAAGACTTTGTCTCGTGTCCGGGTGGGACTCTCCTTTGCATGGAAGCAAGCTTGGAAATTCAGATATGTAGATTTCCTTCTCTGTAACGGACTCTGTGTAACCCTAGCCCCCTCCGGTGTCTATATAAACCGGAGGGTTTAGTCCATAGGACAAGAACAATCAGAATCATATGCTAGCTTCTAGGGTTTAGCCTCTACGATCTCGTGGTAGATCAACTCTTGTAATACTCATATCATCAAGATTAATCAAGCAGGAAGTAGGGTATTACCTCCATAGAGAGGGCCCGAACCTGGGTAAATGTCCCCCGCCTCCTATTACCATTAGCCTTAGATGCACAGTTCGGGATCCCTACCTGAGATCCGCCGGTTTTGACACCGACACCTTCCTCAAGGCTTCGGGCATGAACCTTGCGGTTGTGATAGCGGTGCAAGGCTTGCTGGTAGCGACCGGCTCGCATAGCAGCCCAAAGACGATCTTCCTCAAGGAGCGTTGCATCATCTTGGTGCAACTTCTCTTGCTCAAGCTCATCATATGGGAGCACTCGAGGTCACCCGTATATGAGTTCCGTGGGGAGAACTGCTTCTGCCTCGTATACTAGGGCAAAGGGTGTCTGGCCAGTGGCTCGATTTGGTGTCGTTCTGATTGACCAAAGAACCGTTGGCAATTCATCAATCCAGCGTCTTCCACACTTGCGCGGCCTATCGAAAGTTCTTGTTTTGAGACCTTGCAACACTTCAGCATTTGCCCTTTCTACCTGGACGTTGCCTCTTGGGTGAGCAACAGAAGCAAAGCAAACTTTGTTGCCAAGGTCTTGGATATACTTCATGAAGGTGCGGCTCATGAACTGTGTGCCGTTGTCAGTGATGACTCTGTTTGGCACACCAAAACATCAAACGAGTCCCTTGAAGAACTTGACGGCCGATTGTGCTGTCACCTTTCTCACTGGCTCCACTTCTGGCCACTTTGTGAACTTGTCAATCGCAACGTACAAGTACTCAAAGCCCCCGATAGCACGGGGAAAGGGGCCCAATATGTCATGCCCCCAGACCAAAAATGACTAGGAAAGAGGAATTGTTTGAAGAACCTCGGCTGGTTGGTGAAGCTTCTTTGAATGGAACTAGCACGCTTCACACTTGGTTACTAGTGCAGTTGCATCCTGGAGAGTAGTGGACCGGAAGAAGCCTTGCCGGAATGCTTTGCTGGCAGGGGCTATTGACCCTATGTGGGAGCCACATATGCCTCCACGTATCTATGCCAACAACTTCAGTCCATCCTCCTGAGGAATACACTTCAACTTCACGCCGTTCAGTCTCCTTCTGTATAGGACATCATCCACAAACTGGTACATGTTAGACCGACGGGCTACTTTTTCTGCTTCTTCTTGCTCCTCAAGGAGATCCCCTGTTTGGAGGAATCGAATAGAGTGATGCACCTATGCAGGAGCCTCAGGCTCGACGGCAATGACTAAAGGCATGTCTTCTGCCATGGGGGCAGCTGTTTCTACGGCAAGGGCTTGTGGCCCTGCCGGAAACTGCTGCTGCGCGGCAGGCTCGGGGTTCCCAACAACTTCCTTGCCAACGGCTCTTAGGAGCTCATTGGGAAAGTACTTGCCCAGGCCCACCTTTTTCTGCTTATTCTGCCCTGCTGATGGTTCAACGGATGGCTGAGTTAATTGAATCACAAAGGTACCTGGTTCCACTGGCAACTTGAGGGCAACGCATTTTGACAATTCATCGACAATGTTGTTCTCTGCTCGAGGAACATGCTCTATTTGCAAACCATCAAAGTGCTCCTCCAACTTCCTCACTTCATCCACGTAGGCATCCATCAGCAGGCTCTGATAATCCTTGTTGACTTGTTTGACGACAAGCTGCGAATCACCTCTGATGATGAGCTTCCTGATTCCGAGGTCCGCCGCGATCCTGAGACCCGCAAGCAGCCCCTCGTACTCTGCAATGTTGTTCGTTGACCTTTCCCAGGAAAAGTGCATCTGGACCACGTACTTGAGGCGCTCTCTGGTGGGCGCAATGAGTAGCACGCCGGCACCAGTACCTTGCAGCGAGAAAGCCCCGTCAAAGTACATAATCCAATGAATGCTTGCCTCTTTGCCGGGAAGAGTGGTCTCTTGAACTTCTTCATTGGGCGTGGAGGTCCGTTCGTCTATGAACTCTGCCAAGGCTCTTCTCTTGATCATCGAAGTGCTTTCAAACTTGAGTCCAAAGCTTAACAGTTCCAACACCCACTCCAGAATTCTCCCTGTTGCATGCGGGTTGTGCAAGATTCGTTGCAGCGGGAAGCAGTGACGACGGTAATCTCATGTGCTTGGAAATAGTGACGCGGCTTTCTCGAGTCCATAAGAAGGCCGAAAAGCAGCTTCTGCATACCAGAATACCTTGATCTAGCACCCTACAGGAGGGAGCTGACAAAATAGACTGGGTGCTGCATCACCTTCTTCTTCTGCCTTACTTCACTTACTTGCGCAGACTCTATCTTGCCGGGACCAAGCTCTGTCGGGGGCTCTGCCTTGCCGGCATCGGGCCCTGCCGGCCCCGGTTCCTCACCCGACGGCCTTGCCGCTGCCGTTTCCTCTTCCTCAACTTCTCTCTGTGCCACCAGCGTAGCACTAATCAATTGATTCGTTGCTGCTAAATATAGCAGCAACGGCTCTTGCGGTTTGGGCGCGACTAGTATTGGCGTAGAGGAGAGGTATCTCTTCAAATCTTGTAGCGTTGCCTCTGCCTCTGGAGTCTATTTCATTGGACCCGCCTTTTTTCAAAATATCGAAAAAGGGGAGGGCGTGCTCAGCTGATTTAGAGATGAACCTACTTAGGGCAGCAACGCAGCTAACAAACCTACGGACATCCTTAACTCGTCTGGGTGCCTCAATCTGCTCAATTGTTTTGATCTTGTCGGGATTCGCTTCGATTCTGCGTTGAGACACAAAGAACCCAAGAAGTTTGCCGGATGGGACGCCGAACAGACTATTCTATGGGTTGAGCTTGAGGTTGATCTTGCGCAAATTTGCAAAGGTTTCCTCCAGATCCTGCACGAGTGTGGCCTTGTCCTTGGTTTTTACCACTATATAATCCATGTAAGCTTCCATATTTGTATGTAGCTGGGGCTCAAAACCAATTTGGACTGCTCGGGCAAATGTTGAACCAACACTTTTCAACCCGAAAGGCATTCGTACGAAATAGTACATACCACATGGGATGATGAACGCGGTCTTTTCATTATCTTCCTTCTTCATGAAGATCTGATGATATCCTGAGTAGGCGTCAAGGAATGACAGCAGGTCGCACCTCGCAGTGGAGTCCACTATCTGGTCAATGCATGGCAATGGGAAAGGATCCTTTGGACAGGCTTTATTGATACCAGTATAGTCAATACACAGCCTCCATTTCCCATTCTCCTTACGCACTACCACTGGATTTGCCAACCACGTCGGGTGGAGTACTCCCTTGACCAAGCCTGCTACTTCCAACTTCCTGATCTCCTCGATGATGAACTCTTATCGCTCCAAAGCTTGCTTTCTAACCTTCTGCTTGACGGGCCGCGCAAGGGGACAGACAGCAAGGTGGTGCTCAATCACCTCCCTGGGAATGCCGGGGATGTCGGATGCTTGATGTCGGTGTCAAAACCGGCGGATCTCGGGTAGGGGGTCCTGAACTGTGCGTCTAGGCGGATGGTAACAGGAGACAAGGGACACGATGTTTTTACCCAGGTTCGGGCCCTCTCGATGGAGGTAAAACCCTACTCCTACTTGATTAATATTGATGATATGGGTAGTACAAGAGTTGATCTACCACGAGATCAGAGAGGCTAAACCCTAGAAGCTAGCCTATGGTATGATTGTTGTTCGTCCTACGGACTAAAACTCTCCGGTTTATATAGACACCGGAGAGGGCTAGGGTTACATAGAGTCGGTTACAATGGGAGGAGATCTTCATATCATATCGCCAAGCTTGCCTTCCACACCAAGGAAATTCCTATCCAGACACGGGACGAAGTCTTCAATCTTGTATCTTCATAGTCCGGGAGTCCAGCCAAAGGTCATAGTCCGGCCATTCGGACATCCCCTAATCCAGGACTCTCTCAGTAGCCCCTGAACCAGGCTTCAATGACGACGAGTCCGGCGCGCAAATTGTCTTCGGCATTGCAAGGCGGGTTCCTCCTCCGAATACTTCATAGAAGATGTTGAACACAAGGATAGTGTCCGGCTCTGCAAAATAAGTTCCACATACCACCATAGAGAGAGTAATATCTGAACAAATATAATTTGCTGACGTATTCCGCAGCATGACATCACGCCACGGCCAAGCCTTTATTCGAATCATTTTACTGTTCCACCTCAGCGCGTTTAGCGAGGCGGTTTCCTTGGCACGTCTTGTCAAACAGAGATCGTGTCCCCTTATTCCGGGATTCTCATCAATACGGGCGTGGGTAACCCAATCGCGCCATTAACCGCGGCGCTTGGGAGATAAGCGAGTTTTATTAGGCTGGTGGGGGTTTATAGTTTCGGCCGCCCATATAAGGGGATAAGGATCCACCCTTTCCATTTACGCCTTCTTCATCCTTTGCTTATACATCCATGCGCACTCGAGCTCTAGCGCCCAAGTCCGCACTTCCCACCTCAACCTTTCTCTAATCATGTCCGGAGCGGGAGGTAGATGGATGGCCTCCTCCGTCACGGAGGGGCAAATCAAAAAGTTGAGGAAGGCCGGATACTTGTCTGACGACATCGTGCACCGGCTTCCAGATGAGGGTCAACTCATCCCCACCCCTGGGCCCCATGAGAGGGTCGTGTTTCTCCCCCATTTCCTCCGCGGACTGGGCTTTCCTCTTCACCCGTTCGTTTGGGGGCTCATGTTCTACTACGGCCTGGACTTCCACGATCTGGCCCCGAACTTCATCCTCAACATCTCGGCGTTTATCGCCGTGTGTGAGGCCTTCCTCCGGATCAAGCCTCACTTTGGCCTATGTCTGAAGATCTTCAGCGTCAAGCCGAAGGTCATGGGCGGCCGCCAAGCGGAGTGCGTAGGCGCCATGGTGGGCAAGATAGCCAATGTTACATGGCTCCAGGGCGCCTTCGTAGAGACCATCAAAGGGTGGCAGTCGGGGTGGTTCTATATCACCGAGCCGCGTGACCCTGAATGGGCAGCGGCCCCCGAATTCCGATGTGGCATCCCCACATGGCTCACATCTTGGAAAGAGACGGGCCTGTTGTGGGGTAGTCCAGAAGAGGTGACCGGACTCCAAACCTGCGTCCGAGACCTGGTGAACAAGAAGGTTAAGCTTGTTAACGTAGTCTAGGTCATGCTCTTCCGTCGGATCCTTCCATGTCAACGACGGGCCTTCAACTTGTGGGAGTTTGACCCGGCCCAGCACCAGACTCTGTCCCGGCTCTTTGACACAAAGCAGGAGGACACCTGGAAGGTGCTATTCAAGAGCTCCGAGGTCTCCCCTCCCGTCACCGAGGATCACGGATTCTGCGCCAAGCGCCAAGCCACCGAAGTAAGCTTGCTTTTAGTCCTCCACGGGACACTTGATTTTCATAGTTTGACTCCATGTAGGATCTAAACTCCTGCTCCTTTCACAGGACTGGAAGAGGACGTCCGGACAGTTTGACTGTCCGGCCCCTCTGCCCGAAGGCCCAGCAGACGCACGCTTGATGAAGTTGCTAGTTCCGGCACCTCACGTGGTGCCGGAGAAGAAGGCCACGGGGACTCGAAAGAGTTCCCGACGACTGGTGGTGTCGGATTCATCGCCTGACAACCCCGAAGCACCCTCCTACTTTGAGGACGAGGAGGAGGAAGAAGAAGAAGCCTCTCCCCCTCCAGCGGGGGGAGGAAAGAAAAGGAAGGCCCCAACTGGGGAGGCCGGAGGGTCCAAAAAGGGGAGGGCCCTTCTGCTGGACTACACCTCCGATGCCGAAGACGACGGGGAGGAATGGCCATCCAGGGTCAAGCCCCTGGCAAAATCGTAAGTATCTGGATACCAGAATAACTCATGGCGCTCCTCTAATGTATGGTACCTTCTGACGCCGAATTTCATCATGCAGTCTGCCCAAGGCTCAGCTCGGCGATTCGTCGAGCGGCTCCCTGGATTCGTCGGACGTGAATAGCGCTTCACTTCCGACGGCCTCCTCCCCTCTCCCTACGGACGATGCCGAGGTGGAGTCCCGAAAGGGTCTAAACCAGGAGGAGGTGGTCCTGGAGGCTCCGCAAGGCGACCTCCCGGGCTCCAGGCCCAAAGGGGGTAAAGCCCTAGAGGATCTAAGTCCGGCCCTGGGCCGGACACTGCTCCGGAACCAACAACGGTTCCAGAGTTCGGTAGACGGCACCTTCGCAAGAAAGGCATGCCTACGACGCCGGCGGCCTCCGTCCAACCGGAGATGCCGGACAATTTGCTGGAGGTGCTTAATGGCGCCTCCATCAACGAGGAGCACCGTACTGTTATGAGTGCGGTGATTCGGAAGGTTCGGTCCGCCAAGAGCGGGCTGACAGGAGCATGTACCAGCCCGCTAATAGGCTTTGAGGTATGTATTCAAAACATATAAAAATGTTACCGCATAGACAGTAGCCCCTGATACTCAGTTCGGCGTTCGAAAGAAAAGCCGGACAGAGGATCTAAAAAGATATACGCAGGAGTCTAACATAAATATGTCGATATGGGAATGCAGGCTGCGCTGCTGACCTCTGTCGCACCGACTACGGAGGTCGACGCATTGAAGCAGAACCTCGAGCGGTCCGAGAATGAGCTCGACCATGCCTAGAAGCAGCACGAGGACAAGGAGGGTATGTAATACCGTATGTAAATGTATATAGAAATACCTGGTTACAAATAATGACATGACCAACGTGAATGTTGCAGGGGCCACAACTCAGGTGGCAACCCTGAAGGAAGCGCTTTCCAAGGCCGAAGACAATGCGGCCATGGAGCGCTCAGAGCGAGAAAAGCAAGAGGCGCAGGCAGCGGAAGTGCGGCAAGAGCTCGATGCTCTTGTGAAAAAACATGAGAGGTTAGAGCTTGACTCGAAGACTCGAGAGTCCGAGCTTGCCTCGGCGCTTGAAAGCGCCAAATCTGCCAAGGCCAAAGCCCAAAAAGCCCTCCAGGAGATTGAGGCGATGAAAAAGATTGCGGCGGGTAAGGCACTCTTTATGCAAAGCAAGCATGTGAAAGTAAATTACCTGTTACTTACCCGAATCCGAAGCTCTCCAGGAGCATTCGCAGATCTGCCCCGCAGTGTATCCGATGCCGCCGCATTCTACCGGGCCGAGGAAGGAAGCTCGATGGAGAAAGTGTTCTGGTCCCAGTATGCTGAGGCCGGACATCCGGTTCCCCTGAGCGACCAGCTGAAGCAGCTAGTCGAGCTCCACAAGGTGGCCGAACAGGCCATGAAGGGCCTCATAGTTCGGCTGTGGCCTAGAGAAGCCATGCCTGGGAGCTACTTCAGTCTGGTGCGGTGGCTGGTGGACGCCTGTCCATGGATTGAAGTCATCAAGCGCTCCATCTGTATTGAAGGTGCCCGTCGGGCCCTTGCCCGTGCTAAAGTGCACTGGGGCAAGATGGATGTCGAGAAGCTTGTGACGGACGCGCCACCGCTGGGCAAGGAGTATCGCAAGCCCGAGATGTATTATGAGGGCGTCCTGAAGGGTGCCCGCCTTATAGCAGGTGAATGCTCCAAAGATGTAATTTTTGAGTAGACTCGCATCTGTTATCATGTACGCTGAAAACTTAGTTCATATGCGCTAAGCAACGCTTGTTAATTTAAAATATTACCTCTTGTGCGGCCGTTTATCAAATCTGAGAGATGCAAGTCGTCGCCTTCTACCCCTATGCCATGAGTGCTAGGGTGTTCGTGATAAACCTGAGCACTCTTGTTCCCATTCTTGGGTCCATCTAGGGAGGCGCTCAGCACAACGAACAAGGCCATCGGACTTATAATGCTTTATCACTCTCACTTAGCCATAGAATTTTATAATTTTAAATTTCGGCGAAGCCCCTAGTATTCGGAAGACCGAGTTCGGGGCACTATCCATGCCTAGGCCAGATAAATCTGGCTCCTCGCTCTAAGCGGCATAAGTCTTTACGGACTCAAAAAACCTCGCGAACAGCGACCAGTCTCTCACACTATCATGACGGTCAGTTTTAGCTTTCTCTACTGAGGTGTTAACCCATCTCAACTGGGGCACAAATGCAGTAGTTCTCCCAGCGCTACCTTAGCCAACATTGCGGAACGTAAGGTACCAAAACATGGGAGCCGGGCAAACCCAACTATTGACCCAAGACATGATTCGGAGCCGATGCATATAGTGCTATAAGTTCGGGGTGCCGCACTCATGAGAGTGTTCGGTCTTCTCACACCGTGTTATGGGGTGCTTAAGCCCCTGGTGTATTGGCCGTACCAAAGTGTACGGTTGCATAATGTCATGACTGAACATATTTGTATAAAAATAGATGAATACAATAATAGATAAGAGCTATGTATTGTTTATTAAAAAGGGCTGCTATGAAAGCAGAACGGTACAAATAGTGTGATAAGCAAGAGATGAGATTATTTGACATGTCCCCCTCCAGGGGCAAGCTGCGAGACTTTAAGTAAAACAGGTATTTAGCTCGTTATAGAGACCACCTGGACATTTGACGTGGCTTGTTCTCTCCTTGGTTGTTGCATCGTGTGTTCGGCGAGTGTATTGCCGGACAGGCCTTCCGGATAGTTGGGTCCTGAAAGTATATAAAAAAAGGAAACGACAGAATAGGGAGACCCTAGTGTGGTTGAGCCGCATTCTGGGCATGCCGTGGTTGTGCCCCTCCCCTTATGCCCATGGTATTTCCAAAGCATAATTATGTACACGTGGTACCGCTATCGCCATCTGGCGAGAGCTGGGGTTGGGGCCGCACTACTATACTTGCTCGGAACGTGCCAGTCGGTTTTGTTGTAGGTTACTTCGGGCGCGCTTGATGTTGTCCGGACGTTTAACACCCGGATTGGAGAATTGCCTTGAGAGGCTACTTTGTACTTCCGCCGCCAGGGCCGCCGTGTGCTCCTCTGTTTGGAGAGAGCGTTCGGTGTTTCCATTTACCGTAATGACTCCGCGAGGGCCTGGCATCTTGTCAGGACCCCGACTCAATGCCACATCGATCTAGCATGTAACGCCTCATATCACTTTGTGGCCTCACGCACGGTATCCCCACGGGTGTCGCCTTACCTTTGCCCGGGACCGTTTGCGCCTTTTGGCACACGTATATGATGGTGTCGCTAGCATCCATATGATAAAGAGCCCGGGCTGACATGGCTAGTCGTAAACCCAAAGTGGCACTAACTTACAGGGACAGGCATCCATGACCCAGCATCGAACGTGTCGGTCATCAGCGAGTGAATCCAGGCTGTAGCACTGGGCTAACAGGACTCCGGTGAACCGGGCTGTAGTGTGCAAATGCGCGAACTAAAGCGCTAGCGGGGCACTACGAGGTGCGGCGAGAGTGCTGGGTGCACTGGCGTGGCCAAAGGGTCGCCGGAGCAACGCCGGCGACAAGCTCGAGCGGAGGCGAGCTTCGGCCATGGCGGAAATGAGGCCTAGACGGCGTAATCGCGAGGAGGAGGAGAGGGGTTCGAAGCAGAGGCTCACGGGGAGGTCGATGGGCTGGTCGGCTTGCTCGGGGAAGGCCGGAGCAGAGCAGGGCGGCGAAGACGATCTCGGACGGCCGAGGTTGAAGACGAGGACGGTGGCGACGATGGAGGCCGTCCGGAGGTTCGTGGCTCGACGAGGAGGTAGCTGGCGACGAGGCGGAGCTCCTGGGCACGACGGGGAGGCGAGGGGGAGGCGGTGGCTATGGCCACGGCGTGCGGCGGCGACGGCAGCGCTTCGGGCGCGGGGAGAGGGAGAGATGCAGGGGAGGGAGAGAAACGAGAGAGCGAGGGAGAGATTCGGGGCGGTGCTGGGCGCTTCTGGCGAGGCCAGGGCGTCGAGGGGGAGGGCACGCAGGCAGCTGCCGTGGCGCGCATGCGCGCGGTGTGCGGCGACCACGCGCCCTGTCCCTCTGAAGCGAGGAGAGGGACGATTGGCGTCGGCCAGTCAACTGGGCCGAGCTACTGGGCCGATCGGGTAAGTGGCCCAGGTAAGTCTCTCTCCCCTTTTCTGTTTTCTTTTCTAATTTTCTGACATTTGTTTGATTTAATAAATATATCAAATCATTTAATTTCCTTATGCCAATTTTTGCAGGAGCTAGATATATTATTCCAGAGCTCCTTTATAAATGGCATAATTTTTGGACCATATTTCATATATATAGAAATATATTTCCGATGCAAATATTTATCGAATTAATCCAAATGGCCAAAATAAATATCCATGAGCTCCTAAAAATATTGTTTTGATTTTTATCACTGTCCAATATTTTCAGAGAGCAACATGAGCATTTTCTTGGACCCTTTTGGAGAAATTTTTTTATTTGGGTCATTTTCAAAAATGATTCTGAGGGTTCCACCAATCCTCATTTCAAATTTAAATGAAATTTAAATATGATGCACAAATGGCTAGCTAGTCTAAGTCATACCAGACTAGGGATGTGACAACTCGCCCCCACTTGAAAGAATCTCGTCTCGAGATTCAGGGGTCGACGGAAAGAAAGTGGGGTACTCCAGTCAAAGACGATCTTCTCGCTCCCAAGTAGCTTCTCTCTCGGAATGATGAGACCACTGAACTTTGAGAAACTTGATGTTCTGACGTCGAGTGACACGCTCTGCTTGATCAAGAATGCGAACCGGGTACTCTTGGTATGTGAGATTATCTTGGAGATCAAGCGTTTCGTGGTCCACTCCGCGGATGGGATCCGAGAAGCAACGCCTGAGTTGAGAGACGTGGAAGACATCATGAACTCGAGAAAGATGTGGGGGTAGTTCCAACTGGTAGGCAACCTCTCCTCGTTTAGCGAGAATACGAAAAGGACCAATGTAACGAGGAGCCAACTTGCCCTTGATACCGAAACGATGGGTACCCTTCAAAGGAGTAACCCGAAGGTAAGCTTGGTCGCCAATTTCATAAGTCATATCCTTATGATGACGATCGTACTGGCTTTTCTGACGAGACTGGGCTGTTTTCAAATTCTCACGAATGATGCGAACTTGCTCTTCTGCCTCCTGGATCATATCCGGTCCAAAGAATTGTCTTTCACCGGTTTCTGACCAGTTCAAAGGTGTTCGACATCTTCGTCCATAGAGAACCTCAAAAGGAGCTTTCTTGAGGCTGGATTGGTAGCTATTGTTATAAGCAAACTCGGCGAAAGGAAGACATTTCTCCCAATCCATACCGAATGAGATAACGCAAGCTCTGAGCATGTCTTCGAGAATTTGATTGACCCGTTCCACCTGACCACTTGATTGAGGGTGGAAAGCGGTACTGAAAGAAAGATGGGTTCCCATGGCAGTTTGGAAACTCTCCCAGAAATGAGAAGTAAAAAGACTGCCACGGTCTGAATTGATCTCTAGTGGAACACCATGCAGTGACACTATTCGAGAAATATATAAGTCAGCAAGCTGACTAGCAGTGATATTTTCTCGAACAGGAAGGAAGTGAGCCACTTTGGAAAGACGATCAACGACTACGAAGATAGCGTTATTCCCTCTCTTGGTCCTGGGAAAGCCGGTGATGAAGTCCATACCAACTTTATCCCATTTCCATTCAGGAATAGCTAAAGGCTGACGGGTGCCAGCAGGTCTTTGATGCTCTGCCTTAACGCGACGACAAACGTCACATTTAGCAATGAACTCAGCGATTTCTCTCTTCATCCTAGTCCACCAGAACCTCTGGCGTAGGTCCTGATACATCTTAGTACTACCGGGATGAATCGTGAGAGGGGATTCATGCGCCTCCTTAAGAATCAATTGTCGAAGATGTTGCTTCTTGGGGACCACCAGGCGGTTTCCAAAGAAAACAACACCTCGAGCATCAACAGAGAAACTACCAGCAACTCCCTTCTTAACGTTATCCTTGATACGAGAAATACCCGTATCATATTGCTGGCTAGTTATGATCTGATCCTCAAGAGCAGGTTTCGCCACCAAGGTAGACAGGAATCCGTGAGGAGCAATGTGAAGGTTAAGCTTACAAAATTCCTCATGGAGAAGTGGTTGGCCTTGCTGCAACATGAGATTGTTGCAACAGGATTTACGGCTTAGAGCATCAGCCATGACATTGGCTTTGCCTGGGGTGTAGGTAATCCCTAGATCATAATCTGTGATTAACTCCAACCAACGTCTTTGCCTAAGGTTCAGATCTGGTTGGGTGAAGATATACTTGAGACTCTTGTGATCGGTGTAGATCTCGCAACGTTTACCAAGAAGGTAATGTCGCCCATACTTGAGTGCATAGACTACGGCTGCAAGCTCTAGATCATGTGTAGGATAATTCTCCTCATGTGGATGCAACTGTCGAGATGCATAGGCAATCACATGACGATCCTGCATAAGAATGCAACCTAGTCCCTGTCGTGAGGCGTCGCAGTAGATAATAAAGTCTTTAGTGAAATCCGGTGGCACAAGTATGGGAGCAGAAGTCAGGCGTCTTTTCAGCTCCTGAAAACTGTACTCACACTGTGGGGACCACTCGAACTTTTTATCTTTCTTGAGAAGTTCCGTGAGGGGTTTGGCTACTTTGGAGAAGTTTTCAACAAAGCGGCGACAATAGCTGGCTAGACCAAGGAAACTCCTAACTTGTTTAACGGTCTCAGGTGGAGTCCAATCGAGAATGGCTTGAACTCTCTCGGGATTGACAGCAATGCCCTTACCAGAGATTACGTGGCCTAAGTAGGTCACTTCTGGCAACCAAAATTCACACTTGGAGAACTTGGCATAAAGGCGGTGTTCTCTGAGTTTTTCTAAAACAAGTCTAAGATGTTCGGCATGCTCTTCCTCGTTCTTCGAGTAAATAAGGATATCATCGAGGTAAACCACGACGAACTTATCTAAGTACTCCATGAAGATCGAGTTCATCAAGCGGGAGAATGTGGCTGGGGCGTTAGTTAGGCCAAAGGACATGACGGTGTACTCGTACTGGCCATAACGAGTGACAAAAGCTGTCTTGGGAATGTCCCCATTTCTGATCTTGATTTGGTGGTATCCTAACCTTAAATCCATCTTGGAGAAGACTGAGGATCCAGCGAGCTGATCATACAGGTCGTTGATCCTGGGGAGCGGATATTTGTTCTTTATCGTGACCAAATTAACGGGACGATAATCAACGACCATCCGGTCCGTACCGTCTTTCTTCTTGACAAAGAGGACGGGGCAAGCCCAAGGAGAAGAACTAGGACGGATGAAACCCTTTTGCAAGGACTCATCGAGTTGTTTCTTAAGCTCGGCTAGTTCTAAGGGTGCCATCTTGTAAGGTCTCCGGGAGATTGGAGCTGTTCCTGGAATAAGATCTCTGACGAACTCTACATCTCTGTCAGGTGGAACACCTGGCAGTTCCTCTGGAAAGACATCCGGAAAGTCACGGACTACCGGTATATCTTCAAGGTCTGGAAGAGGGCTGGCATTAAGAGAATAGAGCTGACACTTTGCAACTCTAGTGGAGACGGTGACTATCTTGCCAGATGGGTGTGTAAGCTGAACAGATCTGGAGTAACAATCAATCTTGGCATGATGAGCTGTCATCCAGTCCATACCCAAGATGATGTTAATATCTGAGGACTTGAGGGCTACAAGTGATGCAAGGAATACAAGTCTGTCAACAAGGATTTCGTTACCATGGCTTACACTAGAGGTTTGCCATTTGGATCCAGGAGTTTGGATGACTAGCGGAGTTGGCATTTCACAAAATGACAGATTGTGCAAGTTAGCATAGCTTTCAGAAATGAAGGAGTGAGATGCTCCAGTATCGAATAGAACTGATGCTGGGTGACAATTGACAAGGAGTGTACCAAGAACGACATCTGGATCATCATGAGCGTCTTTAGCTGAGACGTGATGCACACGTCCACGTTCAGTGGGGGCTGACTTAACACTGGTCATCTTGCGTGATGGCTTAACACAGCCAACAGTCTTCTCGGCCTTGGGTGGAGCATAACTAGTTTGAGAGCAGTCACGTGCATAGTGTCCTGGCTTCCCGCATGTCAAGCAAGTCCCTGAGGTTGGATGTGGACCCGCACTAACAAGCGGTCTACCAGTAGGCCTGAGTGGAACATACGACTGAGCTGGGGAAGGCACCACATAGGATGGCCTCGGTGCATATCCGGAAGGAAGAGCGGAGTTTGGAACCCAAATCCGGCGTTTCTGGGAACTAGAACCGGAGGAAGATCCCAAATCATGGGTGTGCTTACGAGACTCCTCGTAAGTGAGTTGAGTTGTCTCTGCATTAATGGCTTTGTTCACAAGAGCTTGGAATGTGTCGCAATGATGCAGGTGGAGATCACGGCGCAACTTGGGGTTGAGACCCTTTCGGAACCTAGCTTGCTTCTTGGCGTCCGTGGGCACTTCTTCTGTGGCATAACGGGCGAGGTTCTCGAACTCTCTGCTATAAGCATCAACAGCCATCTTACTCTGGGTGAAACTACAGAACTCTTCTCTCTTGCGATCAAGAAGGGACTGGGGAATGTGATGCTCGCAAAAAGCCTCAGTGAAATCCTTCCAGGTAGGAATCTGGCCAGCTGGAAGCATAGTCTCATAGTTCTGCCACCAAAGACTAGCAGGACCTTCCAGGTGGTATGTGGCATAGGTGACCTTGTCATCTTCAGCTACGCTCGCGGAACGCAGCTTATGAGTGATGCTACGGAGCCAGTCATCTGCATCGAGTGGCTCGATGGAATGATGAAAGGTAGGTGGGTGCAAGCGAATGAAATCATGAATGGTAGCAGACCCTTTGAACTGATGTGCGGTGTTCTCCTCGATACGTGCCAACAAGCGGTTGGACTCACGCTTGTTTCTCTCCATTTCTAACATGAACTCTGTCAACGAAAGCTGGTCAGGAGGATCCTCATCCCTACCATCTCCGTGGTTCTGGCTACGAGCAACGGAACTTCGCTTAGCTGATGACATCCTGAGAAGCGAACCAAGGACGGAATCAGCATCAACTATGGACTGTAGAATGTAGGACAAGGGATTAGTATCTCTCGAACTCCTAGGAAAAATTCCGGCATCATAACGGCAGTAAAATGCTCAGAATGAGACATCCTACTAAAATGGGGTGGTAACTTACTCATCAACATTACTCAGGGTTCTGAGATCATACTAAACAGACTACACCGGAAATACTCAAAACTAGGGTATGACACTAACTTACAGGGACAGGCATCCATGACCCAGCATCGAACGTGTCGGTCATCAGCGAGTGAATCCAGGCTGTAGCACTGGGCTAACAGGACTCCGGTGAACCGGGCTGTAGCGTGCAAATGCGCGAACTAAAGCGCTAGCGGGGCACTACGAGGTGCGGCGAGAGTGCTGGGTGCACTGGCGTGGCCAAAGGGTCGCCGGAGCAACGCCGGCGACAAGCTCGAGCGGAGGCGAGCTTCGGCCATGGCGGAAATGAGGCCTAGACGGCGTAATCGCGAGGAGGAGGAGAGGGGTTCGAAGCAGAGGCTCACGGGGAGGTCGATGGGCTGGTCGGCTTGCTCGGGGAAGGCCGGAGCAAAGCAGGGCGGCGAAGACGATCTCGGACGGCCGAGGTTGAAGACGAGGACGGTGGCGACGATGGAGGCCGTCCGGAGGTTCGTGGCTCGACGAGGAGGTAGCTGGCGACGAGGCGGAGCTCCTGGGCACGACGGGGAGGCGAGGGGGAGGCGGTGGCTATGGCCACGGCGTGCGGCGGTGACGGCAGCGCTTCGGGCGCGGGGAGAGGGAGAGATGCAGGGGAGGGAGAGAAACGAGAGAGCGAGGGAGAGATCCGGGGCGGTGCTGGGCGCTTCTGGCGAGGCCAGGGCGTCGAGGGGGAGGGCACGCAGGCAGCTGCCGTGGCGCGCATGCGCGCGGTGTGCGGCGACCACGCGCCCTGTCCCTCTGGCGCGAGGAGAGGGACGACTGGCGTCGGCCAGTCAGCTGGGCCGAGCTACTGGGCCGATCGGGTAAGTGGCCCAGGTAAGTCTCTCTCCCCTTTTCTGTTTTCTTTTCTAATTTTCTGACATTTGTTTGATTTAATAAATATATCAAATCATTTAATTTCCTTATGCCAATTTTTGCAGGAGCTAGATATATTATTCCAGAGCTCCTTTATAAATGGCATAATTTTTGGACCATATTTCATATATATAGAAATATATTTCCAATGCAAATATTTATCGAATTAATCCAAATGGCCAAAATAAATATCCATGAGCTCCTAAAAATATTGTTTTGATTTTTATCACTGTCCAATATTTTCAGAGAGCAACATGAGCATTTTCTTGGACCCTTTTGGAGAAATTTTTTTATTTGGGTCATTTTCAAAAATGATTCTGAGGGTTCCACCAATCCTCATTTCAAATTTAAATGAAATTTAAATATGATGCACAAATGGCTAGCTAGTCTAAGTCATACCAGACTAGGGATGTGACACATCTTGAGCTTGAGATATGCGTACTGCGGCACCGCATTGAATTTTGCGAATGCGGTTCGTCCGAGCAGGGCGTGATAGCCACTTGGGAATGGGACTATGTCGAAGATTAACTCTTTGCTTTGGAAATTATCCGGGGATCTGAAGACCACTTCAAGTGTAACCGAGCCTGTACAGCTGGCTTCTACACCTGATATAACGCCTTTAAAGGTTGTCTTTGTGGGTTTAATCCTTGAGGGATCTATACCCATTTTTCGCACTGTATCCTGATAAAGCAGGTTCATGCTGCTGCCGCCGTTCATGAGGACTCTAGTGAGGTGAAATCCGTCAATGATTGGGTCTAGGACCAATGCGGCGAATCCGCCGTGACGAATGCTAGTGGGGTGGTCCCTTCGATCAAAAGTGATCGGGCAGGAGGACCATGGGTTGAACTTTGGGGCGACTGGCTCCAACGCGTAGACGTCCTTGAGAGCACGCTTCCGCTCCCTTTTGGGGATATGGGTTGTGTATATCATGTTCACCGTCCGCACTTGCGGGGGGAAGCTCTTCTGTCCTCTGTTGTTCGGCGGCCGGGGCTCCTCCTCGTCATCGCTATGCAGCCCCTTGTCTCTGGTTTCGGCACTTAACTTGCCTGCCTGCTTGAACACCCAACAATCCCTATTGGTGTGGTTGGCTGGTTGATCGGGGGTGCCGTGTATCTGGCACGAGCGATCGAGTATCCGGTCTAAACTGGATGGGCCCGGAGGGTTTCTTTTGAATGGCTTCTTCCGCTGACCGGGTTTAGAGCCTCTGAATCCGGCATTAACTATTGTATCCTCAGTATTGTCGCTGTTAATGCGGCGCTTGTACTTGTTGCGACGTGACCTGCCATTGTTGTCCTTGGTATCCGAATTGCCAGGGCTCTTGGTTATGTTATTGCTACGAGCTAGCCAGCTGTCTTCTCCCGTGCAAAAGCGGGTCATGAGTGTCGTGAGGGCTGCCATAGATTTCGGCTATTCCTGTCCTAGGTGCCGGGCAAGCCATTCGTCTCGGATGTTGTGCCTGAAGGCTGCAAGGGCCTCTGCGTCCGGATAGTCGACTATTTGATTTTTCTTGGTTAGGAACCGTGTCCAGAATTGTCTGGCCGATTCCTCTAGCTGGTGGATTATGTGGCTTAGGTCATTGGCGTTTGGTGGTCGCACATAAGTGCCCTGGAAGTTGTCAAGGAATGCGGATTCCAGGTCCTCCCAGCAACTAATTGACTCTGCTGGTAGGCTGTTAAGCCAATGCCGAGCTGGTCCTTTAAGCTTGAGCAGGAGGTATTTGATGGCGTGTAGATCATCACCACGGGCCATGTGGATATGAAGGAGATAATCCTCGATCCATACCGCGGGATCTGTTGTGCCATCGTATGATTCGATGTTTACGGGTTTAAAACCCTCGGGGATTTGATGATCCATTACTTTGTCTGTGAAGCATAGTGGTTGTGCGGCGCCCCTGTAATGGGCTATATCGCGACATAGCTCAGATAAGCTTTGTCTGTTGTGTTTGGTCTGGCCATATTTAGCATATCCGGCGTGACGGTTATCGTCACGTGACGTGGGGCGCCCACACGATCCGTAGATCGATCTTGTTTGCCTTGCCTTGTCCTCCAATATGTCTTGCAGGTCTGTTGCGTTTCCCCGTGCTCTGGTATTTTTGGAGCGGCTCCGGGGTGCGGCTTGAATTGAGGGCCGAAAGGCCTCTTTGTCGCGGCCACGGGGTGGCCGATCGGGCGCATCGTACGCTGGTGATGTAGGTTTAGTTGCTTCCTCCTCTAGTTGGGGTAGCAGCCTGCGCTTTGGGTAGCTCTTGGAGGGGCGTTCGAGTTTATACTCTTCGGCCGCCAGGACTTCAGTCCATCTGTCGGCTAGCAAGTCTTGGTTAGCTCTAAGCTGCTGCTATTTTTTCTTGAGGCTGCTTGCCGTGGCCATAAGCCTGCATTTGAAACGCTCTTGTTCGACGGGATCCTCTGGCATGACGAATTCGTCGTCGTCGAGGCTTCCCTCGTCTTCCGAGGGAGGCATATAATTATCGTCCTCGACCTCCCTGTCTGTCGCTCTCTCATGAGGGCTGGCTCCTCCGTCCTCCTGCGCTGAATCCTGCTGGAGGGGGTTGTCTTCGGCAATGTCCGGGGTGTTGTTGTCTCCAGTGCCGGACTCGCCGTTTTTGCTTTGGCGGGATTTAGAGCGCCGCCGCTGATGTCGGCGCTTGGGTTGCTTCTTGGAGGGGTCGTCCTCCGTTTTTTCATCGCCATCCCCTGCTTTGGGGGTGTCCACCATGTATATGTCTTATGACGAGGTGGCTTTCCAGTGCCCTATAGGTGCTGGTTCTTGGTCGTCTCCTTCATCGGCGTCCATACCGTCGATGTCTTCGGAGTCGAAGTCGAGCATGTCGGTTAGATCATCGACAGTGGCTACAAAGTGGGTGGTGGGTGGGTTTCGAATTTCTTCGTCGTCTGCATCCCAACCATGCTGACCATAGTCCGGATAGGGCTCTCCTGACAAAGAGAGAGACTTTAGTGAATTTAGGATATCGCCAAAGGGCGAGTGCTGAAAGACGTCCGCGGCGGTGAACTCCATGATCGGAGCCCAATCGGGTTCGATCGGAAGGGGTGCGGAAGATTCGGAGTCCGAAACGGAGTCCGGCACCTTGGAGTCACAGGCCTCGCAAAGGACTAGGCTGGTATTCGGCTCTATCGCCATAGAGATTGCGGCTCCTGGGGCGGCGTCCAACCGTCCGTCCCCAACTGGCACAGTCGGCTCCGAGCTAATGTCGGAGCGGACACCTGAGCGGCGCTCTGGGCGCTGTCCGGCGGTAGAGCTAGATCATGCCCATCATGACAGTGCGGCGCGCTCGGCCATGGCTCGAATCCGTCGAAGATCAAGTCCCCGCGGATGTCGGCCGTGTAGTTTAAGCTTCCAAACCTGACCTGATGGCCAGGGGCGTAGCTTTCGATCTGCTCCAGATGGCCAAGCGAATTGGCCCGCAGTGCGAAGCCGCCCAATATGAAGATCTGTCCGGGGAGAAAAGTCTCACCCTGGACCGCGTCGTGGTTGATGATCAAAGAAGCCATCGGGCCTAAAGGTGACGACACAGAGGAACTCTCAATGGAAGCACCAATGTCGGTGTCAAAACTGGCGGATCTCGAGTAGGGGGTCCCAAATTGTTCGTCTAGGCGGATGGTAACAGGAGACAAGGGACACGATGTTTTTACCCAGGTTCGGGCCCTCTCGATGGAGGTAAAACCCTACTCATGCTTGATTAATATTGATGATATGGGTAGTACAAGAGTTGATCTACCATGAGATCAGAGAGGCTAAACCCTAGAAGCTAGCCTATGGTATGATTGTTGTTCGTCCTACAGACTAAAACTCTCCGGTTTATATAGACACCGGAGAGGGCTAGGGTTATATAGAGTCAGTTACAATGGGAGGAGATCTTCATATCATATCGCCAAGCTTGCCTTCCATGCCAAGGAAAGTCCTATCCGGACACGGGACGAAGTCTTCAATCTTGTATCTTCATAGTCCGGGAGTCCGGCCAAAGGTCATAGTCCGGCTATCCGGACACCCCCTAATCCAGGACTCCCTCACTTGCCATGCAAACACATCGACATTCGCCGGCAGGAAGGCGACGAGCGCGCTTTCCTATTTGCTGTCAAGTGTGGAGCTTATGGTAAAAGCCCCGCGCGTGCCATCCTCCTTGACGGGTAACTTCTTGCTTTCCGGTGGGGCCGCCTTGAACTTCTTTCTCTTGTCGGTAGAGCTCTCTGGCACAACCTCAGCGGGAACGCAGCACTCCAAAGAGGCGTGTTTGCCGGAGTGAGTGCAGGAGCCCTTGCCAGAGCCAGGAGTCTTGTCAGCGACCGAAGCCTTGCCGGTCTTCTTCTCGCTGGTGGGAGCAAGTATCTTGGTAGCGGACGCTGCAACTGCTTCTCGGTAGAGTTGGTCGGCAGAAATGAGTGCATCCCTCTTATCGCAGCTGATGGTGATGATGCTCATCCGGCCGGGCATCTTCAGCTTGTTGTATGCATAGTGTGACGCCGCCATGAACTTGGCTAGTGCCGGATGGCCAAGGATCCCGTTATATGGCAACGGGATCTCGGCGACATCAAAAACGATCTTCTCTGTCCTGTAGTTTAGGTCACCATCGAATGTAACTCGTAGCATGACCTTTCCCTTGTGCTGGCTTCTCCCTGGGTTGATCCCTTGGAATGTACCGGTTTCCTCGAGATCTTCATCAGGGATTTGCGGCCTCTTGATCAAGTTGGGCGAGATCAAGTTCAGTCGGACCCCACCGTCAACTAACATTTTCCTCACCTTGAGGTTGCGTATTGTTGGTGAGACCAACAACGGCAAACAACCGACCGTGGTTGTGCGATCAGGGTGATCCTCGGCGTCAAAAATGATAGGCGTGTGGGACCACTTTAGTGGCTTCTGGGCGTCGACCATCGGTTCCATCGCATTAATCTCACGTGCCCACTATTTAAGTTGGCGGTGGGAAGAATGCAACGAGGCACCTCCGTCAACACACATCACCTCTGTTGCCTTCTGAAACTCATGCTCGGTGGACTCATCATCATGATCATGATCATCATCCTCCTCTTTCTTGTCATGGCCTCGGGCAGGCCTCCCTTGTTGCTTCTCCTTGTTGCGGCGACCTCCCCGGTGGCCGCGCTTCTTGCCGGATCCCTTAGCTCCATCTTGGCCCTTCTCTTTGTCTCGTCTCTCGTACTCAGCCCTCTGCTTCTCCATCAGCTGCTCAACTTGGCAGCAGTTTTGGGGGTCGTGGCCCTTGATACGGTGAATCTTGCAATACTGCTTGTCGGAGCCCTCTGACTTGCTGGTAGCCGCCAAGGCCCGGCAGGCGTTACACCCGGAAATCTCCTTTCTGGGGTCGTCAACCTTGGCCTTCTTAGCGGTGCTGGGGTCGCCGGATTCTTCGACGGCAAGCACGGTATTGCCCTTGCGCTTCCTGTTGTGTCGTTGGCCCTTCTTTGCCGGGGCGACAACGACTTCATCTTCTGAGTCACTTCCCGTGTCGGCATCTTCGCCCGGGTACTTTCTTCCTTCCTCAGCTCGGGCACATCTGTCGGCCAGAACATACGGTTCGAGAACATACGCGACCTTTCTCATCACTAGCTCTTCACGCATCTTACGATTGCGCACATTCTGATGGAACGCGCTAATGACAGCGGCAAGATGAACATCGGGGATGTTGTATTGCACACGGATGAATCTTTGTATGTATTTGCGTGGGCATTCATCATCTCTTTGAGGGATCACATGCAAATCGCTTGCCTGGCTAGGAGCTACATGGCCGCCCGTAAAGGCACCAACAAACTCATGGCACATATCCGACCAAGAGGAGATGGAGTCTATCGGCAAGTGCATCAACCACGACCTGACGTTGGGCTTGAGCACCAGCGGGAAATAGTTGGCGAGTACCTATTTGTCTCGTGCTCTGGCAGCTTGCATCACGATGGTGTAAACGCTCAGGAATTCAAATGGATGGGTCTAGCCATCGTACTTTTCCAGGACCTCTGGTTTGAATGTCCGGGTGGTGAGCCACTGGAACTGCCATAGCTCACGGGTGAACGCTGGACAAGTGATTGCATAGGGCAAGTCACCAACATCCCCCGACGCAGTACTGTACGCAGTAGGCCCAGCTCGCCTATGAAATTGGTGATGCGCCTCCCGTTGCTGCTTGATAGTGGTCTGGGCATCTTACTTGAGCCGCTCCCGAAGAACTTGATGTTGGTTGCAACGCGCTCATGGGTCAAACGACGCCGTGGACACGTTATCCCAAGTGTCAACCTGATGGGCCGACCATGGTGGAGGGGAGTGCACCATGGTTGCGGCGCCTCCAACCCTTCCACTGTCAACACGCGCCGGCTCAGTGGTCCGGCGCCGCAAGGGACTTGCTTCTCGGTGGCCATCCCTGTTGGTCTGGCCAATAACTCTTTGGATGGCAGCTCTCCAATCTTCTTGCTTCTCGCAGCAGGAGAAAAGTCGAGCAGAAGTTGCGCTCGTGCCAATGCTTCTGCTCATGTCGGTGGCAGCGACAGGCGTAAGGAATGGGAGCAACTTGGACTTCTAACTATGTTAGAAGGAGTTCCATCACGCTTCCGCGGCAGCGCAACTTTTTCGCCAGCACCATAGCGTGCATGTCGGCCCTGCGCGTCTTGCGATTGACGTTGAGGGCTCTTGCCATGGCGACGCCCGGGGTCCTCAATGTCGCGACGCTATTTATCACATACAAGCTAGGAGGACCACGGCGCATGTGCTAGTGGGGTCGTCCTTCTGCCTTTGGATGCCCCGGGCCACCCATAGGTAGCATGGCTTCGTCCTTGGGTGCGGTGGCGTGCGGGCTATCGTCGCTGCTGCGGACGACGCTGCTCGCCTGGCTTCTCTTATCAGGGTGGCATGGATGATCTTGATCTCCTCTGCCACTGGTGTCTACCACGCCGCCCGTCTGCGCTGGCACGGGCGGAGTGGCTCCAGACGAACAGACCGCTGCGATCGTCTTCTTCTTTGGAGCCATGGTGACAAAGTAACAGCTGCACTAACTGCTAGACCAGATTCTCACAACTTCTGCCCCTTGCTTGGCGCGCCAAAGATGTCTGGGAAACGAACACCTATGGGATCACAAAAATCCCTTCTACAGTTGGCAGGGAGAGGAGCTGCATGAAGAGCAAGTCTAGCGATCAACGCGAGGGGATTTTTATCCAGGTTCGGGCCGCACAGATGCGTAAAACCCTAGTCCTGCTTGTGTGTATATTTGTGTTCTTTGAGCTCTTGAACTAGCTGCGGTGCATGTGCAGTCCAAAAAAGTCTGAATCCCCTCTTAGTACGCCTTAGGCCTCCTTCTATATGTTAAAGGGGTTGCCACAGTGACACATAGGAGGTGGAAAGCAAGCTACAGTGTATGAGCTTATCGCTCGGCACCGTAGGACAAACGCATTTAATGCGCCTCCTACGTGCACTCTTACTTTATCGGGGACGTCAACACATGTCGTCTCGTCCGTCGCCGCCCCTCATCGCTTTGACACGCGTCCAGACCAACGATGCATGCAGTGCCATGCTGGCAAGCTAGCTATTGTGTTGGCGCAGTGGTAGAGCCTCCACGAAGATCTGCATGTGTCCATGTAAGCGTCTATCTAGTTGGCAAGTTGGTCGTCGCACTGGAGTGGTGGTGAGGTGGGAAATCCTTGTCGGGTGCGGGCCTGGCTATGGCCCCTCAATTGTCCCCTGCAAGGCTTGGCGGGGGCCTCGTTGTCGTCCCTGGCAAGGATCTTGCCGGGCGTCTTCGTCTTCTGGTCTCATGTGGGCCTGCAGGCCATTAGTCTTCACAAAGATCTGCATGCTACTATGCATGCGTGCCCAAGTCTTGGCCTTGACATTGTCGATGGTGTCAAAGCTCTCAGTCTCAAGGGTGATGGCCTTGCTGGTGCTTCATAGGTCGCCCCGGCAAGGAGCTTCCCGGGGCTACGCACGCCGCAACGGCAAGGATGCAGCCGGGGGAGGTTCAGCTTGTCCTCTGCTCTTTGTTCACTGTCTTGATTGCCTGTCTTGGTAGTCTTATGTTTTGTCTTCTGCTGCCCTGCCAGGCCCTGCCGCAGGTGTGGCTACGACTACCCGCACAGAAGTAAGGGATACAAAAAGAGCCCATGCTTTTGTACACCAACATAAAGATGGTTATATTAGAGTCATGCTAGTGAGTAATTGTGGATTCGTAGAAATACTTGTGTTAACATTTGTGATTCCCGTAGTCGCAACATGATTTATTTATTGATTGTCTTCCTTATGAGTGGCGGTCGGGGATGAGCAATGGTCTTTTCCTACCAATATATCCCCCTAGGAGCATGCGTGTAGTACTTTATTTCGATAGCTAATAGACTTTTGTAATAAGTATGTGAGTTCTTTATGACTAATGTTGAGTCCATAGATTATGCGCACTCTCACCCTTCCACCATTGCTAGCCTCTCTAGTACCGCGCTACTTTCGCCGGTGCATTACACCCACCATATACCTTCCTCAAAATAGCCACCTGTCGGTGCTACAAACCCTGGGTCCGTTGCCTAGACTATGCAGAGGCGCGAAGGCAAAGATTACAACACCAAGGTCAAACCAAGCAAGGAGGGCCAGTTCATCAAAGGGTCCAAGTATAGATAGAGAAGCTCAAGATGAACTAGAGAAGCAAGATGTTGCAAAGGAGGGAACCTCCCTTGCCGGGCAGGAAAGCCTGGTGAGGTTGGGTTTACCCTAAAAGCATATTCCCAGATCGTCCTGGCAGGCCCTGCCGGGGCTTGCGAAGTCCAACCACTCCTCCGCTCCACCTCACGAGCAACGCAAGTCACGGATCAGTGCGGTGTCAAGCCCCAAGATGACTAAGTGGCTGCTTTTCGCCACATGGCCGCCACTTCCTACAACAAACACCTGCATATGACACCCGTCATGAGATGTGTCAAGCAAGCAGGCGTGGAGCTGGCAAAATAGCCCGACAAGGGCTGCTAGGCAAGCTGTGATGTGACACTACATGACGCATTTAATGCACCCCTGTCAGCCTGCAGAGTTAGGTATGATAGCATTGTTTGCTATCAAATCAGTATGTAAAGACTGATTTGCCACTGTGCTGACCCCTTAACCTATAAAAGGAGGCCCCGGGCAACCGTAGAAGGGGTTCGCAAGGTTGGCAAGCATGGCCCCTCACATATCCAAACACACGTAGCCACTTTGCCGAGAGGCAACCCTGCCGGGCAAGTGTGCTATGTCCACCACCATCTTTTCCATCATCAATCCACCAAAGCAGGAGTAGGGTTCTACGCCTCGCGGCGGCCCGAACATGGGTAAAACCGCTTGTGTGATCTCTGTCGCGTTGCGCTATGGTTCTCTACTCTTTGTGCAACATGCCCATCCCCCCCTCCCCCCCCCCGCTGAACCAAAAGGGGCTCCTAGCCCCATAGGTGGTCGTGGTTCCCCACGACCTCTTTGATGCGCCAGGTAGGGAGGATCACTTGCGCGAACTTGAGAGCATCAGTAGCGCGTCATCTTCATCACCACTTTCATCATTGACGGCATCATCGACAATTGCGCCTAAGAAGAAGTGTCAGGACCCCGACTCGATGTCACATCGATCTAGCCGGTAACACTTCATATCACTTTGCGGCCTCACGCACGGTGTTCCCACGGGTGTCACCTTACCTTTGCCCGGGACCGTTTGCGCCTTTTGGCTCACGTATATGATAGTGTCGCTAGCATCCATATGATAAAGAGCCCGGGCTGACATGACTAGTCGTAAACCCAAAGTGGCACAGACTTACAGGGACAGGCATCCATGACCCAGCTTCGAACGTGTCGGTCATCAGCAAGTGGGTCCGGGCTGTAGCACTGGGCTAGCAGGACTCCGGTAAACCGGGCTGTAGCGGGCTAACAGGACTCCGGTACTCAAAGCGTGACATTTCCCCGAAGGGACAGACACAGGAACGAAGAAGGACACATGCCGGCCAGCCTAAGTGTTCCAGAGCAGTAGCAAGCTACCATGGCTCAGCGGTAACACTAGGAGACATTTCCCGGTAAGAGAGGCTACTAAAGATAAACAACTAGATAGTCAGATCCCACACATACCAAGCATTTCAATAACATGCACACAATATGCTCGATATGTGCAATACAACATGGCATCACAAAATGACTCTACGACTCAAGTATTTTATTCAATAGGCTCCGAGGAGCGCGATATTACAAACATGGGTCTCATGACCCAACACTCAGAGCATACAAATCAAAGCACAAGCGGAAGCTATCATGTCTGAGTACAGACATCTATAAATGAAAAAGGCTGAGAAGCCTGACTATCTATCAGATCCTGCCGGGGCACAAGATCGTAGCTGAGGTATCAAGCTAAACGTCGAAGTCCACGTGAAACTACTAGCGAGACCGAAGTCTCTCTGCAAAAACATAAAATAGGCAAACGTGAGTACAAATGTACCCAGCAAGACTTACATCAGAACTATCTACATATGCATCATTATCAACAAAGGGGTGGTGGGGTTTAACTGCAGCAAGCCAGCTTTGACTCGGTGGCTATCCTAAACTACGACTGCAATGTAACTCTTTTGAGGTGGCGCACACGAGTCCACATATTCACCATATCAATACACCACTATGGATCCGCTCACGTCTCCCTACGAGAACGCCATCCATAGCACTCACGCTTATCTTGCGTATTTTAGAGTATCCACTTTCACTTGTCTATGAACTGATATAAGCAACCCAGAAGTCCTTTTCCGCGGACACGGCTATTCGAATAGATGATGTTAACCCTGCAGGGGTGTACTTCTTCATACATGTTTCCACCACTTAGCGTCTGCACACGACATGTGCTCGGCAGACTTCAAGCGAAAGCCGACGTGGGTGTAGACCACGACCTACCTAAACACTCAAGTCTCTAGTCCAGGTTTATCGCCTATTCGGGTTCCATCCATGAGGAGATCCGGCCGGAGTTTCGCTCACAGCCCCAAACGATGTGAACAGGGTTCCGTGACACCAAACGGGCGCCCGGGTTACCCGGCCACGTGCCTACCGCATCACAGCCCACCCCTACGGTCAGCGCTGTCCACGGCCTCCAGCATACTACAAACACCAGAAACTACTTGCAACTCCTGGACAGAGGACTAGGGTGAATAAGAAGTCGAGCGGGGTCATATTTCAGGGCCCAATGTATGGTAGTAGCTGAATCATGGATCACAAACACAGAACTCAGTTCCTGGGGACGGCTGCAATGAGACAACCCACCATGTACTCCTACATGGCCTCTCACCGCTACCTTTACCAAATCGTGTTCACACACTTAGCTCACACACAGTAGGACATGTTCACACGCCTCTGATTCATCCCCGATGAATCAGACCTGACTCAACTCTAAGCAGTAGCAGGCATGACAAACAAGCATGAATGAGTAGGCATAACAGGGCTCAAACAACTCCTACTCATACTAGTGGGTTTCATCTATTTACTGTGGAATGACAGGTCATGCAAAGGATAAAGGGGTTCAGCTACCGCAGCAAGTAACAGATGAATCGGTGTTGTCCTAATGCAGTAAAAGAGAGCAGGAGCGAGAGGGTAGGATTGTATCGGAATGAACAAGGGGGTTTTGCTTGCCTGGCACTTCTGAAGATAACATTGAGTCTTCATCAGTGTCAACGATCACATCGTCGGTATCGCGTCTATCGAGAGGGGACAAATACCGGCAACACAGAGAAAACAATCAATGCAATGCACAATATGATGCATGATCATGACATGGCAAAATGAATGTGTTTTGAGCTAATGCAACTAGCAACAGATTAAATGAAGTTGGTTTGAATACAAGATTCAAATTCAAACTCCATATGTGATTATTTAAATGCCCTTTATATGATTTGTGCTAAACAGCACCTATAAGTTGTTCTAACATGCATGAAAATGGTACAGATGGATTCCTTGAATTTTTCTGATAATTTTTCATATATAATTTATTTAATTTGGAGTTACGGTTAATTTTCTATGAATTATTAAAGTTTTAGGCATTTTCTGGAATTTTCTGATTATTTAGAATTAAGATAATTCCAGAAAATGAATTATGGCGTCAGCATGACATCACCTTGACGTCAGCAGGTCAACAGGGCGCCCCCAGGTCAAACCTGACCTGTGGGACCCATATGTCAGCGTCACAGGTTAACAGGGGGGTTTATTTAGTTTAATTAAAAAGGTTAGGGGGGGGTCGGGCCCACTGGTCAGCGTCAGGGGGGGGGTTTATTTTAGTTTAATTAAGGATTAGGACAAAAGGGCCCACATGTCATTGTCCGCAGGGGGGTTATTTAATTAAACTAAACTAACTAATTAACAGGGGGCTGGCCCCACCTGTCATCGACCCAGGGGGGGTTACGCCGTGGTCAAGTGGTCAACCCCACCGGCGGCTTGACGCCGGCGAGGCCAGCCGCGGTGGTGAGCCTCGGGTTTTGCCCACAGGGCTCAGTTTGGCGCGCGGAGCACAGCTTCGGGATGCGGACGCTCGTCCGCATCCAACTGTGGTGGTGGCGCGGCCGGGGAGTGGCCGGAGTGGTGCCGGCGACGAGCTCGGCGGCGGCCGAAGCTCGGGTGCAAGTGGGGATGGGGCTGCGGTGCGCAAACGAGCGCGGCGAGGTTTCACGGAGGCTCTACGCGATGCGGGGAGCGCGTTGGGCGCATGCCCGGGACCAAATGGTCACCGGAGCTACGCCGACGTTGAGCTCAGGCGGCGGCGCGTTTCGGCCATAAAGGGGGCGACGGCTACGGCGATCAAATGAAGCGGGGAAGAGGGGGAAAGGGTGGAGGAGCTCACAGCGATCACGAAGAGGGGCTCGGCTTGCTCGGGGACGGCCGGAGTTCCACGAATTTGGGCGACGGCGACCGGCGGGTCTGAGGTAGGAGATGAGCTCGGGGAGGATGTTCGGGGCTTCTGGAGGGGCGTGGCTCGGTGGAAGAGGAGGAGGGGGTCGAGGCGAAGCTCGAGGGCGTGTCGGAGAGGCTGCGGGATGGCTGCGGCCGCGGTAGCGGCGTCGGCGGCGACGAGCTCCGCTCGGTCGCGGGAGGGAGAGGGAGCAGAGGAGAGGATGGGGACGAGAGAGTGAGCGACGGGTTCCAGGAGGGGTGCGTGGCGTCGCTAGAGAGGCCGGGGGGAAGCAGGAGGTGGCCGGAAGCAGGAGGTGGCCGGGGCGCGTGGCCGCGCGCGCCGGGCGCGTGCCCGTCCTCCTGGCAGAGGAGGAAGGCGACAGGGGAGGCGCTGGTGGGCTGGGCCGGCCAGGGGGGGGGGAGCTGGGCCGGCTCGTGGCGCCAGGTAAGCTGGGCTTCTCTCTCTCCTTTTTTTCTATTTACTGTTCTGTTTTATTTTTTTTCTATTTCTGCAATTTGTTTTTGATTTGTTTTAATATCAAATCATTTTATAAAATCCTGGAAATAATTGTGGGTGCTTTCTGAATTATTCCAGTGACCCTTATCAATTTCCAACATTTATTTGAGCATTTAAATTATTTATAATATTTAAATGCCCAAGTCAAATACAATATGATTTAATTCAGTGACCAAATATGCCCTGCAAAAATATAAACCATTTTTGGTAGATGCTTCCACCTCAAACCAGAAATGTTGAACATTTTTAGAGGACATTTTGAGTTCAATGAAAAGGGTTTTATTTTGACCCTAGTTGAATTCATTTGGTGTTAGGGCTTAGTCCATCCCCATCTCAGGTTTAATGAAATTTAAACATGATGTAACACCCTAATGCATGCACTAGACATTGTCAGAACTAGGGATGTGACAACTCACCCCCACTAAACAAGAATCTCGTCTCGAGATTCAAGCGTAGGGTAAGGTGAAGGGGTAACGCAGACTAGTATAATCTTCACGATCCAGGGTGCACTTCAATTGAACGTTGATTCGATCACCATCATTGTCTTGAAGTCTTGCTCTGAGAAATCCTGTCAACATGACATGGAGGGAAGAAGGAGACTTTAGAAGGGTCGATCTTCTTGAAGATCGAACAACTCACGGAATGAGACATAGGACCATCTCTCGGGTTGAGACACGAGATACACATCAAGAGGGGTGGAAAGAAACGGATGACGAAGGTTCACTAGGTGGACAACAATTTCACGCTTAAGAGTGTGGTAATCGGTTGTCAACGTAGCGAGGAGTTGAGTTGCCATGATACCATAACGATACACCTTAGGGAAGGTGACTCGTAGAGATATCCCCTTAAGTGGCAAAAAGAATTACTTTTGATTCAAAGATCATTGAAACTCTTTAAACCAGCCTAAGACAATTCTCGAGCGATCGTTTGGAGGGGGTCGGTAGAATGGCATACTCAAACTTGGATGATGTGGATTACCTTGTTGAAGACAACGTAATGGATGAATTTGCTTATCACCAGAAATGGAAGAGACCCATAGTAGAATGACACATTGGCGGTGCCAGCTGGGAACAAAATGCAAATGCTGGGAATGATTCTGGTAACTGGGGAAGAACCCAACAATAGAGAGTGAATTCACTGTTTGAAAAGGTCATAGCATTGCCGAGGGAACTGAGTGCAAACCCAGTTAGTGCCGATGATAACACGTAGCGCTTGTGCGTGCTCTCAAGAACTTGAGCATTTCCACAATCATCAAGGTTTTATCAACAACCGTGTCGAAGATCCTGGCAACACAACTTGCTACCATGATGAATGGTGATGGATGATGCAGATGCAAAGGAAGATAACACTTTCTCAGATTTCACCCTAGCGAGGCCAAGGAAACAAAATCTGGATGATCGACCGAGAGACATTTAGCACTCCACTTCTAATGTTCTCCTTGACGTGCTAGTGTAACCCATTCTTAGATATGGTTTGCTAACTAGAACATCAAGTAAAGGTCGGACTTCGGGAGCAATAGAATCCATAAGGAACAGTTACGGAGGTAAATCCTACGAAATCCTTATGGGGAGGTGGCCAACTTCCTCAACCAAGATACTACAATAATAGGTCTTCCGGCTGGGTGTGTTGGCCACGACATCCACTTTACCGGTTATCGAGGGACCAATATTATAGTTTTTGGGAAATGTTCCAACCATCATATCTGCCTGAGACTCAGATCTGATTGGTGTCAGGATATTCCAGGCTCATCGAGTCTTAGGAAGAAAAATGAAAGTTTGCAACACAAATCGACGAGATGACGTTGCGGGATTCTCGGGAGATGAACTACGATAGCAAGCTCCAAAACATGAGCTGGTTCTGCTACAAACATGTGAACACGTTGTCCCAGACAAGCATGACCACGTGGTAGTCTTATAATAAAACACTACCGAGTTCAGGAGGGGGAACCATCAACGAGGATATCGAAGTTCTTTCATAAGTCCGGATTAGCTCTTATGAAGATACTCCTTCTCCTTGAACAAATCAGTCGGTGGCTTGATGTGCTAGGATACTCATATGGAATGAAGATGATCAGTCTATCAAACCACAGAATACTTCGCACGTGCGTAACTGACTTGGGATGGTTCCAGAGGAGGCAAAAAAAAACAAACCTTCTCGAGTTCACGACGGCAACTTACATCAAAATGCACGTGAATCAAGGAAGTCACTCCTTTCATCCAAACATATACTTCATGAACGGGGCATGAAGAAAATGCTTTCAAAAGTTTCCAACACTAACTTAATGTTCAACAACATCATGGAGGAGATAAGAATGTTGTTAATGGGCTCAACAACAACTCATCGGAATTTCCATATCACTGGACTTCCACCATCGTGTGAACATGGTGATAGCATTGATCAGACCCAAAAGATATAATGGCGTATGCTCGAGGGATCAACCATGAGTAAGACAACATTACGAACATCGTTGGTTCTGATTTGATTTGACGATAGCCCACACTCAAATCAAAGGATTGATGAGACGATAGGTCCAGCAACTGATCACAAGGACCAATCGATGAAGATATCATCTTTCTTCAACACACACTACACAAGAATATCCCTTTGGAACGAACTAAGTCAGGCAAGCTTTTATCTTCCAACTCTCCAAGTTGTCGCTTAGCTTAACCAACTAGCTCAGGGGTATTTAACACCGATTCTTGGAGAGAAGGTGGTTCACAAGAAACCAACTTGATCACGAACTCAACATAGCGGTCAGGTGACAACCCGGTAATACTTCCGAGAAGATATTCGGAAAATCACGAACCACCGATATGTTACTAAGCTCGAGAACAATCTCGCTTTTGAGGGCAAGACGATATGATCAAATGAGTGAGGACTTGACAAAATCCTAACTCATCAATCAAAGAGTGCACCAGGAAATAAGGACTAGGTAGCACGATCAGTCTTAGAAGGATGATTCGAAAACCAACATACTAAGAATGAAATTATTATCCTTTAACTACCAAGCAACAAGGTTGCTAGGAGTATTGATTTCACACATCACGATTCACTTGTCGGCATTCCGGTTACAATAATACAGGAACCGAGGAATGAACAATGATAGCAAGAAGTATCACTGTACCAAGAGTGCATAGGGTGGTGTGCAATTCCTATAACATCCCGATATAAAGATGGTAATACTCCAAGATAGAGCAGAACAAAAGCTGGATTACCAATTTGATCTGCGGAGCACAACTTCTTTGACCCAATCCTGGATATGGAAGAGGTACTGGAGTTTGTTTCTCCAAGTCATTCCGAACTAGAACAGCTTGACGGACCACAAGAATAACGGGCATCGGTGAACACGAATGCACGACATCAACTTGGCTATCAACTGATAGACGAGGGTCAGAAAACAACTAAAGAGGGACAACTCAAAGGAACATACGATTTTCTGAGTTGTGGAGGCATGGTTTAGCATGTCGAACGAATTCCACATATTTCTTCCGGATAACCCATGCAGAAAGGTAGAACTGGCAGAGTCACAATGTAGAATCGAGAACCCATCGAGAGCACTCTGATTGTGATCTTTCGATCAGCGAGGAACATCTGCCATAAGCGGTTCATAGTATTTGGGAGAAAGGAATACCACGAACATTGAGGACTAATGCAAAGGTTACTAATATCCTGAAGGAACTAGCAATTACTATCAACATGAAGTAGGTAGAGTGAATCTCGGTTCAGAACCCAGGAGTAGAATACCTACTACTAAGTAGCATCACGGGATGCTTTCGAGAATGATGGCCAGAATCATCACACTGGGAACACAAATCATGGCTAAATTACTAGATGATCCCCTAAGACACCTAGAGTCATAATAATAACTCCAACATAAAGGTCGAGGCAGTAAAGTACCTCAACTCACTGAGTTGTGTGATTAATCTGACCAAAGGCACATCGGAAACAGGAGGAAGGGATTTGCAAATGCATCAGACTGTTTGGAAACCTGGGATGACTCGGACAGCATAACGGCTGTAAATGCTCAAAAAAGATTTGAGACATTCACAAAAATGGTGGCATAACCACTCAGAAGCACAATATCAAGGTTTCGAAATCAACAGCTAACATACGGAAGTAGTAGGAGCTGAACTGAGGCTTGAATCAACAATCTTATAAGTCTACGGATTAGTAACACGTGATCCTGATAGAAAAAAGAGATAGCCTAGTTCTTAATCCCCGTAGGAAAGGTAAGATGACTCAGATCAGAAGGGCATGAGGTATAAGGAGTAAAAAGAGCCTTACGTTCCATCCCACAATCAATTCCCTTATATAACTAAAGAATATCTAGACTCAACTTCGACCAGTTTGGCTTGGTAAACCTACAGGCAGTCAAGCTCTGATACCAACGCTGTCAGGACCCCGACTCGATGTCACATCGATCTAGCCGGTAACACTTCATATCACTTTGCGGCCTCACGCACGGTGTTCCCACGGGTGTCACCTTACCTTTGCCCGGGACCGTTTGCGCCTTTTGGCTCACGTATATGATAGTGTCGCTAGCATCCATATGATAAAGAGCCCGGGCTGACATGACTAGTCGTAAACCCAAAGTGGCACAGACTTACAGGGACAGGCATCCATGACCCAGCTTCGAACGTGTCGGTCATCAGCAAGTGGGTCCGGGCTGTAGCACTGGGCTAGCAGGACTCCGGTAAACCGGGCTGTAGCGGGCTAACAGGACTCCGGTACTCAAAGCGTGACATTTCCCCGAAGGGACAGACACAGGAACGAAGAAGGACACATGCCGGCCAGCCTAAGTGTTCCAGAGCAGTAGCAAGCTACCATGGCTCAGCGGTAACACTAGGAGACATTTCCCGGTAAGAGAGGCTACTAAAGATAAACAACTAGATAGTCAGATCCCACACATACCAAGCATTTCAATAACATGCACACAATATGCTCGATATGTGCAATACAACATGGCATCACAAAATGACTCTACGACTCAAGTATTTTATTCAATAGGCTCCGAGGAGCGCGATATTACAAACATGGGTCTCATGACCCAACACTCAGAGCATACAAATCAAAGCACAAGCGGAAGCTATCATGTCTGAGTACAGACATCTATAAATGAAAAAGGCTGAGAAGCCTGACTATCTATCAGATCCTGCCGGGGCACAAGATCGTAGCTGAGGTATCAAGCTAAACGTCGAAGTCCACGTGAAACTACTAGCGAGACCGAAGTCTCTCTGCAAAAACATAAAATAGGCAAACGTGAGTACAAATGTACCCAGCAAGACTTACATCAGAACTATCTACATATGCATCATTATCAACAAAGGGGTGGTGGGGTTTAACTGCAGCAAGCCAGCTTTGACTCGGTGGCTATCCTAAACTACGACTGCAATGTAACTCTTTTGAGGTGGCGCACACGAGTCCACATATTCACCATATCAATACACCACTATGGATCCGCTCACGTCTCCCTACGAGAACGCCATCCATAGCACTCACGCTTATCTTGCGTATTTTAGAGTATCCACTTTCACTTGTCTATGAACTGATATAAGCAACCCAGAAGTCCTTTTCCGCGGACACGGCTATTCGAATAGATGATGTTAACCCTGCAGGGGTGTACTTCTTCATACATGTTTCCACCACTTAGCGTCTGCACACGACATGTGCTCGGCAGACTTCAAGCGAAAGCCGACGTGGGTGTAGACCACGACCTACCTAAACACTCAAGTCTCTAGTCCAGGTTTATCGCCTATTCGGGTTCCATCCATGAGGAGATCCGGCCGGAGTTTCGCTCACAGCCCCAAACGATGTGAACAGGGTTCCGTGACACCAAACGGGCGCCCGGGTTACCCGGCCACGTGCCTACCGCATCACAGCCCACCCCTACGGTCAGCGCTGTCCACGGCCTCCAGCATACTACAAACACCAGAAACTACTTGCAACTCCTGGACAGAGGACTAGGGTGAATAAGAAGTCGAGCGGGGTCATATTTCAGGGCCCAATGTATGGTAGTAGCTGAATCATGGATCACAAACACAGAACTCAGTTCCTGGGGACGGCTGCAATGAGACAACCCACCATGTACTCCTACATGGCCTCTCACCGCTACCTTTACCAAATCGTGTTCACACACTTAGCTCACACACAGTAGGACATGTTCACACGCCTCTGATTCATCCCCGATGAATCAGACCTGACTCAACTCTAAGCAGTAGCAGGCATGACAAACAAGCATGAATGAGTAGGCATAACAGGGCTCAAACAACTCCTACTCATACTAGTGGGTTTCATCTATTTACTGTGGAATGACAGGTCATGCAAAGGATAAAGGGGTTCAGCTACCGCAGCAAGTAACAGATGAATCGGTGTTGTCCTAATGCAGTAAAAGAGAGCAGGAGCGAGAGGGTAGGATTGTATCGGAATGAACAAGGGGGTTTTGCTTGCCTGGCCCTTCTGAAGATAACATTGAGTCTTCATCAGTGTCAACGATCACATCGTCGGTATCGCGTCTATCGAGAGGGGACAAATACCGGCAACACAGAGAAAACAATCAATGCAATGCACAATATGATGCATGATCATGACATGGCAAAATGAATGTGTTTTGAGCTAATGCAACTAGCAACAGATTAAATGAAGTTGGTTTGAATACAAGATTCAAATTCAAACTCCATATGTGATTATTTAAATGCCCTTTATATGATTTGTGCTAAACAGCACCTATAAGTTGTTCTAACATGCATGAAAATGGTACAGATGGATTCCTTGAATTTTTCTGATAATTTTTCATATATAATTTATTTAATTTGGAGTTACGGTTAATTTTCTATGAATTATTAAAGTTTTAGGCATTTTCTGGAATTTTCTGATTATTTAGAATTAAGATAATTCCAGAAAATGAATTATGGCGTCAGCATGACATCACCTTGACGTCAGCAGGTCAACAGGGCGCCCCCAGGTCAAACCTGACCTGTGGGACCCATATGTCAGCGTCACAGGTTAACAGGGGGGTTTATTTAGTTTAATTAAAAAGGTTAGGGGGGGGGTCGGGCCCACTGGTCAGCGTCAGGGGGGGGGGTTTATTTTAGTTTAATTAAGGATTAGGACAAAAGGGCCCACATGTCATTGTCCGCAGGGGGGTTATTTAATTAAACTAAACTAACTAATTAACAGGGGGCTGGCCCCACCTGTCATCGACCCAGGGGGGGTTACGCCGTGGTCAAGTGGTCAACCCCACCGGCGGCTTGACGCCGGCGAGGCCAGCCGCGGTGGTGAGCCTCGGGTTTTGCCCACAGGGCTCAGTTTGGCGCGCGGAGCACAGCTTCGGGATGCGGACGCTCGTCCGCATCCAACTGTGGTGGTGGCGCGGCCGGGGAGTGGCCGGAGTGGTGCCGGCGACGAGCTCGGCGGCGGCCGAAGCTCGGGTGCAAGTGGGGATGGGGCTGCGGTGCGCAAACGAGCGCGGCGAGGTTTCACGGAGGCTCTACGCGATGCGGGGAGCGCGTTGGGCGCATGCCCGGGACCAAATGGTCACCGGAGCTACGCCGACGTTGAGCTCAGGCGGCGGCGCGTTTCGGCCATAAAGGGGGCGACGGCTACGGCGATCAAATGAAGCGGGGAAGAGGGGGAAAGGGTGGAGGAGCTCACAGCGATCACGAAGAGGGGCTCGGCTTGCTCGGGGACGGCCGGAGTTCCACGAATTTGGGCGACGGCGACCGGCGGGTCTGAGGTAGGAGATGAGCTCGGGGAGGATGTTCGGGGCTTCTGGAGGGGCGTGGCTCGGTGGAAGAGGAGGAGGGGGTCGAGGCGAAGCTCGAGGGCGTGTCGGAGAGGCTGCGGGATGGCTGCGGCCGCGGTAGCGGCGTCGGCGGCGACGAGCTCCGCTCGGTCGCGGGAGGGAGAGGGAGCAGAGGAGAGGATGGGGACGAGAGAGTGAGCGACGGGTTCCAGGAGGGGTGCGTGGCGTCGCTAGAGAGGCCGGGGGGAAGCAGGAGGTGGCCGGAAGCAGGAGGTGGCCGGGGCGCGTGGCCGCGCGCGCCGGGCGCGTGCCCGTCCTCCTGGCAGAGGAGGAAGGCGACAGGGGAGGCGCTGGTGGGCTGGGCCGGCCAGGGGGGGGGGAGCTGGGCCGGCTCGTGGCGCCAGGTAAGCTGGGCTTCTCTCTCTCCTTTTTTTCTATTTACTGTTCTGTTTTATTTTTTTTCTATTTCTGCAATTTGTTTTTGATTTGTTTTAATATCAAATCATTTTATAAAATCCTGGAAATAATTGTGGGTGCTTTCTGAATTATTCCAGTGACCCTTATCAATTTCCAACATTTATTTGAGCATTTAAATTATTTATAATATTTAAATGCCCAAGTCAAATACAATATGATTTAATTCAGTGACCAAATATGCCCTGCAAAAATATAAACCATTTTTGGTAGATGCTTCCACCTCAAACCAGAAATGTTGAACATTTTTAGAGGACATTTTGAGTTCAATGAAAAGGGTTTTATTTTGACCCTAGTTGAATTCATTTGGTGTTAGGGCTTAGTCCATCCCCATCTCAGGTTTAATGAAATTTAAACATGATGTAACACCCTAATGCATGCACTAGACATTGTCAGAACTAGGGATGTGACAAGAAGCCTGGAGCTTTGAATTACCCCTCCACCTCAAGGGCTTCGCCGCCCACAACCGCCAATGTTGCAGGAAATGAGGGGACGCGTGAGGATGTGGATGTTGCGGGAGGTGTGATTGGTGCAGGTGGCATTGGCACCACCGCTCCCGTGGCTGAAGCAGAAGCGGGAGGCACCGGGGAAGAACAACATCAACATCGTTCCAGTGGCCACGCTCCTCGAGGTACTGGTGGGGGGATTATTTTGCCTGCACCCTCTCTCATCGCCGAAGGGCACAGTCGCAGTGGTCGTGCATGTTCTGGGGCGGATCGCAACCCTCCGGCGGCTCCCGCCACGGGCGCGGTCTTAGGGCACATGCCACCCCCGAAACGGGCAGACCCAGCCACTGTGCCCAATGGAGCTGCTGGCCCTCAAGCCCCTCCACCACGTCACCATGCCATCCCAGCGGCTGGTTCGCAACAACGAGGGAAAGACGCGGTCGCCACCGGCACCATCAGGAGTCGAGCGACACTGCGGTCTACATCATCATCACCTATGCCAAGCACTGCTTCAGAGGCCATGGCGCGGGCCTAGCTGATGTTGAGGTTTCCGCCGGCAGCCGATCAGATGGATGAGTGGCGTGCCACCATCAGAATTTTGATTTATTTCACCGAAGCGGGAGGACCACAGTGAGCTGGTCCGCCACGGCCTCCCCAAGCGACGACAACGGCTCGTGCGGCTAGCCGCATGAAAGGGGATGCGCCCACGATGCAGTCCCCACCTTGGCGAGCAGTACGGGAGCCACGTAACCAAGAGCCTGACGATGTCTCGATGGCCTCCTCCGACCCGCGAGCACGTTGAGACCCACGACGAGCCCCGGAGGACAGGCGGAGGGAAGGCACGCGCGCCATCATCGAGTGGCGCCGCGACAACCACTTCCAGCCCAATGGGTGCGACGGGCCCAATGTCGACAAGCCCGCGCTCGGAGATGGTGGGTGCCTGCCTTTCGAGGTCAGGTGCTATGCCTTCATCCTTGAGCTGCGGCATGTCCGCTGGCCATCCGCTCGCACGATCAAGCCAGAGATACCAGAGAAGTATGATGGGAGGTTAAACCGGGTAGAGTTCTTGGGCTTCTACTCCGTCGCTGTTTAGTTTGCTGAGGGAAGAGATGAGAATGTTTTCGCCAACTATTTCCCTTTGGCACTCAAGTCAAATATGAGGTCTTGGCTGATGCACCTGTCGGAGAACTCCATCTCAACTTGGGCTGACCTATGTCATGAGTTCATTGGCGCCTTCACGGGTGGCCATCGGCCCAGCGACTTGCAGCTTCTCCAGTAGTAAGAAGGGGAGACTCTACGGAAGTACTTGCAAAGATTTAGCAAATTCCACAAAAATATTCCAGATATCCACCCAGCAGTTGTGATAGCTGCCTTCCAATCCAATGTGCACAACCACAAGATACGTTCCAAGATGAATGTTAAGTTGCCCAAGACTGTGAAGGAGTTGTATACCTTGCTGGACAAGTGTGCTCTGGTGGAAGAGGGGAGGAAGCTCCCTGGAGAAGAAGATTGCATCGACATCAACTCAGAGGATGATGATGAGTCCACCAGTCAGAGGAAGAAGAACAAGAAGCGCAACATGAAGTGCAAGGATAAGGTAGTGTTGACAGTTGAGAGATCGGGCACACCTAGTACCGGCAAGAAGGCTAAAGCCGAAGCCCTGACAAGGAGGCTGCCATGTGTGCTGACTGCCGGGAGGCTACGGCTGCCGAAAAGGTTGGGAAAGGTGATGGATCATACTGCAAGATTCATTGGATCAAGGGCCACGATCTCCAAAAGTGTCATCATGTTGATCAGCTCGTCAAGAAGTAGAGGGCTGAGTATGAGAAGCGTGATACAGAAAAAGGTCAGAACGTCACATGTGGAAAGGGCCGGGACGGTAAAGCAAATTGCCCTGGCAAGGCTCCTCAGAACCAAAGGAAACCCGCTAGGGGCTGAGAGAAGGGAGATTGCAATGATGAAAGTGATGGAGGGGATGAATGTCACGCCCAATATGCGACCCTATCCTAAAGGAACTCGAAGGTCCCATCAAGGATAGAAGAGCATATTGAAGACGCTTTTGCAAGGTGGATATCATTACATCGTACCATTACATAATACTTGGGGATACATACAAGAGGCATACAATGCCACACGAATACAACAACATCATACATAAGAGCAACATCCGGCTACGGATGAAACACAAACAAAAACTCAACGACATCCACCCTGCTAGCTCAGGTTGCCGACCTGGAACCTATCCCCTGATCGTAGAAGAAGCAGAAGAAGAACTCCAAAACAAGTAAACATCGCTCTCGCGTCATGATCATCGCATAACATGTACCTGCAACTGTTGTTGTAGTAATCTGTGAACCACGAGGACTCAGCAATCCCATTACCATGGGTATCAAGACTAACAAAGCTTAATGGGTATGGAATGGATAAGTGGTGAGGTTGCAGCAGCGACTAAGCATGATATGGTGGCTAACATACGCAAACAAGAGCGAGAAGAGAAACAACGGAACGGTCGTGAAGCTAGCAATGATCAAGAAGTGATCCTGAAGTCCTACTTACGTCAAACATAACCCAAAATCGTGTTCACTTCCCGGACTCTGCCGAAAAGAGACCATCATGGCTACACACACGGTTGATGCGTTTTAATTCGAATCTGGTGTCAAGTTATCTACAACCAGACATTAACAAATTCCCATCTGCCACATAACCGCGCGCACGGCTCTCGAAAGTTTATACCCTGCAGGGGTGTCCCAACTTAGCTCATCACAAGCTCTCACGGTCAACGAAGGATATTCCTTCTCCTAGGAAGACTCGACCAGTCTCAGAATCCCGGTTTACAAGACATTTCGACAATGGTAAAACAAGACCAGCAAAGCCGCCCGATGTGCCGACCAATCCCGATAGGAGTTGCACGTACCTCGTTCTCAGGGCACACCGGATAAGTCAAGCTACGAGTAAAACCAGACCTCAAGTTTCTCCGAGGTGGCCCCGCAGGCTGCTCGGTTCGGACCAACACTCGAAGGAGCACTAGCCCTGGGGGGTTAAAGAAAGATGACCCTCGGGCTCCGGAAACCCAAGGGAAAAAGGCTAAGGTAGGCAAATGGTAAAACCAAGGTTGGGCCTTGCTAGAGGAGTTTTATTCAAAAGCGAATTGTCAAGGGGGTCCCATAAATCACCCAACCGCGTAAGGAACGCAAAATCAAGGAACATAACACTAGTATGACGCAAACTAGGGCAGCAAGAGTGGAACAAAACAGCAGGCATAACGCTGAGCCTTCCACCCTTTACCAATTATATAGATGCATTAATTAAGTAAGAGATATTGTGATATCCCAACATAATCTTGTCCATCATGGAGCAATCTTCAACTTCACCTGCAACTAACAATGCTATAAGAGGGGCTGAGCAAAAGCGGTAACATAGCCAAGCAACGGTTTGCTAGGAAGGGTGAAAAAGGTTAGAGGCTGACATGTCAAATTGGGGGGCTTGATGAACTAGTGATAGGTAGCGCAGCATAGCGATAGAGCGAAGCAAATAGCATAGCAATGATAGTAGTGAGATCCAGGGTGATGGTCATCTTGCCTGAAATCCCGTTAGGAAGAAGAACAAGTCCATGAAGAAGATGAAGCCACGAAGACAAACCAAGCGTAGACGAACGAATCCCCACGATCGCAACGAAACAGGAACTAACAAGAAGGAGCACAACCGGAAAGAAGCAAACAACAAGGTAAACACACAACACATGACAAGGCATGATGCTCAACCAAGTATGATGCATGACAAGGCTACATGAAGCTACTCATGGCAAGAGATGATGCATACAAGAGCAGCACATCAAAGCAAGTTTAAATGAGGTCGGAAACAACATATAACTAATCCGGTAAGTCCTCATATGAAAATTTCGAAATTAGTCCAGAACTGAATAAACCTTATGTTCAAGTAGTTAAACAGAAAGTTAAGATGCACCAAGATGATCTACACAAAATTCTAGTCAGGTTACATATAAAGTTCATTTAGTTCGGAAATACGGCCTAGAAATATGAGCAAAACAAGTTAAACATGGCATTGATGCAAAATGTATTCAAACATCAAGCAAACACACTCAAGACATGGATTCAACAAGATAATATGAAACTACATGCAATTCTAAGCAAATTTCATATAGAGCACACTTCAAACGGAGCAACGGTGCAACACATACACTCCAAACAACATATAACAACAATCTATCCAAAACAGCAACTAGGCATCTTGCAAGCATAAAAACAATATGCTACATCACCTCAACATGAAAACAAAAGACATGGGCATGATATACAGATGAAGCACAACAAAACATGAACATTGAGCTATCTCCCAAAAACATTATAACATGCTCAAAAGGTCATGGCAAGATTGCAAATAATAACAGTTCACAAACTTAGCAGAAATCACTAGGCATGATAGAAATAACATCAGGTTGCAATGTTTAGAGCTATCAAAAAACATGTTACAGGAACTTATCATGGCAGAAAAAGGCATGGCATGCTGACACTAAAGGCAAAGAACAAAACTCCCTTACTGAACTTATTCCAAAGATCAACAGAAAACATGGTAGCACCCATACAAACATGGCAAGTAATATGACAGATTCAGACATGGCAGGAACAACGATAAGTAGGCATGTTGGTGAGCTTGTACCACTCTCCACAGAGAATTTCATAGCATGTGAAGTCAAGCAACAGTAAGAAGACACATTTATGAAGCTAAACATGGCAATACCATAGTCATAGGGTGCATGGATCACTAGCAAAACCCATGGCAAAACTGAACTTAATGTTAACAGGCTGACAGCAACATTATTTAGCCACTTGAGAACAAGATTACAACATGCTACAGCAGGCTATAAATGCAAACAAGGGCATGGATGGATAGATCATGACATTTTAACAAAACATTGTTAGTGAACATCTCCATATTATGCATAGAATGACTTGTGGCAGAAGGTTTACATAGCATCATGAAATAACAGATTCAACCTAGCAAAACAGTAACATCAAGTACCCTACTACACAAGCTCGATGCACTCACCACAAGGCACACAAAAATACATGGATTGCACCACTGTAAAGATGGCATGATGTATCTCAAAACTCATGTAGACATCAAGCCCATAGGATGCACACACAAAATGCAATGAAAAGACAAATCACCAAGTTTTGTTAACATACAGAAGTTAACATCATATAGCACTCTTGCAACGATCATTATAGCATCAAGATGAACTCAAACAAGCATGGCACAATGTAATGAAATGTAGATCATCTCATGACGAACATTTTAATATATTATATGCATGAATCGGAGCAGCGAGCGTGAAGATACAGCAGGTCAAACATGCACACATAAGATGCTTTTTCTGGGGATTTCGACGAAAATCACCTCACGAAAAGTCAACGCGGGATGGGACGATGTGGGACGGAGGGATCCAGGGCGCGGGGACGTGTTTGGTTCGGATCCTGGTGGATCTTGTCCCACCTGGATGGATCTGACCGGACCCGAACTCCGGTGAGGGCGGCGCGGGGAGGAGGCCGGCGAAGGGCGGCACGGCGATGAGGCGGTGGTCGACGAGGCGCGCGGTGGCGGCAGAGCACGGAACAGCGCGCGGGGCGGCGGTCGGCGGGCGACGGCAAGGCGAGGCGCGGGGGCGAGGACGTGGCCTTCGACGAGGGGCCGGCCGGCGGAGGAGCGACGGTGCACGGGCGCGGGCCGAGGAGACAGACGGCGGCGGGGGCGCGGGCTCGCGCGGGCCCTCCCTGGGCTCCGCGGGCCGCCGCGGCGGTGGGCAGTGGAGCGCCACGTGGTGGCTCTTGGCTGGCTGCAGGCGGCGGCGGATCTATCCGGTGGCGCCCGGACGTGTCCGGCGGCGCGGAGGGACCTAGGCTAGGGTTTGGACGAAAAATTCAGGGGAGAGGGCAAATTTATAGGTAGAGGGAGCTAGGAGAGTCCAAATGGGGAGTGGTTTTCACCCACACGATCACGATCGTACGACCGTGAGCATGGAGGGGGTTTGGATGGGTTCATGGGCTGTGGTGAGGAGGGGCTGGGCTGCAAAGAGAGAGGGGTTTCGTTTAGCTCGGTTAACCGTTGGGGCATCAAACGACCTCCAAATGGAACGAAATTTAATGGGCGGTCTACCGGTGATATACCAAGGCCCCTCGGCAAATCTCAGCCCATTCCGAGAATGTTTTTCGGCGGCTCACAAAACAAGGACTGGGACGGGCGACGGGCGCGTGCGAGAGTGTCGGATCGCGAAACGGACAACGGGGAAAAAGACCGGATGCAAGTTTTTGAAAACATGCAGATGATGACATGGAAAAAAGCACAACACAAAGAAATGACATGGCAATGACAGCAAATAACTGGAAGACACCTGGCGCATCGGATCTGGGGCGTTACAATGAAGAGGAAACCAGTGAGCAGGAATTCTAGAAGGCCACTGACGCCCTGTGCATTAAAGGGAGTGCATCTTTGCACTCTTCTCACCGCCAACTTAAATAGTGGGCACGTGAAGTCAATGCCATGGAGCGAGTGGCAGGTTCAGGAAACCTCTCAAATGGTCACGCATGCCCATCATCTTTGATGAGGAGGATCATCCTAACCGCACCACTGCGGTAGGGTGCTTGCCGTTGTTGGTTTCACCAAAAATCCGCAACCTCAAGGTCACAAAGATGTTGATTGATGGTGGGGTTGGGTTGAATCTAATTTCCCATCAAGTTCTCAGTAAGCTCCAGATAGCAGAGGAAGAGCTTAAGGCCACGGGCATGTTTCAAGGAATCAATCTCGGCAGGAGTTGTCCTAAGGGAAAGATCACGTTGCCCGTGACATTTGGGGGAGATTTGAACTACTGGACTGAGAATATTGTGTTTGATGTGGTCGACCTCCCCCTGCAGTACAATGGGATCCTTGGGCGCCCGGCCCTGGCCAAGTTCATGCCGGCATCCCACTATGCCTACAACACCTTGAAGATGCCAGGCCCAATGGGCGTCATTTCCATTCCATCAGATAAGAAAGACGTGATGATACATGTGGATATGATGTACCAGGACACTGTCACGGCAGAGGGAGCCGAAGCCGCAGTGCCCGCCAAGGAAAGCAAAGGAAAGAAGGATAGTAGGGACACCGGCAAGGAATCCGGGAAATGTGCCTCTACGGAGTGCGCGACACCTGTTGATGACATGCTGGAGAGTTCCAACAACAAGAGGGCCAAGGCTGCTGCACCCCATGTGAAAAAGGTCCCGACAGGGCTGGCTGGTACTGATGGTACTTTTACCATCAGTGCCACCCTCAATGAAAAGTAGGAAAGCGCGCTCGTTGCCTTCCTGTGGGCGAATATCGATGTGTTTTCCTGGCAACCATCTGATATCCCCGGTGTTCCCAGGGAGGTAATCGAGCACCACCTTGTTGTCTGCCCACATACCCGACCCGTCAAGCAGAAGGTGCAGAAGCAGGCCTTAGCGCAACAACAGTTAATTGCCAAAGAGATCAAGAAACTTGAGGCAGCTAGTTTGGTCAGAGGAGTACTACGTCCAACATGGTTAGCAAACCCAGTGGTTGTGCGCAAGGAAATGGAGGTTGTGCATAGATTTCACGGACTTGAACAAGGCATGCCCGAAGGACTCATTCCCCTTGCCGCGCATTGACCAGATTGTGGATTCCACTTCCGGATGTGGTTTGCTCTCCTTTCTGGATGCATACTCTGGGTACGATCAGATATTCGTGTCTATGGAAGACGAAGAGAAGACCTCCTTCATCCCCCCCCATGTGGCACATATTGCTTTGTGCGCATGCCTTTCGGGTTGAAGAGTGCCGGGTCCACTTTTGCAAGAGCAGTCCAAATTGGTTTCGAGCCACAGTTGCACAGGAATATTTAAGCTTATATGGATGATATCATGGTCAAGACCAAGGACAAATCGACCCTCATCCAAGATTTGGAAGAGACATTTGCCAATCTGCACAAGATCTACTTGAAGCTAAACCCGGAGAAGTGTGTGTTTGGCATTCCCTCCAGTAAGCTACTTGGCTTCTTGGTGTCCCATCGCAAGATCGAAGCCAACCCAGATACGATCCAGGCCATCGAGCAGATCCAGGAACCCAAGACAGTTAAAGATGTGAGATGTCTGACAGGATGTGTTGCGGCGCTTAGCAAATTCTTCTCCAAGTCTAACGAGCGCGCCTTGCCGTCCTTCAAAATTTTGAAGAAAGCAGGACCTATGAAGTGGACCCCGGAAGTAGATGCAGCATTGCATTATCTGAAGACCTACTTGACTTCTATGCCTACTTTGGTTTCACCCAAGCCACAAGGGTCATTGTTGTTGTATCTGGCAGCAACTAATCAGGTGGTCAACAGACAAGCTCCCATGCAGCAAGGGAGTTGGATTTGATCCCATCATCAGAATTTTTTGCCCATAGACAATAGCGGCGGAGTTTGTCCAGGTGTTCAACTATTTTTGGGTGTAGCTTGATCGTACACATTGCATATATCAACATGGAGGTGACCACCGAATTGACCAACGTTAGTTTGGCCCCCGACAACATCAGTGATAGGGCAGTGGAAGTTTTCCTCTCAACCGAATGAACTAATGGCATGAGATCAAGAACAGTCGGCCTCGTCGTCCCCATGGGTAGACCAAGGTATGTAAACGGCAAGGAACCAACCGAGCAACCAAACACTTCCGCCAACCCCCCGGCACGCTGGTGGTCAACATTGATGGGTATGAGGGTCGATTTATGGAAGTTAATTTTGAGCCCTACCGAAGCCGCATAATCCTCCAAGATAAGTTTCATGCGGATTGCCTGTGTAGGACAAGCTTGCATAATCAAGATCGTGTCGTCAGCATACTGCACCACCGGGAAGTCACCTGCATTTTCACGTGGAATGGGAAGCTCTAGCAATCCCTGAGCATAAGCATCATTGATCGCAGCTTGTAGCAGATCAGCTGCAAGAACAAAGATTAGTGGCGAGAGAGGGTCACCCTGGCGTACTCCACATTTGCATTTGAATTTCCAGCCAGGAACGCCATTCAAGAGGACTGACGAAACTCCCGAGCCAAAAATCAGTTCCATCCAGCCCAGCCACCTATCATCAAAACCCATATGTTTCATGATTTCCAACATGGGGGCATGCTCGATCGTGTCAAAGGCCTTAGCAAAGTCTAGTTACTTGTTCAAATTCTACAATCGTGAGGATGTACCCTGGGTTCAGCTGATCTGGGAGACGTACTACCCGAACAAGGTGCCGCACACCATCGAGCCAGTGGGTTCCTTCTGGTGGAAAGATGTAATGCAGCTCAGTGGAATCTTCCGTGGGATCACCAGGGTCGTTCCCGGAGATGGTCGCACCTCACTATTCTGGAAGGATGTCTGGTTTGGGGACCCAGCCTCCGCATTGATGGATACGCATCCACGGGCATTCTCATATGCTCTGAATGAGGATGATTCTGTTGCCAAGATCCTCAGATCCACTGATCCTGCCGCGATCTTCAGTCTGCCTCTTTCGATCCAGGCCAGGGAAGAGATCAGAGAGATACAGCAAGGGTCCGCACACGTCAGTCTGGACAGTGGATCGGTTGATACTTGGGTCTGTGACCTGGGACGATACTTGTCTAAGAAATACTATATCCACTGCTTCAGGCAGGTAATGGCTGATGAGGCCTTTGGATGGCTATGGAAATCCAAATGCCCGATCAAGTTCAAGATGTTTGGGTGGCTGCTTATGGTAGATCGGTTGAACACCAGGAATATGCTGAAGCAGCGGCACTATAATGTGGATGGGGGCAACTATACTTGCATGCTCTGCCAAAACCCACCCGAGGAAACCGTGGAACATCTCTTCTTCACGTGCCCTTTTGCCCAACAATGCTGGAGTAGGATTGGTCTGATGTGGCCAGGGGGGACCAACAGGCTTGCCATCTTGCATGGTGGTAGAGATGACTGGCGTCGGCCGCTATTCATGGACATCTTCTTGCTTGCTGCTTGGAGCCTGTGGATGGAAAGGAACAACCAACATTTCAGGGGGATCCCGCATTCGTTCGGGGCATGGTTAGCTAGATTCAAACATCTGCTGGGTTTGGTGACTCACAACTGTACTGAGAAGGTTCATCCTTTCCTCTCTGATTTCATTGTTAGTTTGGGCAGCTAGCTTTTGTATCAATCATGGCCGGGGGGCCTAAGAACCCTATGTAACACAAATGTAACTGTTCTGTTGTGAGTAATACAAAGTCAGTGGGAGCCTCTCCCACTGTCACTAATTCCTCAAAAAAAACTAATCAGGTGGTTAATGCAGCATTGGTAGCACAGCGGGAAGTGGAGGAAACAGCAGCCTCAACAGACATCCTGCCAAGAGTAGAAAGAGAGAATAGCCCGACAAGGTCAAATATGGATCAGGGCAAAGAGAAGCACGATAGCGAAGGCACCCCCAAGGACGCGGCAAGGAAGAAACTGGTGCAGCGCCCAGTATACTTCGTCAGTTCCCTATTGCAGGGGCTAGATTCCAGGTATTCTGGTGTGCAAAAATTGATTTTTGGCCTCATCATGGCCTTAAGGAAACTGCGCAACTACTTCCAAGCCCATGAGATCACGGTTGTCACACGCTTTCCGTTGCAAAGGATACTCCGGAACCCAGATGCTACCAACAGAATAGTGGATGTGCTCTTGAGTTATCCAGCTTTGGCCTGAAGTTTGAAAGCACGTCAACAATTCAGAGCAGGGCATTGGCAGAGTTTATTGTAGAATTGACGCCAACCCCTGATGTGGAAGTGCAGGAAACAGTTATTCCCGGCAATGAATCACCCCAAGAATGGATTATGTATTTCGATGGCACCTTCTCCCTCCAAGGTGCAGGGGTTGGCGTGCTTCTCGTTGCTCCCACTGGGGAGCACTTGAAGTATGTCATCCAAATGCATTTTCCTCGGAAAGAGGAGACCAACAATACAGTAGTGTATGAGGGGCTCCTTGTCGGGCTCAGGATAGCCACAGAATTGGGAATTAAGAAGTTGATCATTTGAGGAGATTCACAGCTTGTGGTCAGACCAGTCAACAAAGATTACCAAAGTTCATTAATGGAGGCATATGTCAAGGAAGTGAGAAGATTGGAGGAGCGCTTTGACGGATTGCAAATAGAGCATGTGCCCCGTGCGAAAAACAACATGGCTAAGCATCTGCCAAAGTGCGTTGCGTAGAAGCTACCTGTGGAACCAGGAACTTTTGTTCTCCATCTTACTCAGCCCTCCGTATCCCCAACAACAATGGCTAGAAAGAGGAGCAAATTAGACTCCGGTAAGCCTCTCCCGGTAGAACCCCTCGGGGTTCCTGACAGGGACCCTGCCGGAAACAAGTTGTGACGACCCGACACCGACGCTCCAGAAGCCTTCCATGTATTTCGTTGTCGCCATGTGATTTATTTGTTTGTTGCATTCATCATAGCATCATTTGCATTGCATCATGTCATCATGCTTCATCTCATTAACTTTTGCAACTCAAATAAATAAATCGTATGGGTCTTTGGTCCATTTAAATCAAGGGATATTCACAATGGTGATTTCTCTTTATAACATATACAGAGTCTCTCAATATTATTAAGGAGATATAATAAAATATTCCATTAATTTGGGATCCACCATAACGCACTTGCAAAATAATTCCGTGCCTTTTCTGCTTCAAGTTTGGTCTCCAAACTTTGCAATAAATTCTTTCATCATTTTCCCGAGCTCCACCAAAATTCTCAACATTTTTCAACCTACCGCATACCCACTTCTTCCTCACACTCATTTGAATTAAATTCAAATTAGTTTGAATTCTAACCTCACACACATGCACACTTCTATTTTCTTGGGACAAGCGCATTTTTGTGAGTGTGGGAAAATAATCCCCATGCCCAAATTCTTTCTCCACCCATTTCTTTTCACTCCTCTTCTTTATTTTCTTTTCTATATATGCAAGAGACTTAAAGGATCGAGAAAGAGGGAGAGCAACCAATCCAAGAACTCAGGCCGGCCCATCTGCACACAAGGCCAAGCTGGCCGCCAGCAACCTAACCGCACCCCTACCTAATCCTAACCCTAGTCAGATCCCCATCTCTCGATCTCTCCCTCTCGTCCTCCCACTCCGCCACCACACACACGCACGCACACGAGCGCCCTCTCCTCGACCCCACACATAACCCTCCATCCCCTTATCTCGCTGCCGATCACCATTGTGTCGTCCTCTGCCCTATGGTGTGCCCGAAAGAGCTCCTCCCTCGTCTCTCTCACTGTCGCGCCATCTGCCAATGCCGGCAAGCAGGACCTCCTCGTCGGCCTCCTTTTGCCTCGACGGAGCAGGGCCCTGGTCCCGCGTGTGACCCCGCCATTCACCTCACCGACCCTTATCTGCATTGCCGCCATGCCATGGAGTCGCGCCCGTTCGCCTCCTCCCTCAACCGCGTCGGCCAACGGAGTCATTGCTGGCCGCCGCCCCGCACCATATTTCTGGATCCATCATCGCCGTGCCCCAGATCCGGCAGGATCTTGCCTGCCCCGACGCTGTTACATTCTAGTATCCGGAAGGATCTCGCCTGCCTCAAGGCTGCTCTATTCCTCGCCATCCCCTGCATGTTTCGTTGCCCCAGCCCCGCCGTCGCCTGCTGGAGTCCCTGCCGCCATGTTCATGATGAGGACATCAATACCATTGTTACACCCACAACCCCTGCTGCTATACATACTGGACCAATTACTAGAGCTCACGCACGCCAACTTAATTACCAGGTACTTTCGTTTCTTGGTAATGAATCTAATGTTCATGAGAATATGATGCTGCCTAAATTGGATACATTTGTTTTACTTACAAATGAAGGGCCTAGCTTGGAGAAGGATGAACATTGGAGCAAGAACAAGAATGGAGATGATGGCATGCGCAAGGGGGACAAGAACGGAGTTACAAGTGATGATTTCAGGGCTTTGAAGCCACCATAACAAGTGCATGAAGCCTTGGACGAAATATACAAGATGCCACTTCATAAATTTTGTATAGAGGCTATTCTAGGTGTTGCATCACCTTCTTATTGGGCCAGACCCATGTAATTTTGAAATACATAAGAATAGGCTATTTTTAGAGTCCGTATGTGTGGGGAAACAAGATATAGGGTTGGTTTCGGACCCCTCCACCAAGGGACGCGAAATTCCCCCCTCTTCCTCCATATATACAGCCCTTAGGGCACCGTTTAGACTTTGGGTTTTGTTTAGATTAAAAGTTCGCCATAGCTGCAACTTCGTGTACTTCGTTTGTGTTCAACGACCAGACCAAGACGTCACAGAACCCCATCTTGATCAATAAAGCTTTCATCTTATATTCGCAATATCCAGATTGCAATCTCAGTTTCTTGCTTGTTCTTCGTTTGCTCGTAGGAAATAGACCCTCGTGGTCAGGTTGATCGTGCTCCGATATGGTCAATAACCTCTCGTAGTTGGTTTAGCGATTGCTAAGACGCGACGTCCTCGCACGTACGTACTCGGATCGTCAAAGTCTACTCCTCCAAAACAACAATCACCATCTCATCGAAAGATGGACACCTTTGCCTCTATCAAGTGGTATCAGATTTTCAGGTTGCTCGGTGAGATTTTACAGTTTTTTGTAGTTTAGATCGAGTCTGTTATCATACCTACGGTCCACGAAAAAGCCACAAAAAATTAGGGTTAGTTCATCCTATCTGAACCAGTCTGAGTCATTGCATATTCTTTTCAGTCTTTTGCTTTGTTGAATTTGCGATTCCATCGTCGTGTCGAGTTGCTGGTCTTAGTGTCTAGTCCTTTAGAGTTTTGAGTTCTGTTCACAAGTTGTCACGCCGCCGCCGCATCATCATCATCACTGCTGCCATATACCAGCATCATCGTCACCGCTGCCATATACCACCATCGTCATCACCGCTGCCATATACCACCATCATCATCACCGTTGCCATATACCACATATTCACCGCCATCACGATAATCCGAGTCCACCTCCATCAAAGATTCGCCACCAGTCTGTGTTCCATCGCCCTACATATATCTGGCACAAGTCCGAGTTTCCACCAGGTTCATCTCCGCCACCAGCCCTAGTCCGAGTCCAGTATTTGTTCCTTTGTTTTCAATTTCCAGATCGTGCATACTCTGAGTCATGACCAAGTCAGACTCCCCAACTTCCATGCCACCCGCAGTAAAAAAATAGTTCCAGTTTAAAAAAACTAAGTATGGAAAATTCTGGCTAGGCAGTTTTTAGACCATTTGTAGACTTTTTTGAAAAAAAATGTTGTAGAGCAAAAAAAAGAGGAAAAAAAGTGCAAAAAAGTGAAAAAAAAGAAAAACAATTCAGAGCGTGCTCCTCCCTTGTTTACGTGCAGCGCCGTGATTTTGTTAGTGTTCTAGGCTCCCGTCTCTAGCACAGTCTAGCCAAGGACCAACACAGTACTGTCGTTGAGCGTTTATTCAACTTTGCATCTCTAAATTGATTATTGCTGACCCTTCTTGCTACCATATTATAAGCCTTCCCAGCTCGACATACATCTACATCATGCGTTTGACTCTCCCTGGTAATCGCTCTATCCAAGCTTTGAGAGTTTTGACTACAACGGTTGCCGATCACCACCTGCTGCTGGCTAAGAACTGGTAAGAATTTGAGATTCTCTTGAAGGATTTGTGTCACACCACCACCACCGCTTCCTAGTAGTCTGTAGGATCATATTATTTTTTGTTTCTATTGTTGCTAACCATGGCAGGAGCACAAGCCGACGAGATTGACTGGGTGAACATGACGAACAAGGAGCTTCATGATAAGTTTCATCAAATGTTGGGTCAATAGGTGGAAGACGTGATGGCCAGTTTTGGAAAGGCATTAGAGAGGATGGATGACATTGAGAAGACAATTGATACCAAGTTGGACGCCAAGTTTGATGAATTACTCAAACGTCTCCCACAACCAGTTCTACGCCGCGATACAGTAGGGTGAGCACAGCGTGTTCCTATTGAGACAGGACAAAATTCTGGTGCCACTGCTATTGTTGTTGGTGCTTCTGCAGCTCCTCCTGCTACTGCAGAGGTGGAGGACTATTACGAGGATGAGGTTGATCAAAATCAGAGCTACGTGCAGCCACCAGCACCACCACCAGCAGGTCGACCTCAGGTATTTATTCGCAACGGTAGGCCTGCACCACCACCTCATGTACGAGATAATGACCATATTCCAAAACTGAAATTGAATATTCCACCATTTGAGGGTAGATCTGTTCCTGATATATATCTTACTTGGGAGTTAGAAACTGAACAATGTTTTACATGTTTACAATATCCCGAGGAGAGACGGGTTGCTACTGATGTTTGTGCTTTCACTAGTTTTGCATGTGTATGGTGGTCTGAACATTGTAGATTATATCCTATTCCAACTACTTGGGCTACTTTGAAAACTGCTATGCGTACTCGTTGGGTTCCACCATATTATCAACATGAATTGCTTCAAAAATTGCAGCGTTTAAGACAAGGAAAAAATTCTATAGAAGAATATTATCAGGAATTACAAACTGGCATGATTAGATGTGGTATTGTTGAGGAGAATGAAGCTATGCTTGCACGTTTTATGGGTGGATTAAATAGAGAGATTCAGACCATTCTAGAGTATAAGGAGTATACTAATATCACTCGTTTATTTCATCTTGCTTGTAAAGCTGAACGTGAAGTGCAGGATCGACAAGCATTGGTGCGAACTAACTTTTCTGCAGGTCGACCTTCATCATGGACACCGCGTGCATCTTCTACTTCCACTGCACCAGCACCCCCATTAGGTGCCACCTCTAGCCGTGATACAAGAAAGCAGGCACAACCACCACTATCTGCCAGAGCGCACCTGCCGGGCCTGCACAGAGCTCTTCTTCTTCCATGGCATCAACTGGGCACACGAGTGATATTATTTGTCATCGTTGTAAGGGAAGAGGTCATTATGCGAGAGAACGCAAATCCCAGCGTGTGATGATTGCTACTAAGGATGGTGGATATGAGTCTGCTAGTGACTATGATGAGGAGACTTTGGCTCTTATTACACGTGAAGAACACAGTGGAGATGATTCTGATCATGAGACGCAATACATGGCTCCTGAAGACGCTGACAGGTATGAATGTTTAGTTGCTCAACCTATTTTGAGTGTGCAGGTCACACAAGCTGAGCAAAATCAGAGGCATAATTTGTTCCATACAAAGGGAGTTGTGAAGGAACATTATGTGCGCGTCATCATAGACGGAGGGAGCTGCAACAACTTGGCTAGCATGGAGATGGTGGAGAAGCTCTCTCTCACCACAAGACCACATCCACATCCTTACTACATCCAATGGTTCAATAACAGCGGCAAAGGTTAAGGTAACACGTACTGTTCGTGTGCATTTTAGTATCTCTACATATGCTGATTATGTTGATTGTGATGTGGTACCTATGCAAGCATGTTCCTTATTACTTGGTAGACCATGGCAATTTGATAAAAATTCTGTACACCATGGTAGAAACAATCGGTATACTCTTGTTCATAAGGATAATACTTTGCTTCCTATGACTCCTGATTCCATTTTGAAAGATGATATTAATAGAGCTAATAAAGCAAAACAGAAAAAGAATAAGAGTGAAAAACAGATTGTGGCAAAAGAATTTGAGCAACAAATGAAGCCTAATAATAAACCATCTAGTGTTGCTTCTGAAATTAAATTGAAAAGCGCATGTTTATTTGCCACCAAATCTGATATTGATGAGCTAGATTTCAGCAAATCTATTTGCTATGCTTTTGTGTGCAAAGAGGCATTATTTTCATTCGAGGACGTGCCTTCCTCTTTGCCTCCTGCTGTCACTAACATTTTGCAGGAGTTCGCTGACGTCTTTCCACAAGACGTGCCACCGGGATTACCGCCTATTCAAGGGATTGAGCATCAAATTGACTTAATTCCCGGTGCTTCACTGCCAAAACATGCGCCATACCATACCAATCCAGAGGAGACGAAGGAGATTATGCGTCAAGTACAAGAGCTTCTCGACAAAGGTTATATACGCGAATCCCTTAGTCCTTGTGTTATTCCTATTATTCTAGTGCCGAAAAAGGATGGTACATCGCGTATGTGTGTTGATTGTAGAGGCATTAATAATATTACTATTCGTTATCGTCATCCTATTCCTTGGCTAGATGATATGCTTGATGAATTGAGTGGCTCTACAATATTCTCCGAAGTTGATTTGCATAGTGGATACCATCAAATTCGTATGAAATTGGGGGATGAATGGAAAACAACATTTAAAACTAAGTTTGGATTATATGAGTGGTTAGTCATGCCTTTTGGGTTAACTAATGCACCTAGTACTTTCACGAGATTAATGAATGAAGTTTTATGTGCTTTCATTGGATGATTTATGGTAGTTTACTTTGATGACATATTGATATAGCAGATCTTTGGAGGAACATTTCGAACATTTACGTGTTGTTTTTATTGCTCTACGTGATGCATGTTTGTTTGGTAACCTTGGGAAGTGCACCTTTTGCACCGACCGAGTGTCTTTTCTTGGCTATGTTGTCACTCCACAGGAAATTGAAGTTGATAAAGCCAAGATTGAAGCTATTGAGAGTTGGCCACAGCCCAAAACGGTCACACAAGTGAGGAGTTTTCTTGGCCTCACTGGATTCTATAGGCGTTTTGTGAGAGATTTTAGCACCATTGCTGCACCTCTCAATGAGCTTACAAATAAGGATGTGCCTTTTGTTTGGGGTACCACACAGGAAGAAGCCTTCACGGTATTGAAAGATAAGTTGACACATGCTCCTTTACTCCAACTTCCTGATTTTAATAAGACATTTGAGCTTGAATGTGATGCTAGTGGAATTGGATTAGGAGGTGTGTTATTACAAGATGGCAAACCTGTTGCATACTTTTCTGAAAAATTGAGTGGGCCTAGTCTGAATTATTCTACTTATGATAAAGAATTATATGCTCTTGTTCGGACTTTAGAAACATGGCAACATTATCTATGGCCCAAAGAATTTGGTATACATTCTGATCATGAATCTCTGAAACATATTAAATGTCAAGCTAAACTAAATCGTAGACATGCTAAATGGGTTGAATTCATTGAGGCTTTCCCTTATGTCATTAAACACAAGAAGGGTAAAGAAAATGTTATTGCTGATGCATTGTCTCGTCGCTATACTATGCTTTCACAACTTGACTTCAAAATATTTGGTTTGGAGACCATCAAAGATCAATATGTGCATGATGCTGATTTTAAAGACGTATTGCAGAATTGTAAAGAAGGAAGAACATGGAACAAGTTCGTCGTTAATGATGGATTTGTGTTCCGTGCTAACAAGCTATGCATTCCAGCTAGCTCCATTCGTCTTTTGTTGTTGCAGGAAGCGCATGGAGGAGGATTAATGGGACACTTTGGCATGAAGAAGATGGAGGACGTACTGGCTACACATTTCTTTTGGCTAAAGATGAGATGGGATGTTGAGCGCTTTGTTGCTCGCTGCACTACATGTCAAAAAGCTAAGTCACAACTCAATCCTCATGGTTTATATATGGCTTTGCCTGTACCTAGTGTTCCTTGGGAGGATATATCTATGCACTTTGTTTTAGGTTTACCTCGAACAAAGAAGGGGAGGGATAGAATATTTGTTGTCGTGGATAGATTCTCGAAAATGGCACACTTTATACCATGTCATAAAAGCGATGATGCTGCTAATGTTGCTGATTTGTTCTTTTGTGAAATTATTCGCTTGCATGGTGTGCGAAATACTATTGTTTCAGATCGTGATACTAAATTTCTTAGCCACTTTTGGAGATGTTTATGGGCTAAGTTGGGGACTAAACTTCTTTTTAGTACTACTTGTCACCCCCAAACTGATGGACAAACTGAAGTAGTCAATAGGACATTGTCTACTATGCTTAGGGCTATTTTGAAGAATAATAAGAAAATGTGGGAAGAATGCTTGCCTCATATTGAATTTGCTTATAATCGTTCATTGCATTCTACTACTAAGATGTGCCCTTTTGAAATTATGTATGGTTTCCTACCTTGTGCACCTATTGATTTGTTGCCTCTTCCATCTTCGGAGAAGGTTAATTTTGATGCTAAACAACATGTTGAATTGATTTTAAAAATGCATGAGTTAACTAAGGAAAACATTGAGCGTATGAATGCTAAATATAAACTTGCGGGAGATAAGGGTAGAAAACATGTTGTGTTTGCACCTGGAGATCTTGTTTGGTTACATTTGCGTAAGGATAGATTTCCTGATTTGCGCAAATCAAAGCTAATGCCACGTGATGATGGTCCCTTTAAGGTGGTAGAGAAAATAAATGATAATGCATATAAACTTGAGCTACCTGCAGATTTTGGGGTTAGTCCCACTTTTAACATTGCAGATTTGAAGCCTTATTTGGGTGAGGAAGATGAACTTCCGTCGAGGATGACTTCATTTCAAGAAGGGGAGGATGATGAGGACATCAATACCATTGTTACACCCACAACCCCTACTTCTATACATACTGGACCAATTATTAGAGCTCGCGCATGCCAACTTAATTACCAGGTACTTTCGTTTCTTGGTAATGAATCTAATGTTCATGAGAATATGATGCTGCCTAAATTGGATACATTTGTTTTGCTTACAAATGAAGGGCCTAGCTTGGAGAAGGATGAACATTGGAGCAAGAACAAGAATGGAGATGATGGCATGCGCAAGGGGGACAAGAACGGAGTTACAAGTGATGATTTCAGGGCTTTGAAGCCACCATAACGAGTGCATGAAGCCTTGGACGAAATATACAAGATTCCACTTCATAAATTTCGTATAGAGGCTATTCTAGGTGTTGCCTCACCTTCTTATTGGGCCAGACCCATGTAATTTTGAAATACATAAGCATAGGCTATTTTTAGAGTCCGTATGTGTGGGGAAACAAGATATAGGGTTGGTTTCGGACCCCTCCACCAAGGGACGCGAAATTCCCCCCTCTTCCTCCATATATACAGCCCTTAGGGCACCGTTTAGACTTTGGGTTTTGTTTAGATTAAAAGTTCGCCATAGCTGCAACTTCGCGTACTTAATTTGTGTTCAACGACCAGACCAAGACGTCACAGAACCCCATCTTGATCAATAAAGCTTTCATCTTATATTCGCAATATCCAGATTGCAATCTCAGTTTCTTGCTTGTTCTTCGTTTGCTCGTAGGAAATAGACCCTCGTGGTCAGGTTGATCGTACTCCGGCGTGGTCAATAACCTCTCAGAGTTGGTTTAGCGATTGCTAAGGCGTGACGTCCTCGCACGTATGTAGTCGGATCATCAAAGTCTACTCCTCCAAAACGACAATCACCATCTCATCGAAAGATGGGAGACCTTTGCATCTATCAGTTCATCTTCGTCTTAACGCTCGAGATCGAGCTAGGAGACGAGCGCCTCGCTCACGTTGACTGCCTGCTTGCACGACTGCAAGCACCTGCTTCCTTTGTTCGCCATTGCCATGGTCACCAAGACCTTCGCCCGAACCCTATTGCATGTCTTCGAGCATAGCCTCGTCGACATACTCCTCGACGAGCAGGAAGTACCATAGCCAGTCGGGCACCAAGTGCATTCAGCTGCATTACCCGGGAGCCCCTGCATGACCACCGGCCGTCGGCGTTGAACAACCAGCACGTCCTCGAACATCATTACTTTGTATCTTCAAGGCCGGGAACGCCAAGCACCACAACCATCAAGTACCTCTACGATGACCCTAGATGTCTATCACCATGTACCACTACCGTCACAAGAAACAAGACCGGCAAGTCAAAAGACCCCAAGTACCACGACACCGACGTCATGAACATCTACAGAATGTGTACGACTACGAAACGTGTACCACTACTTCCACTACGACCGTCCCGAGAACGTCTAGTTTCCCTACACCGTATCAAACCTGACCCGCTCCAAAATGCACGCTTCAAAGGTATAACCCCGAGACGACCGTCCGTGGATGTAGGCATGTGTTGTATGTGATGCCCATATTTGCACCGTGTCGGAGTTGTCATTGCATATTCCTCCTCGTTTGCCATGCCATCGACCCATGGGAACTCGGTAACCGGGATCACCCCACCATCTTTTGCATGTTCCATAAATCCGCACTTTCTTTTTCACCGGCAATCCTGATGAGTTGCGGATCACCGAAATGTTGTCGTGGCACCATTTCCGCTATCATTGCCATGGCACCCCTTTCTTTCTGTCCTGGCAACAAATGCTCCCTAACATATTAAATGCCAATGTTTCATAAAATTGCATAAAACTTGAATATGTCATCCACATCATAAAAACAACATTTAAAATGGTAAAAATTGTTGTTTGCATTAAAATTGCTAATTTACATGTGGGGATTTTCCGGAATTGTTATTTGTTGTTTCCGGCCCCATTTAAATTTACTAGGTAGGTAGATTAATTATACTTCACCTCTTGCCATGTTAACCAACATTTAATATTGGTGAGTAGCATAAACGAGAGCGAATTAAATAATTGAATGTGGTGTTTCATCAATATGCAACTCGTTGCATATTGAGCTTCACTTAATTTGTAGTAATATTTGTTGCACTTTGCCATGCCATGCCTATTTAAACCGGAAATCCATCATACTTGTTTGTGCATCATATGCCATCTTTATGTGTTGTGTGTTTACCATGTAGTTTGCTTCTTTCTGGTTGTGCTTCTTCTCGATAGTTCCTGTTTTGTTGCGATCATGAGGATTCGTTCGACTACGTTGGTTCGTCTACTTCATGGACTCATCTTCTTCCTAGCGTGATCTCAGGCAAGATGACCATCGCCTTGGATCTCAGTACTATCATTGCTATGCTAGTTGTCTCGATGCAATCGCTATGTCGCGCTACCTACCACTTGGTTATCAAGCCTTCCAAATTGCCATGAAAGCCTCTAACCTTTTCCACCTTCCTAGAAAACCGTTGTTTGGCTATGTTACCGCTTGGCTCAACCCCTCTTATAGTGTTGCTAGTTGCAGGTGCAGGTTCTTCCATGTTGGGACATGGATATCATGGATATCTTGGGATATCACAATATATCTTATTTAATTAATGCACATATATACTTGGTAAAGGGTGGAAGGCTTGGCCTTTTGCTTCGTGTTTTGTTCCACTCTTGCCGCCCTAGTTTCCGTCAGACCGGTGTTATGTTCCTTGATTTTGCGTTCCTAACACGGTCGGGGTTTATGCCCCCCCCCTTGACAGTTTGCTTTGAATAAAACTCTCCCGGCAAGGGCCAACTTTTGTTTTACCATTTGCCTAATAACAACTAAAACTTGCATAGGGACCAGCTAGCACCCGAGGACTCTTAATCAACCCCCGAGCCAGTGGTCCTCGTGAGTGTTGGTCCAAATTAGAGCACTATGCATGGCCACCCCGGGGCAACCTGGGTTATTTTGGCACCTGTACACTTAGCTCATCCGTCGTGGCCTGAGACGAGATACGCACAGCTACTATCAGGGTGTCGACACGTCGGGAGGTCTTGTGGTTTTGTTTTACCATTGTCGAAATGTCTTGTGCACCGGGATCTCGAGTTTGATCGGGTTGTCCCATGATGGAGGATTGTCTCCGCGGATCGTGAGCTTGTCGTGGCTAAGTTGGGACACCCCTGCAGGGTTTAATCTTTCGAAAGCCATGCCCGCGGTTTTGTGGCAGATGGGAGTTTTTAATATCTGGTTGTAGAGAACTTGACACCAGATCCGAATTAAAATACACCAACCGTGTGTGTAACCGTGATTGTCTCTTTTAGACGAGGTTCGGGAAGAGAACACGGTTGGGCTATGTTTGAACGTAAGTAGTTCAGGATCAATTCTTGATCATTACTAGTTTGCGACCGTTTGTGTAGCTTGTCATCTTATTCTTGTACTCGTAAGTTAGCCACCATGCAAATGCTTAGTTGCTTGCTGCAGCCTCACCACTTATCCTTTCCATACCCATTAGGATTTGCTAGTCTTGATACCCATGGTAATGGGATTGCTGATTCCCCGTGGCTCATAGATTGCTACAACAACAGTTGCAGGTACAGGTAATGCGATGTTCTGACGCGAGTGCGATGCTTACTTGTTTGGAGTTCTTCTTCTGCTTCTTCTTCGATCAAGGGATATGGGTTCCGGGTTGGGAGCCTCAGATTAGCAGGGTGGATGTTGTTCTTCTTTTCATTTGATTTCATCCATAGTCAGATCCTGTTCTTTTGTATGATTATTGCTATGTATTGATGTATTGTTGTATTAATGTTGTAGCTTGTGGCGAGTGTAAGCCTGTATCTGGTATTCTCATCTATTCAATACATGGTATATTGTAATGATATCCACCTTGCAATGCGCTCGAAATGCGATTTTGCCCCAATCATGAATTCATCACATGATTGGGATAGAATCGCATCTTGAGCGCTATAAGTTGGTATCAGAGCCTTACCGATGTTAGGAGCCCCCTTGATTGATTGAACTGTTGTCATTGTTGAGTCTAGAAAAAAACTATTTTGAGTCTAGCTATATATATCGGAGAGTAGGATTTCTTTTTACTCATCATGCCCTCGTCGCTCTGGTGAGGATTCGTGACGTAGATGTTTTGACTTCACTCTCCTCTTTTTCGCTCAAATTATTTTAGGATCACGCGGGTACTGTTGGAATCGTTGCGATACTGATGTGATGGGAATTCTGTCTTGGTGCCTCTCGATTGTATGGATTGGACCCGGGGAGTTGAGCTCCAAGGTGTTTAAGTCACAGTGCTATCGTTTCAGTTCTGGAATACCAGAGGATGCTAACATCGAAACGCTCCCATAAATTTTCATGGTGGAAAATAGTGTTGTGACTTATTTCCAGTACGGGAGGAGGTAGCACGGTTGATCTTCCATGACTAGTATCATTGTGTGTTCGAAGGTCTGAAGTACACAATTTCTGAGGTTTTCTTGGTTATGTGTTGACGGATGGATACAGTTGGAGTGTAGGATTTGTTAGTAGTGTGAGATATTTGTGCCTCCCTTTATCCCCAACACCATATTGCAAAACCAGAAAGTTCAGGGAGTTCATAGGTGGGAATTCAAGTAGTTACCTAGGATATCTTTCCGACAAATGCATGATGTGAGATTAGGGTTCGACGTCTAGTGGTCCGCCTGTCCACGGTTGGTTTTACAGTGGTCTCCTTGTGTATAAAAGAGTCCTTGGCTATGCTGACTCGGGGATGCTTCGTATGTCATGTGCAATGCCTTGTACATGATGGTGTTGTACGATCGAGCCCGTGTGGGCCCCACCACGAAAAATTCGGACGAAGTCTCTATCTTATGTTTGTTCCGGCTTATTCTGCAAGCCAAGTCCTTTGTTTTTGTTTTTATTGTGGTATTCAAGTTTCTTTGAAGGCAAGTTTTGATTCCATACCTTTCCTAAGCAGTGTTCTCATATTTCTATGTGGATGCTAATCCTTCTTGATCATCAAGATTGTCATGTCAATTCTTTTCCAACCGGTGAGCTTCTCTTCAAGTTAATCCTATCCTTTCAATATTTGCTAGATCATTTCTCAGTTTTTATCAACGGTGTTTGTTTCACCCGTCCCAAATTGTCTTTTTTCTCCACCGTCCCACCCTTTTCTTCAAGGGCTCAGATTTCTTAATCAAGTATCCATTCTATGATGTGAAGTCTCTTCGTTCTTTTCCTTCAATGTTCTTATCCGGTGATTCCCATTGAAGATGCTCAGGAGCTACAAGTGCATCATTCTTCGCTCTCGTTTTCTTCTCCGGTGGATTCAATTTAAATTTTCAATGTTGATCATATCCCTTTCTTTTGTGAAACGCTTTATCATGTTGGAAGTTCGTATCCAAGGCTCTCTAATTTATTCACCTCTATCTATTCATATCCGAAGTGCTCAAGATATCTCAGAAAGATTCATGGTATCAATCCTAATCTGTTCAAGCTATTTTGAGGTTGTTATCTCATTCAAGCTATTTAAATCAATCGGTGCAATCTTCTGAGTGGGCCCCAACCCACAGGTCTTTTCCCAGGATCTTACCCGACTCTTTTATTTTTTCCAGAGCTCTTCTCAAATTATTTTTAAAGTGTGACGTAAGTATGAATTTTAATCAGTCAAATGCCTTCTCCAAGATCGTCCTCAAATTATTTTCATCTTTTGCTGAACTTTCCTCTTTTCATTCTTTCGGGGTATTTAAAAATTATTCAAGGTGTTTCTCATTGTCATTCTCAGCATTTGAAGATCGAAAAAGAATTTCTCCTAAATCTTGGCCCGTTCTCTTGAAGATTCATGGTTCTAACTTCATGCCATCCTCATAATTGTTTTCAATTGTGAGAATTCTTTTCATACCTATCTGAAGCATTTCAGGAGTCTTTTCATTTTGATTCTCCCGAGGCCATCATTTTCGGAGAGTTATTCGTTCTCAATTTCCAGCTATATTCTCCAATTGTTCTGAATTATTGTTTCTCCATTTGTCTCCATATTTTTATGGTGTTTCGTTCAAGATTCCTCTTACTTTGTTATTGATTAATTCAGTTGTTCTTTCCAAAATCCTACCAATGGCCAGTTGAGTTTGCGCTATATCTCGCCAATCCATCTCGAGAAGAATAAGTAGTATGCCAAATCAATTGATTGCCATCAATTTAAATTGATGAAGGATACACACAACATAATTCTTATTCTTGTTCATGCAAGTTATTAATTCTTTCTTCAGGAGTTTTTTCATGACAAATAAATTCTCGGTTCAAAGTGCTTCATCTTTCTTATTTTTGGAGTTTCAAACTATATCAATTATCTTGTCACGAAGCTCCATCTGAATCATTACAAGGCTTCAATCTTATTATTTCCATCCTTCACTTCTCATCCTTTTATTACCAGAGTTATTCATGGCGGTTCATCATGATCTAATTCATCCTCGAAGTGTTCTTCAAGATTCCTCTTGGAGGAGATCAAGTATTCTTCCCTTTGCAATTCAAAGTGCAAATATTTGCTCCCTTATCATTGGAGGTGGTGTTATGTCATTCTTGATAATTTCCTTCACGTTTCATGATTCACAAGTATCAAGAATGAAATATTTAAACCCATCATTTTTCTTTGTTCAAGAGATCTTGTCAACCCCTCAATTTATTCGTTGGAGTAATCTTGGGTTGTATCTCACCTAAAAGATTTCCCAAAGGATTGTTGCTATTTATGGTGCTTATAAATGACCCAAGTTCTTCATTTATCCTCCCGGTGAAATAAGTTTTTGTCTCCTTGTTGATCTCAATCCAAACAATTGTTTTCCGCTAGTGGTCGACTATCCCTCATAATTTTGAGATGTTTTCCATAAGCCCACGAGAAGCATATCTTTTGCTTGTTGATCCTTCCAACAACTCCACTCAACCCTTCTTCGTAAGGATGTTATCAAAAAAAATTCTAGTAGAAGATGTTGTTCTTCTTCGTTCTTTTCATTCCATTATTTCATTTCTTTCGGAGGCATTATGTTGTTGCTCTTGTCAAGTATCACCCCATCTTGTCAAGTTCATGTTAAATTCCTTCCATGTTCTATCGGAATGCTGCCCAAATTCTGTCAATCTTGTTCCTTGGCTATCTCGTTATACCATTGCGGTTTCATATTCTTTTGGTTCGTTAAGCTCGTGTTTCATGTCTTTTAACCTACAAGGTTCTCGTAATGTTCCTTGTTCCTCTTTGCTAATGGAGTGGTTGCAATCTCGTTCATCTCCATTGTATTCTTTCTTTCTAGTTGTTCAACCTCCCAAGGTCCGTGGTTCACTCATTTGTCAAAGAAGCAACTTAGTTTTACCTCTTCCTTTTTGGTTTCTCTCCGGTGCCATCCCTAGATCTCAGGGCGAGATCTCTTGTAAGTGGGCGAGAGTTGTGACGACACGAGACCGACGCTCCAGAAGCCTTCCATGTATTTCGTTGTCGCCATGTGATTTATCTGTTTGTTGCATTCATCATAGCATCATTTGCATTGCATCATGTCATCATGCTTCAGCTCATTAACTTTTGCAACTCAAATAAACAAATCGTATGGGCCTTTGGTCCATTTAAATCGAGGGATATTCACAAAGATGACTTCTCTTTATAATATATACAAAGTCTCCCAATATTATTAAGGACCTATAATAAAATATTCCATTAATTTGGGATCCACCATAACACACTTGCAAAATAATTCCGTACCTTTTCCGCTTCAACTTTGGTCTCCAAACTTTGCCCTAAATTCTTTCATCATTTTCCCGAGCTCCACCAAAATTCTCAACATTTTTGGATCTACCGCATACCCACGTCTTTGTCACACTCATTCGAATTAAATTCAAATTAGTTTGAATTCTAACCTCACACACATGCACACTTCTATTTTCTTGGGACAAGCACATTTTTGTGAGTCCGGGAAAATAATCCCCATGCCCAAATTCTTTGTGCACCCATTTCTTTCTCTCCTCTTCTTTCTTTGCTTTTCTATATATGGAAGAGATTTAGAGGAGGGAAAGAGAGAAAGAGGGACAACACATCAACCAAGAACTCGGGTCGGCCCCTCTGCACCCAAGGCCCAGCCGGTCACCAGCAGCCCAGCCGCACCCCTACCTAATCCTTACCCTAGCCCAATCCCCATCTCTCGATCTCTCCCTCTCATCCTCCCACTCCGCTACCACAAACACGCACGCACACGAGCGCCCTCTCCTCGATCCCTCGCACAACCCTCGATCCCCTTGTCTCGCTGCCGATCCCCATCGCGCCGTCCTCTGCTCGATGGTGTGCCTGCGAGAGCTCCTCCCTCGTCTCTCTCCCTGTCGTGATGTCTGCCAACACCGGCAAGCAGGACCTCCTCGCCGGCCTCCTTCTGCCTCGACGGAGCAGGGCCCCGGCGCCCGCGTCCGACCCCGCCATTCGCCTCGCCGACCCTTCTCTGCATCGTCGCCTCGCCATGGAACCGTGCCCGTTCGCCTCCTCCCTCGACCGCGCCGGCCACCGGAGCTGTTGCCGGCGGCCGCCCCGCACCATCTTGCTGGATCCATCATCCCCGTTGCCCCGGATCCGGCAGGATCTCGCCTGCCTTGACGCTGCTCCCTTCCCCGCCGTCCCCTGCATGTTTTGTCGCCCCAGCCCTGCCGTCGCCTGCCGGAGTCCCTGCCGCCACGTTCATCTTCGTCCTGACGCTCGAGGTCGAGCCATGAGACGAGCGCCTCGCTCGCGTTGACCGCCTGCTCGCACGACTGCAAGCGCATACTTCCTCTGTTCGCCATCGCCATGGTCACCAGGAACTTCGCCTGAACCCCCTTGCATGTCTTCGAGCAGAGCCTCGTCGACATTTTTTTTAGAAAGGCGCACAAAGCGCCAACCAATACATTCAGCTCAGTAACATCTTACAGCGTGAATTACATAGCCCTGAAAATTGAAATTAGACAGGAGAGAAACAACAGGGCATATCATGTTTGTATGAGCTGAAGCAAAACAACTAGTGTCAAGTTCTGGTAAACTTCTAAGAACCTGATGAGCCACATTATGAGAAATACCATTGATCTCTCTTGATATGTGATACACCTGTGCTTGGAGATCATTTGTAAAGGAGAAAAATTCAGCTAGAGAAGTTTTGATGGTCCAAGGGATGGAATCTGCCAATACACTTCTTGCCGCCGCTGCTTTTGCCAAAGAGAGGCAATCAGTAAGAAAAGTAGGCCTAGAGATCTGAAGTCTACAGGCGACTTGAGCTGCAAAAAGCAAAGCAAGAGCTTCCGCTTGAAGTGGCGAGCTGGTGTTCTGGGTAAAAGCTTGAATTTGCACATTTACTTCCGCTTGGTCCTGAAAAAAACTGAGAAACACTCCTACTCCTGTAGCTGTTGTGCCATGTGGTAATCCTGAAACTGTGACGCCCGGATAATCAAGCTACAGTAACCTCTGCTAATAACGCCACGTCACCTTCGTTACCGTCGCTAATCTCGCGTCGAAACCGATTCAAATTCAAATTTAAGTGACAAAAATAAAAGTTTCCAAACATTAAAATAAAAATGTTCGGTTAGTGCCAAATATTACATAGGTAATTGTTGTGAAGAAAACACATATTTAGAAAATGCTAAGATGCCTTAAATTAAATAAAACAGAAAAGGGAAATAAATAAAAGGAAAAAAAAGATAAGAAAAAAAAAGAAACTCCCAAACCCCCGGGCCAACCGACCCAGCTAGCCAACCGGCCGGCTCTGTCGGCCAGCCCACCCCGGCCAGCCCACCTCTCCCCGCATAACCCCCCACCACCCGCAAACCCTAGCCCCGATTCCCCACTCCTCTCGCTCCCTCCCCCACTCCCCGATCCCCTTTTGGATCGGGCAACCACCTCAACGCCCGACGCCCTTTGCCTTTCCCGGCGCTCCGCCGTTGCCAGGCACTCGCCGACCCCCCCCCCCCACCTGCACCGCCTCGTCGCCTCGCCTCATCCCCGCCAGCCTCCCCGGGCCTCGTCGCCCCATCGACGCTTGTCGTCCCCGCCGGCAACCGCCCCCGACGCCGCCCGGATCGACCATCGCCGCCGAACAGGACCACCTCGCCGGACTGCCTCCCGTTCCGCCGTGTCGTCCCCGTCGGCCTCCCCGAACCTCCCCGCGCCCACTGCCCAGACCCCACGACCTGTGGTGAGGCCCCTCCTCCTCTCTTCCCCGCATGGCCACGCCCTCTACTCCCCCCTGTCGGACGCCGTCCGTCCCGCCCGACCGCGCCGTCGCTCGGGCCAAGCCCCATTTGCTGCTCCTCCAGCTCATGCATCGTCGCCTCTCGCCCGTGCGCGCGCCCGACGCCGTGCCCGCGTGTGCCCAGGGCGCGCCCCTGTCTTGGTTGGCCGCCCTCCTTCGACCCTGGCCGCGGCCATGTGCACCCGCTGCTCCCGCCGCCTCTGTTCGCGTTGTCGCCTCCCTGATACGGCCCCGCGTCGGCGCTCGTCGCCGCCCGCGACCGTGCTCCGCTCCGCCCCGCGCATCTTCGCCATGGGACGCCGAGTGCCCGCCACGTCGCCTCGGGTCCATCCCGACGGGCGCTGCGCCCGCTGCCCGCACGCCCACTCGGGCCGTTGCCCGTTCGGGTGGCGCCCGTAACCCGCACGCCCGCATAGGCTCCACTGGCCCTATGACAATGGGCCCCACTCCAAAACGTTTTTTTTCAAAAAACAAAATAAAAATAAATATATAAATAATTAATTAATGATTAAAATAGTCAATGAATTAATTAAGTTAATTAATCATGATTAATTAATCTAATTAAGTAGATAGTTTAATTAAACCCTAATTAGACTAATCAGTCAATGACGAATGGGACCCACAAGTCAGGTTGACTAGTCAACTCTGTTGACTGCTGATGTCAGCATGACATCATGCTGATGTCATTAAATCATTTTCGAATTAATTAAATAATTAATTAAATTCCAGAAATTAATAAAATCTTTAGAAAATCATATCTTTTAATCCGTAACTCGGATTAAAATATTTTCAACATGAAAGTTGCTCAAAACGACGAGACGAACCCGGATACGCGGCCCGTTCGTCCACCACACACCCCTAACATATCAAACCCGCAACTTTCCCCCTCCGATTCATCTGTCAAAAAACACGAAACACTGGGAATACTTCCCGGATGTTTTCCCCCCTTCACCGGTATCACCTACTACCGCGTTAGGGCACACCGAACACCGCGTGTTGTCTTGTTACGCTTTGTGATGCTTTGATTGCTCTGTTATTTATTGTGTTCCCTCTCCGTTACTTCTTTCCGATAGACCCCGAGACTGCCGGCGACCCCCAGTTCGACTACAGTGTTGGTGACTCGTCCTTCTTGCCAGAGCAACCAGGCAAGCCCCCCCCTCTTGATCACCAAATATCGCCTATTCTCCTCTATACTGCTTGCATTAGAGTAGTGTAGGATGTTACTGCTTTCCGTTAATCCTATTCTGATGCATAGCCTGTCATTGTTGCTACAATCACTGATACCTTACCCGCAGTCCTAAATGCTTAGTATAGGATGCTAGTTTATCATCATTGGCCCTACATTCTTGTCAGTCTGCCTCGCTATACTATTGGGCCGTGATCACTCGGGAGGTGATCACGGGTATATACTATACATACATACATACTATACAGATGGTGACTAAAGTCGGGTCAGCTCGATGAGTACCCGCAAGTGATTCTGATGAGGGGGCTGAAAGGACAGGTGGCTCCATCCTGGTAGAGGTGGGCCTGGGTTCCCGACGGCCCCCGACTGTTACTTGTGGCAGAGCGGCACGGCAGGTTGAGACTACCTGGGTGAGAGGTGGGCCTGGCCCTGGTCGGCGTTCGCGGATACTTAACACGCTTAACGAGATCTTGGTATTTGATCTAAGTCTGGCCATTTGGTCTATACGCACTAACCATCTACGTGGGAGTAGTTATGGGTATCCCGGCGTCGTGGTATCAGCCGAAGCACTTCAGACGTCAGCGACGGAGCGGTGCGCGCCGGATTGGACTGGAACGCCTGCTAGGCTAGGTCTGCTTCCGGCCGCCCTCGCAACATGCAGGTGTGCTATGGGCAATGGGCCCAGACCCCTGTGCGCTTAGGTTTAGACCAGCGTGCTGGCCTCTCTATTTTGCCTAGGTGGGGCTGCGACGTGTTGATTTTCCGTGGCCGGGCATGACCCAGGAAAGTGTGTCCGGCCAAATGGGATCAAGCGTGTTGGGTTATGTGGTGCACCCCTGCAGGGAAGTTAATCTATTCGAATAGCCGTGATCTTCGGTAACAGGACAACTTGGAGTTGTACCTTGACCTTATGACAACTAGAACCGGATACTTAATAAAACACACCCTTCCAAGTTCCACAGACAACCCGGTGATCGCTTTTCCACAGGGCGACGAGGGGAGGATCGCCGGGTAGGATTATGCTATGCGATGCTACTGGAGATGCTACTTGGAGATGCTACTTGGAGGACTTCAATCTACTCTCTTCTACATGCTGCAAGACGGAGGCTGCCAGAAGCGTAGTCTTCGACAGGATTAGCTATCCCCCTTTTATTCTGGCATTCTGCAGTTCAGTCCACCGATATGGCCCTTTACACATATACCCATGCATATGTAGTGTAGCTCCTTGCTTGCGAGTACTTTGGATGAGTACTCACGGTTGCTTTTCTCCCTCTTTTCCCCTTTCCCTTCTACCTGGTTGTCGCAACCAGATGCTGGAGCCCTGGAGCCAGACGCCACCATCGACGATGATTCCTACTACACTGGAGGTGCCTACTACTACGTGCAGGCCGCTGACGACGACCAAGAGTAGTTAGGAGGATCCCAGGCAGGAGGCCTGCGCCTCTTTCGATCTGTATCCTAGTTTGTGTTAGCCATCTTATGGCAACTTGTTTAACTTATGTCTGTACTCAGATATTGTTGCTTCCGCTGACTCGTCTATGATCGAGCACTTGTATTCGAGCCCTCGAGGCCCCTGGCTTGTATTATGATGCTTGTATGACTTATTTTATTTTTAGAGTTGTGTTGTGATATCTTCCCGTGAGTCCTTGATCTTGATCGTACACGTTTGCGTGTATAATTAGTGTACGATTGAAACGGGGGCGTCACAAGTTGGTATCAGAGCCGACTGCCTGTAGGAATCCCCCTTTCCAACTCCTTGGCCGAAGTTGAGTCTAGTCATTGCAAAACTTTTACTAACTTCGCTGTGTGCCTTACGGGCCCACGTCGCCATTGAGTGGTATTAGGATCTTTTACTCCTCGTCTATACTCTGGGACTCTGATCTCTCTTCTATTCGGGTTAAATGATTTTCTAAAATCTAACTTTAGGTTCTCGAAAATGCTTTCTCCCGGAGAGCCCCTTCAGTCTAGATGATCGCCGACTGCACATGAAGATTTCAAAGTTACTTTCCGATACTCTTTCGGGACTGCCCATTGCTTTTGCAATTCACTACCACCGAAATATCCCTATGAATAAATTCATACACCATCCTTACTTAGTCCCCAGCTGTTCTTTTTATTACAAGACGCCCCGAAATACTCGTTGTTGTTCTTAGAATACTTATGCCTACTGCCTTGCAGTTCCTTACCACCTGAATACCCATACGGATAATTTCTCGCACTTATCGAGTATCCGCTCATCCCCAGTTGATTCATGTATTTCACAAAAGTCTTCGAAATGCCATTCGATCTTCCGAAAATCCCGAGCAGCCTATTGCTCTTGAAATTCTTGCTTGCTTGCATTATGGTTAATCCCATAAGTCTCGTAATCAGATTGACATCCCTTGTCATTATCATTTGGGTCTGTTGATTCGATATGTTGTGAATGCTCGCAATCCTCAATCAGGTCCTAGAATTCATCCCTCCGGCTCAGACGTCATTTTGGACATGAGCTGGTTATCAACCAATTAAATTGCCGTTGGTTGTATCCCTAAGTCTATTCAACTATTCTATCCTTAACTAGAGCATTTGCTTCTGATCCCTTGAATTGGAAATCATAAATCCTTTGCTATTGAGCTTTGAATTACTCAATTGTTCTATCATATGATATCCTTGCATTCTTTCTTCTTTTGGTTGAGTACCGATGCTCACATCAGATCCCTTGTGGACCACCAGATCCTTTGTTGGATTTTATCTGACAACGCCCTTCATATTCAATAACCTTGTGAGCCTTTCCTCGGATACATAATGCCTTTGGTAAATTGTATCCTCTGCTTTCTCAACCTTGCTCTGCCTTCGAGTTTGAGCTAATTACTCCTAAAGATTGTGGTATATGTTTCTAAGATGCCCCGATGGGTTGAACATATACCTTCCTTAATTTTTGTGAACCCAAAAGTCTTCATGGGTCATAACCTTCTGGTAATCCGTCAGTTAAACTTTCAAACTCTAAACATTCTTAACTGAGAGAAGTGAATGGAAGGTTATGCATTGAGGAAGTGGGAGTCGACCTTGTACCTTTGTGTTCATGCCCATGGACACGATGTAGATCTTATCATTAAAGCTTCTCTTAAATTAATTATTCCTTGGTATAAGCTCACATTATATCTAGGATCTGGCCTTTTGCAATCATGGTTCCGACCATGTTCTCCTTTAAATACCATTTCTCGTGCAAGTTTAAGCACTTGTCTTCTGCAGAGCAATACCCTAGTCCAACCTCTACTTTGATCTGTCATCGAGTATTACCCCCTGGTATCTCGAGATTATCACAGAACTGCATAACTTCTTATGAGTTCTTCATCAAGTACTACATTCTCACTGATTCCAATTTTTCTCGGGCTCTGAGTTATTAAACACTCAAAGACACCAACAACTGAACCGAGTCCGCACTACGGTTCAACAACTTTTAGTAATTTTCTTTACTTACGAGTTTGTAACCGATCACGTCATTTCTAGCCTGTTCGGCTACATCATTACCGTGCTAATTTTAATTGTGCTACTTGGTCCTTCCCGGAGCACAAATTTCGACGGTGAGTTAATCTTACATCGATCTTCCTCGTCATATCATTTCTCCTTGAACAGCAAACTTGATTTCGAGTTTGTGTCGTACCCTTGGTTCCATTAACCTTTCGCTTCATAATTCCTTTGACTTGATGTCATCACCGATCTATTACATCTTCGTGGAGCCTCTCGACAAAATTTGTCGTGATCATCATCAACATCTTGACTCCTTCCTGGATATCAATTGAATTCATGATGAGAAATACCGTCCTTGCCCCTCGATGGTTTGTGTTATCATCGACCACTTTATTGCCTTCCGTTCAACACAAACTTATTCGTGTTTTGTGTTATACCTGGAGACCCTTACTATCCAGCATCTGTTCTTCTTTGCCTTCGAGTATTACCATCTTTTATGTCAAGGATGTCGTGGGAAATTCACCACCCTTAAGAATTCTTGATACCAGTGATACTTATTAACATCACCATTCTTTTCTTGGTCCCCGTGATATTTCTAACCGGAATACCGACAGATGGTCTGTGATGTGTAAATTCTAAACTTCGAGCAACCCTCTTGCTTTGAAGTTATTGATCTATAGTTTCATTCTACGACTATGGCTTATTGAATCACCATTCTAACATTGGTCGTGCAACCCAACCCATATTTTGGGTGCACCTTTCAACCAACGTTTAATTGTGTATGTTTTCCTCGAGCATACTTCCTTATATCATTTGATCTGACAAATGTTATCTCCTTGTTCACTTAATTGTGGAGATCCATCTTTTGGAAATCTCGATGAATTGCCGTTGAGTTCACCAGACACCTCCTTGTCCTCTCCTTGGGATAATGATGAACTCTTGTTAACGGAAATCACTTCATAGTTCCTTTCCCGAGAATCTTACAGTGTTATCCCGTCAATTTGTGTTGCACCTTTCTTCTCAGGCATCCTGAGCCTGAGGTATCATGACACCAATCATACCTGAACCTCGGTCAGATGTGATGGTTTGAACATATTTCCAAGGGTTATAACATTGGTCTTTAACCCGATAAGGTGATGTCATCCTAACACACCTGCCTGGAGGGCCTATTGTTATAGTTCTTCCTTTTAGCAGTGTTAGTCATTCTTCCGTGAGGAAATTGGAAGACTTATTCTATAAGTTGTTCCTGATGGATCCTTTGTGTTTCCAAAGTCTGATCTTCACCTGATGACCATGTCAATGCTATCTCGAAGCATGCCTGTGGTACTCCAATTTTCAATAAGAACATTTGAAGCCCAATGCTAAATGTTTCCTGCTCAATTATCCAAACACCACTGTATGGGTAATGTCATGAAATTTCTCTCCCCTTGCCTAAAAGGGTTTTCTACTTTATATCCTGTCATGGATATCATGCTCTATTTGCCCTTGGAAAGGATATACCCCTGAATTATGTATTTAAACATATTTTCCTTTCCATTGTTTTGTTTAAACCTTCTTGTGATCTATATGAGAGGTAATAATTCCCTGCTTATGTAAACACCTCGGTGTACCATCTTGTCTGGTGTAACCCTGTTACTATTGTTGATGACATTCCGGTAGCCACCGATGGATGAGAACTTGGCCTATTGGTCCGCCTCGTTCAACGAGCAGGAATTGGTTCTCTTCGTCCCTCGCCCTTGGTATCGATGTTGTTGCCGACATAACTAACATGGTATTCTCTGACATGCCTTGCAATCATGACCGTGCAAGATGACACTGCTCCTACAAAAAAACCCACATGGTGGGCCCATAACCCATAGTTCCACAAGATCGAAACCTGATTCTCCTGTACACCCCTATTCCCAAAGCTATTCCCCGCACGTGGCCTCGTATGTAATTCACGGGACACCGTCCTAGTGATCTATTTTGGTAACAGACGCAATATTCAATCTCGTTGCTCTGGACCCCTTTTGCATGTTGTTTCAGACATCGAACGATTGCCTATCCGTTTGAAACTTCTCATGGTACCTTCTTAGTTTACTCTCAATATTTTCTTAAGTATCTAATCGAGAGTTACTTTCTACCACATTCCCTGAGTTATCTGCTAGATAGCCAACCTTGTAAGGTCCGTTCTTCCGCAGTTACCCCTTACCTATTCGTAAGTACGTTGGAGTTCCCTAAGAAAAGGACGACTTCACCATGATGACGTGAAGCAAAGGAATGAAGACGTCAATATAATGGATCGACCTGTTCGAGTAGAGCAACCAAGACCGAGAAGATCCGTTAGATTTTTCGTAACCCAATCCCTTCCCCCTTACTCCCCTCCTAAATCTCGGGACGAGATTTCTTGTAGTGGAGGAGAATTGTGACGCCCGGATAATCAAGCTACAGTAACCTCTGCTAATAACGCCATGTCACCTCCGTTACTGTCGCTAATCTCGCGTCGAAACCGATTCAAATTCAAATTTAAGTGACAAACAATAAAAGTTTCGAAACATTAAAATAAAAATGTTCGGTTAGTGCCAAATATTACATAGGTAATTGTTGTGAAGAAAACACATATTTAGAAAATGCTAAGATGCCTTCAATTAAATAAAACAGAAAAGGGAAATAAATAAAAGGAAAAAAAGATAAGAAAAAAAAAGAAACCCCCAAACCCCCGGGCCAACCGACCCAGCTAGCCAACCGGCCGGCCCTGTCGGCCAGCCCACCTCTCCCCGCATAACCCCCCACCACCCGCAAACCCTAGCCCCGATTCCCCACTCCTCTCGCTCCCTCCCCCACTCCCCGATCCCCTTCTGGATCGGGCAACCACCTCAACGCCCGACGCCCTCTGCCTTCCCCGGTGCTCCGCCGTTGCCAGGCACTCGCCGACCCCCCCACCTGCACCGCCTCGTCGCCTCGCCTCATCCCCGCCAGCCTCCCCGGGCCTCGTCGCCCCGTCGACGCTCGTCGTCCCCGCCGGCAACCGCCCCCGACGCCGCCCGGATCGACCGTCGCCGCCGAACAGGACCACCTCGCCGGACTGCCTCCCGCTCCGCCGTGTCGTCCCCGTCGGCCTCCCCGAACCTCCCCGCGCCCACTGCCCAGACCCCACGACCCGTGGTGAGGCCCCTCCTCCTCTCTTCCCCGCATGGCCATGCCCTCTGCTCCCCCCTGTCGGACGCCGTCCGTCCCGCCCGACCGCGTCGTCGCTCGAGCCAAGCCCCATTTGCTGCTCCTCCAGCTCATGCGTCGTCGCCTCTCGCCCGTGCGCGCGCCCGACGCCGTGCCCGCGCGTGCCCAAGGCGCGCCCCTGTCTTGGTTGGCCGCCCTCCTCCGACCCTGGCCGCGGCCATGTGCACCCGCTGCTCCCGCCGCCTGTGTTCGCGTTGTCGCCTCCCTGATATGGCCCCGCGTCGGCGCTCGTCGCCGCCCGCGACCGTGCTCCGCTCCGCCCCGCGCATCTTCGCCATGGGACGCCGAGTGCCCGCCGCGTCGCCTCGGGTCCGTCTCGACGGGCGCTGCGCCCGCTGCTCGCACGCCCACTCGGGTCGTCGCCCGTTCGGGTGGCGCCCGTAACCCGCACGCCCGCATAGGCTCCAGTGGCCCTATGACAATGGGCCCCACTCCAAAATGTTTTTTTTAAAACGAAATAAAAATAAATATATAAATAATTAATTAATTGTTAGTTAATTAATTAATAATTAAAATAGTTAATGAATTAATTAAGTTAATTAATCATGATTAATTAATCTAATTAAGTAGATAGTTTAATTAAACCCTAATTAGACTAATCAGTCAATGACGAATGGGACCCACAAGTCAGGTTGACCAGTCAACTCTGTTGACTGCTGATGTTAGCATGACATCATGCTGATGTCATTAAATCATTTTCGAATTAATTAAATAATTAATTAAATTCCAGAAATTAATAAAATCTTTAGAAAATCATATCTTTTAATCCGTAACTCGGATTAAAATATTTTCAACATGAAAGTTGCTCAAAACGACGAGACGAACCCGGATACGCAGCCCGTTCGTCCACCACACACCCCTAACATAACAAACCTGCAACTTTCCCCCTCCGGTTCATCTGTCAGAAAACATGAAACACCGGGAATACCTCCCGGATGTTTTCCTCCCTTCACCGGTATCACCTACTACCGCGTTAGGGCACACCGAACACCGCGTATTGTCTTGTTACGCTTTGTGATGCTTTGATTGATCTATTATTTATTGTGTTCCCTCTCCGTTACTTCTTTCCAATAGACCCCGAGACTGTCGGCGACCCCCAGTTCGACTACGGTGTTGGTGACTCGTCCTTCTTGCCAGAGCAACCAGGCAAGCCCCCCCCCCCTTGATCACCAGATATCGCCTATTCTCCTCTATACTACTTGCATTAGAGTAGTGTAGCATGTTACTGCTTTCCGTTAATCCTATTCTGATGCATAGCCTGTCATTGTTGCTACAATCATTGATACCTTACCCGCAGTCCTAAATGCTTAGTATAGGATGCTAGTTTATCATCATTGGCCCTACATTCTTGTCAGTCTGCCTCGCTATACTATTGGGCCGTTATCACTCGGGAGGTGATCACGGGTATATACTATACATACATACATACTATACAGATGGTGACTAAAGTCGGGTCAGCTCGATGAGTACCCGCAAGTGATTCTGATGAGGGGGCTGAAAGGACAGGTGGCTCCATCCCGGTAGAGGTGGGCCTGGGTTCCCGACGGCCCCCGACTGTTACTTGTGGCGGAGCGGCAGGGCAGGTTGAGACTACCTGGTTGAGAGGTGGGCCTGGCCCTGGTCGGCATTCGTGGATACTTAACACGCTTAACGAGATCTTGGTATTTGATCTGAGTCTGGCCATTTGGTCTATACGCACTAACCATCTACGTGGGAGTAGTTATGGGTATCCCGGCGTCGTGGTATCAGCCGAAGCACTTCAGACGTCAGCGACGGAGTGGCGCGCGCCGGATTGGACTGGAACGCCTGCGAGGCTAGGTCTGCTTCCGGCCGCCCTCGCAACGTGCAGGTGTGCTATGGGCGATGGGCCTAGACCCCTGTGCGCTTAGGTTTAGACCGGCGTGCTGGCCTCTCTGTTTTGCCTAGGTGGGGCTGCGACGTGTTGATCTTCCGCGGCCGGGCATGACCCAGGAAAGTGTGTCCGGCCAAATGGGATCAAGCGTGTTGGGTTATGTGGTGCACCCCTGCAGGGAAGTTAATCTATTCGAATAGCCGTGATCTTCGGTAACAGGACAACTTGGAGTTGTACCTTGACCTTATGACAACTAGAACCGGATACTTAATAAAACACACCCTTCCAAGTTCCACAGACAACCCGGTGATCGCTTTTCCACAGGGTGACGAGGGGAGGATCGCCGGGTAGGATTATGCTATGCGATGCTACTGGAGATGCTACTTGGAGATGCTACTTGGAGGACTTCAATCTACTCTCTTCTACATGCTGCAAGACGGAGGCTGCCAGAAGCGAAGTCTTCGACAGGATTAACTATCCCCCTTTTATTCTGGCATTCTGCAGTTCAGTCCAGCGATATGGCCCTTTACACATATACCCATGCATATGTAGTGTAGCTCCTTGCTTGCGAGTACTTTGGATGAGTACTCACGGTTGTTTTTCTCCCTCTTTTCCCCTTTCCCTTCTACCTGGTTGTCGCAACTAGATTCTGGAGCCCTGGAGCCAGACGCCACCGTCGACGATGATTCCTACTACACTTGTGACGCCCGGGTAATTAAGCTACAGTAATCCCCACTAATGATGCCACATCACCTCGGTTACTGTTGATGAATCTCGCGTTAGTTCAAATCCGATTCAAAATTCAAATTCAAAATAAAGTCAAAAAAATAAAAGTTTTCAAATATTAAAACTAAAGTGTTCGGGTGGTTCCAACTAATTCATAAGTAATTATGGTGGAGGAACCACACTTTTATAAAACGCATAAATACTCTAAAATGTTTTGAATAGTAGCAAAACAATTAGTTGAATTCCTTTTACAATAAATAAAATATTAAACTATTTTATTTAGTTACCCAAATTAATGTGGCAGTAGTATGTATTAACAATACCAATTTAGGAACCATTGGTGTATTTTGTAAAACTAAAATAAAAGAAAACTAGTCATAAAACAGAAAAGAAAAGTAAAAGAAAAAAAAAGTAAAAAACAAAAGAAAAGAAGAGAGAGCCCCCCCCCCCCCCGCTGGGCCACGGCCCAGCAGGCCATCGGGCCGCCAGGCCGGCCCAGTCGAACACCGGCCCAGCCGGGCCTCCTTATCCATCCCCCCCCACCCCCGAAACCCTACCCACGACCCCCACTCTCCCTCGCCCCCTCCCCCACGTTCGCTCCCCTCTCCCCCGATCTGGATCGGGATCGGGGGGAGGCCACCGACGCGCCGCCGCTTCCCTGGCGCCACCCCACCACCGAGGCCTCGCCTCCTCCCGGAGCCCCCTTCGTCGCGACGCCCTCCCGCCTCTGCACCAATCCGGCGAGGACGCTTCCGGCGAGGGGCGTTCCCAGCGACGGTGACGGGATCCGTGGGCGACGATGTCGTCTCCTCAATTTGTTTTGCACCTTTTTCTTCTCAGGCATCCTGAGTCTGAGGTACCCTAACACCGTTCAGATCTGAATCTCAGTCAGATATGATGGTTGGAACATATTTCCAAGAGTTATAACATTGGTCTTTATATGACCCGGTAAAATGATGTCATGACCAGCACACCTGGCCGGAGGACCTGTTGTTATAGTTTCCTTTTTAGCAAGCTTAGCGATTCTTCCATGGGGAAATCGTAAGACTTATTTAATAAGTTGTTCCCGATGGATCCTTTGTGTATCCAAAGCCCGACCTTTGCTGGAAGACCATGTCAATGCTATCTCGAAGCATGTCTATGGTACTCCAATTTTCAACAAGAACATTTAAAGCCCATTGTTAAATGTTTCTTGTTCAATTATCCAAACACCGATGTATGGGTATTGTCCTGAAATTTCTCTCCCCTTACCTAAAGAGTTTTCTACATTATATACTGTCATGGATATCATGCTCTGCTTGTCCTTGGGAAGGTTATAACCTTGAAATATGTGTTTAAACACATTTTCCTTTCCATTGTTCGGTTTAATTTGATAATCATATTTTTCTTTCCATTGTTTGGTTTAACCTTTCTTGTGATCTATATGATCTAAGCAGTAATATTCTCCTGCTTATGTAAACACCTCGGTGTGCGATTCTGTCAGCAAGACCCTGTTACTTTTGTTGATGGCATTCTGGTAACCACCGATGGACGAGAACTTTGCCTATTGGTCCGCCTCGTTTCAACGAGCAGGAAAGTGGTTCTCTTCATCCCTCGCCCTTGGTACCAACGTTGTTGCCAACATAATTGATAGGCTATCCTCTGACATGCCTTGCTTACATGATCGTGCAAGATGTCACCAACCTTCTACTTTTAACCACATGGTGGGCCCATAACCCACAGTTTCGCAGGATCGAAACCTGACTCTCCTGTACACCCCTGTTGCCGAAGTTATTCCTCACGCTTGACTTTGTAGGTAATTCACGGGCCACTTGCCTGTTGATCTATCCTGGTATCGGACACAATACTTATTCCCGTTGCTCTGAACCCTTTCGCACCCTGTTTCAGACAATGAACGATTGCCTATCCGCTTGAAACTTCTTATCGCACTGTCTTACTTTGCTCTCGATGTGTGTCATTTGTTCAACTCGAGAGATACTCATAAGTTCATTCTTGGGATACCCCCAGATGATTTTCCCTTATAACACCCTTGCATTGTAGAGCTACCCCTTACCTATTCGTAAGCACGATGGAGTTCACGAAGAAATGGTGACAAGTTTATCATGATGCACCGGAATAAAGGATTGAAGACATCAACGAAAGGAACTAACTTCTTCGAGAAGATCCGTTAGAATATCCTAACCAGAACTTTCCCCTTACTCCCCTCTTAAATCTCGGGACGAGATTTCTTGTAGTGGAGGAGAATTGTGACGCCCGGGTAATTAAGCTACAGTAATCCCCACTAATGATGCCACATCACCTCGGTTACTGTTGACGAATCTCGCGTTAGTTCAAATCCGATTCAAAATTCAAATTCAAAATAAAGTCAAAAAAATAAAAGTTTTCAAATATTAAAACTAAAGTGTTCGGGTGGTTCCAACTAATTCATAAGTAATTATGGTGGAGGAACCACACTTTTATAAAACGCATAAATACTCTAAAATGTTTTGAATAGTAGCAAAACAATTAGTTGAATTCCTTTTACAATAAATAAAATATTAAACTATTTTATTTAGTTACCCAAATTAATGTGGCAGTAGTATGTATTAACAATACCAATTTAGGAACCATTGGTGTATTTTGTAAAACTAAAATAAAAGAAAACTAGTCATAAAACAGAAAAGAAAAGTAAAAGAAAAAAAAAGTAAAAAACAAAAGAAAAGAAGAGAGAGACCCCCCCCCCCGCTGGGCCACGGCCCAGCAGGCCATCGGGCCGCCAGGCCGGCCCAGTCGAACACCGGCCCAGCCGGGCCTCCTTATCCATCCCCCCCACCCCCGAAACCCTACCCACGACCCCCACTCTCCCTCGCCCCCTCCCCCACGTTCGCTCCCCTCTCCCCCGATCTGGATCGGGATCGGGGGGAGGCCACCGACGCGCCGCCGCTTCCCTGGCGCCACCCCACCACCGAGGCCTCGCCTCCTCCCGGAGCCCCCTTCGTCGTGACGCCCTCCCGCCTCTGCACCAACCCGGCGAACGCCGCCCCGTCGCCCACGGATCCCGTCACCGTCGCTTGGAACGCCCCTCGCCGGAAGCGTCCTCGCCGGATCTCCTCCTCTTCTCCGTCGGTCGTCCCCGTCCTCCTCCACAACGGCTACCTCGAGCCTCGCCGCCCCCCTGGTCTCTACTCAAACGTGAGGCCCGCCTCCCCCCTCTCTTCCCCCTTTGACCGGCGTCGCCTCCCGCTCGTCCCCGCGCACTAGCACGAGCCGCTCCGCCCCTGACCTTCCCCCCTCGTGCCCGTGCCGTGCACGCGACGCGCCCGCGTGCCCGTCGCATCAGTGCCGTCTGGCCGCGCCTCGCTGCTCGTCGGAGGCCGCCAGCCCGCGCCTCCTGCCATCCGCGCCGCCCCTGTGCCTTGCCTCGCCTCGGCCACGCCTCACCCCGAGCTCGCCTCGCCCTCGCTGACCTGGCGACCTGCCAGGTCCGCCGCCTCCCCTGGTCGGCTTCGTGGCCACCGGCGCCAGCGCTGCTGGTCACGCCCGAGGCCAGCGCCTGGGCTCGCCCCGTGGGGCGCTCGTGCCCGCGCCCGTACGCCCGTGGCCGTAACCCGTTTGCCCGCTATGGCCCCCGGGCCACTGACTAGGGGGCCCCGCCCCAGAACGGTTTTATAAAAAAAAACGAATTAAAAAATATATATATATTTTTAAATAAATAAATAATAATTAAATTAATTTAATTAATTAATTAAGGAATTAATTAAGTTAATTAAATCATAATTAGATTAACCTAATTAACTAATTAGTTTAATTAAACAGTAATTAGATTAGCTAAACATTAATTAGACTAAACAGTCAATGACGAACGGGACCCACCTGTCAGGTTGACCAAGTCAACTGCTGACGTCATGCTGACGTCAGCAAGCACTATTCCGGATAATGTTAATTTAAATAATTAATTAAAATCAGAAAATGATTTAAACCTTTGGAAAATCATATCTTTTAATCCGTAACTCGGATGAAAATACTTTCTACATGAAAGTTGCTCAGAACGACGAGACGAACCCGGATACGCAGCCCGTTCGTCCACCACACACCTCTAACATACCAAACACGCAACTTTTCCCCTCCGGTTCATCTGTCCGAAAACGCGAAACACCGGGAGTACTTTCCCGGATGTTTTCCCCCTTCACCGGTATCACCTCATACCGCGTTAGAACATGTCTAGCTCTGCTTGTTGACCTGTTATGTACTTGCTTGCTATGTATTTACTGTTTCTCCCCCCTCTTCTCTCCGATAGACCTCGAGACCGATGCTGATGTCCCTGTGATCGACTACGTCACCGACGACCCCTCTCTCTTGCCAGAGCAACCAGGCAAGCCCCCCCCTTGATCACCAGATATCGCCTATTCTTCTCTATACTGCTTGCATTAGAGTAGTGTAGCATGTTACTGCTTTCCGTTGATCCTATTCTGATGCATAGCCTGACATTGTTGCTACACCTGTTGATACCTTACCTGCAATCCTAAATGCTTAGTATAGGATGCTAGTTTATCATCATTGACCCTACATTCTTGTCAGTCTGCCTTGCTATACTATCGGGCCGTGATCACCTGGGAGGTGATCACGGGTATATACTATACATACATACATACTATACAGATGGTGACTAAAGTCGGGTCAGCTCGAAGAGTACCCGCGAGTGATTCACGGATTGGGGGCTGAAAGGACCTTTGTCCCGACGGCCCTCTGTGTGGATCTTTTGTGGTGGAGCGACAGGGCAGGTTGAGACCACCTAGGAGACAGGTGGGCCTGGCCCTGTTCGGCGTTCGCGGATACTTAACACGCTTAACGAGATCTTGGTATTTGATCTGAGTCTGGCTACGAGCCTATACGCACTAACCATCTACGTGGGAGTAGTTATGGGTATCCCGACGTCGTGGTATCAGCCGAAGCACTTCAGATGTCAGCGACGGAGCGGCGCGCGCCGAATTGGACTGGAACGCCACTAGGCTAGGTCTGCTTTCGGCCGCGTACGCAACGTGCAGGTGTGCTATGGGCGATGGGCCCAGACCCCTGTGCGCTTAGGTTTAGACCGGCGTGCTGGCCTCTCTGTTTTGCCTAGGTGGGGCTGCGACGTGTTGATCTTCCGAGGCCGGGCATGACCCAGGAAAGTGTGTCCGGCCAAATGGGATCGAGCGTGTTGGGCTATGTGGTGCACCCCTGCAGGGAAGTTTAATCTATTCGAATAGCCGTGATCTTCGGTAACAGGACGACTTGGAGTTGTACCTTGACCTTATGACAACTAGAACCGGATACTTAATAAAACACACCCTTCCAAGTGCCAGATACAACCGGTGGTCGCTCTATCTCAGGGATATGAGGAGGGGATCGCCGGGTAGGATTATGCTATGAGATGTTACTTGGAGATGCTACTTGGAGGACGTCGGCCTACCCTCTTCTGCCTGTTGCAAGACGAAGGTGACCAGAAGCGTAGTCTTCGATAAGACTAGCTATCCCCCTCTTATTCTGGCATTCTGCAGTTCAGTCCACTAATATGGCCTCCTTACACATATACCCATGCATATGTAGTGTAGTTCCTTGCTTGCGAGTACTTTGGATGAGTACTCACGGTTGCTTTCTCCCCCCTTTCTCCCCTGTCCTTTCTTTCTGGTTGTCGCAACCAGATGCTGGAGTCCAGGAGCCAGACGCCACCGTCGATGATGACCCCTACTACACCGGAGGTGCCTACTACTACGTGCTGCCCGCTGACGACGACCTGGAGTAGTTAGGAGGATCCCAGGCAGGAGGCCTGCGCCTCTTTCGATCTGTATCCCAGTTTGTGCTAGCCTTCTTAAGTCAAACTTGTTTAACTTATGTCTGTACTCAGATATTGTTGCTTCCGCTGACTCGTCTATGATCGAGCACTTGTATTCGAGCCCTCGAGGCCCCTGGCTTGTATTATGATGCTTGTATGACTTATTTATGTTTTAGAGTTGTGTTGTGATATCTTCCCGTGAGTTCCTGATCTTGATCGTACACATTTGCGTGCATGATTAGTGTACGATTGAATCGGGGGCGTCACAACACTGGAGGTGCCTACTACTACGTGCAGGCCGCTGACGACGACCAAGAGTAGTTAGGAGGATCCCAGGCAGGAGGCATGCGCCTCTTTCGATCTGTATCCCAGTTTGTGCTAGCCATCTTATGGCAACTTGTTTAACTTATGTCTGTACTCAGATATTGTTGCTTCCACTGACTCGTCTATGACCGAGCACTTGTATTCGAGCCCTCGAGGCCCCTGGCTTGTATTATGATGCTTGTATGACTTATTTTATTTTTAGAGTTGTGTTGTGATATCTTCCCGTGAGTCCCTAATCTTGATCGTACACGTTTGCGTGTATGATTAGTGTATGATTGAAACGGGGGCGTCACATGAACCTTTGCACATTTAAAAGCAGCATCAGAATAAATTTTTGCTCCAGATATAAGAAGATCAGATTTGAGAGTGTGCCCTTGAGCAGGAATAATACAACTATTTCCTTGCTGATGAACTTGATCAATAGCTTGTCCCTGATTAGAAGAAATTGACACAGTCGTATATTGGTCAGACAAAGCTTTTGCAGCAGTGTGAACATGATGAGGTTGAGAATTGCGTCTGTCAAAAAGTTTATCATTTCTGGCTTTCCATATGGACCACATAAAATTTAGTATGTTAGATATAGATGCATGAGGATGATTCATATTTAGTAAACTGAGAATAATACTGTGCATAGAGAAATGATTTTGAACCAAGCCATCAGATCTAATATACCAAGGGTGGCCAAACCAGGCTGCTCTAGCAAAATCGCAAAGAAAAAAAAGATGCATTTCATTTTCATCCTCACCACACCTGCAACATGATTTAGAAATGTGAATTGAAAAGCGGCCCGCTCGCAAACCTGTAGGAAGAGCTTTTCGAAGAAGTCTCCATGAGCCTCGTCGACATACTCCTCGACAAGTAGGACGTACCATAGCTAGTTGGGCACCAAGTGCGTTCATCTGCATTACCCGGGAGCGCCTGCACGACCACCGGCCGTCGGCGTTGAACAACCAAGACATCCTCGAACATCATCACTTTGTATCGTCAAGACCGGGAACGCCAAGCACCACAACCTTGCAGCTCCTTACCTTGCTTTCGACGACTTTCTTGAATTTAAACTCGAGAGATGCCTCTATGGCACGTTCATTGAGATAGCCCCCAGGTACCTATCTTATGTTCAGCTCCGTCCTTCCCGAGTCTTCCCCCCTTTAGCTACAGTAAACCCCTGCTAATGGTGCCATGTCATTACATTATTGTTGCTAATCCTCACTTGATCCAAATCACTGTTTATGTTCAAACTCAAATTCAAAGTCAAAAATTCAAATTTGTCAAACATGAAAACTAAAATGTTCAAAGTGTGGCAAATAATCCCTGCATATTTGTCATTTTGGAACCAACCTCTTTTGAATTCCCAAAGTGCCCCTGGACATTATTTAGTGGTCCAGCAGCATTTAAGATTGGCCTTTTCAATTGCTAAAAATTGTTAGACAACTCCTTTTGGCCTCATACTTTTTGTGACTCCTATAAATAATGTGCTTGATTTATGGGACAAGTTTCATGTTGAACAAAACTCATTTGGTACTAAATTAAAATGTGAAACAGTGGTGAAATGAATAAACAAAAATGTAAAAAGAGGAAAAGACTAAAATCCTACCGTTTCTTCGGGCCATATGTGACCACAGTGCACATGGCCCAGCCCACCATGGCCTTTTCCCCTTCTTCTGTTCCTCTGTACTGAGACGAGACAGAGGCCATGGCGTGGCACGGATCCACCCCCACCATGGCCGCTGCCGTCGTCGTGTCGAGCATCCCGTGGTTCTCCTAGTGGATAAGAACGTCGCGCGTGACCCCGCTGAACCCTAGCCACTCCCCCTCTCCATCTTCTCCCACAATTGATCCCGAGCTCGGCTGCGAGCATCCATGGCCACGCTGCCATCGTAGCTACGGCCGTCGTCCTCCCTACGCCGCGATAAGCCGTCCTGGTGGTTCCCCTCATCGTCCTCAACCTCTTCCATGAAGATCCCGACCAGAGAAGTATCGAGGCGATGCATCGGTCCCCTTCTTCAACCTCGGCTCCGTCGGCCCCCCGCCGCTGTCTCGCCATCGTCCCGTGCTCCGGCAAGCCCACGACCCGTGTCGAGCTCACCGTCGACCTTCGCTTGGTGAGCCTCATCCCTCCTTCCTTTCCCCACTCGATTCATCGTTGTAAGCTGCCCCCACTGCCATGACCGGATCTCCCCTGCGCGAGCTCCTGACTGCGCGCTCGCGCGCCCCGCCCACGCTGGCCGCGACCACTACCGCCTCCGCCACTGTCCCACAGCCGCCGGCGCCCACCACTGTTGCTACCTCGCTGCCGACGCCGCTCGGCCATCGCCGCTGTTGTCGCTTCAGCCACCTCCCCTGCCGCACCCCGCGCCTGCCAGGGCCTCGGCCAAGCCCTGCACCGCGCCGCCTGTACCCTGCCGCATCCCCTGCTCGCCCGCTGTCGCCCTGCCGCTCCCTGGCGTGCCCGCTCTGGTCGCCGCTGACTGCCGGCGGAGCGCCGTGGCCGCCGTCCGCCTCTACGCGTGCGCGAGGAACCCCCCCTGTGTTGACCGACTGACTTGTTAGCCCAAACTAATTAGTACTAATTCTCCTACTAATTAATCCTTTAATTTAGTTTGCTACATTGACATGTGGACCGACTTGTTTAAATTAGTTTAGACTAATTGTTTTACCCCTCTGACACTTACATGTGGGTCCCCTGTCCAGTTTGACCAGTCAAACTGTTAACTGGGTTGACCCAGTCCATGACCTGCGGGCCCTGTTTGACCCTGTTGACCAGTCAACAGTTGACTGGTCAACTGCTGAGTAGACCCCGTGGACCCCACCTGTCAGCCTCATGCACACTCTGACTGGGTACACTTTTGGGTACCCATAGCCATTTTGCTATTTAAGTCGATTTATTAATTAATTCCAGGAATTCCAAAATACGGTTTAAAAATTTGGAAATTCATATAAAATAATCCATTTGTCAGATGAAAAAGTTTTATACATGAAAGTTGCTCAAAAAAATCCAATGAATCCGTATACGTGGTCCGTTAATCTGTGACATGCACCTAGCATGCTGAACATGGAACCGTCTCCTCTCTTTCGTCTGTCCGAAAATGTCAAACACCAGGGATACTTTCCCGGATGTTTCCCCCTTTCACCAGTATCGCTTACTACCGCGTTAGGTCACCCCTAGCACCGCGTATTGCCATGTTACGCTTTGTGATGCTTTGATTGCTCTGTTATTTATAGTGTTCCCCCTCCATTACTTCTTTTCGGTAGACCCCGAGACTGCCGGCGAAACCCAGTACGACTACGGTGTTGACGACACCTCCTTGCCAGAGCAACCAGGCAAGCCCCCCCCTTGATCATCCCGATATCGCCCATTCCATTCTGTCATGCTTGCATTAAATTTTGCTACGATTATTGTTTGCTCCTATTCTGATGCATAGCCTGTTTATTGTAACCTATTGTTGTTACCTACCTGTTTATCCTAAACTGTTTAGTATAGGTTGGGTAGAGACCCATCAGAGACCCCCACTTTGTCCCGACAACCCCGCTGGATTATCAGAAGACCCGATCAACGGGATCGAAGACCAGGCCCCGGCACCGCACATCACTTTCCCCTTAGTTGCTCGACACTATTGGGTTACTATCGAGTGCCGAGGGTGAGACCTCTACAACACTTCTGATGTTAAACCTGTAGTGTAGCTATTCGGTCGTGGTCATCGAGGGTAATTCTGCCTTAACCCCTTCCGATACGACTCTGTCGTGCAACTCCTCAAGTGTGACCCTCGGGGGTGGTTCCTCTTACATTCACCTTGATGATTACATCGAGTGGAATTCACCGGGGGTGATTCCTCGGATTTTCCCCTTGATGTTTGGACACACGGATACTTGGACTTTACAGCTGTTACTTGGAAAGGCGGGTTGACCCTGAGGGGTACCCGCGTGTGATGTGGAGACGGGTTGACCTAGAGGGTGCCCGCGAGATAATTACGAGGTGTGGCCGGGCATTCCTAGCCCTTGCCGCAAGTCCTCGAGACCGGGCAACAGGGTCACATCTTTCGTGAGTCTCTGCTTGTTACCGCGCGTTCCTAATCCACTACGATTTGGATATTTGATCCGAGGGGCCTCTGGCCTGATAGCACTAACCATCACGTGGGCATAGTATGGGCCTTCTGCGTCGTATGCATCAGCCGAAGTTTAATAGACGTCAACGACTGAGCGGCGCGCGCCGGGTTGGACTGGTAAGCACCTGCCTTTTTTAAGGAGGTAGCTAGGTCTGCTCACTGGCTGTGTTCGCAATGGTCATGAGTTCTCGGGGAGATGGCCCATGACCCCTGGGGGCATAGGCTTAGTCCGGCGTGCTGACCTCTCTATTAAGCCTAGGTCGGGTTGCGGCGTATTGTTTGGCCGAGGCCGGGCATGACCCAGGAAAGTGTGTCCGGTCGGAGTTAATCGAGCGTGGTGGGTAAGTTGGTGCACCCCTGCAGGGAAGGAAACATCTATCGATAGCTTGTCCTACGGTAACGGACACTTAGAGTTGTATCCCGATCGATACAACTAGAACTGGATACTTGTGATGAGAATTGGATTGTGATGAGAATTGGATAGTAGGGCTCTGGGATTGCTTTCTCGCAGGGAGTCGAGAAAGGATCTCTGGCCGAGGTTGATCACACTACTACTACTTTACTTTATGCTACTCTACTCCCTCCTGTTTGCTGCAAGATGGTGGTTCCAGAAGATGCTAGTCTTCGATAGGACTAGGCTTTCTCTCTATTCTGGCATTTCTGCAGCCCAGTCCACATATACAACCTTACTTTAAAAAATGGTGCATATGTAGTGTAGACCCTTGCTTGCGAGTACTTTGGATGAGTACTCACGGTTGCTTTGCTCCCCCTTTTCCCCTTTCTTTTTCTTTCCGGTTGATGAAACCAGATGTCGAAGCCCAGGAGCCAGATGCCACTGCCGGTGCCTACTACTACGTGGAGACCGCTGATGACCAGGAGTTGTTAAGAGGCTCCCAGGCAGGAGGCCTTGCCTTTTCGATCGTAGATGCTTTTATGCTGGCCTTCTTAAGGCAAACTTGTTTAACTTATGTCTGTACTCGGATATTATTGCTTCCGCTGACTCTTGTATATTCGAGCTTATGTATTCGAGCCCTCGAGGCCCCTGGCTTGTAATATAAAGCTTGTATTATTTTAATTTGTGTCTAGAGTTGTGTTGTGATATCTTTCTGTGAGTCATTGATCTTGATCGTACACATTTGCATGTATGATTAGTGTATGATTGAATCGAGGGCGTCACAAGTTGGTATCAGAGCCGACTGCTTGTAGGTAGCCCCCTTTCCAACTCCTTGGCCGAAGTTGAGTCTAGTCATCCAAAACTATTTTATTAACTTGGCTGTGTGGCTTAGGAGCCCACGTCACCCTTGGGTGGTATTAGGATATTTTATTCCTTGTCTATACTCTGGGACTTTGATCTCTCTTCTATTCAGGTTAAACAATTTTACTAACTATAACACTAGGTTCTCGCAACTACTTCCTCCCAGAGTGCCCCTTCATTCCAGATGATTGCCTATTTAACCAAAAGACTTCGAAGATACTCTCCGATGTTCGCTCGAGAACTTGTGCTCATTGCTTTTTTGATTCGCTTCCACCGTCAACCCCTATAGATAACGACCTACAATTGTCGTTCATACCTTCATCTCCAGTTGCTCTTGTTTTTACAAGATGCCTTGAGATACTCGCCGATGTTCCGAGAATCCTTTATGCTTATTACCCTGCAGTTCCTTACCGCATGAAAGCCCTTGCGAATAATTCCTCACACTTACCGGGGGTCCGTTCATCCCCAGTTGTTCATGTGTTTCACAAATTCTTTGGAATACTATTTGATATTTGGATAATCCTTAGTAGCCTATTGCTCCTGTTCTTCCTTATCGTCTTGCATTATGGTTAATTCCATATGTCTAACAATATTCATTAAACTCCTTTGAGATTGTCATTCCTTTCCTATTGATTCGATGTGTGCGTGAATGCACACATTAATTAGTTATTCCCTTGTAATTAGTTATCCTTCTGGCTCAGACACCACTCTGGACATGAGATGTTTCTTGGCAAATCAAACCTTGCTTGATTGTCGATCTAAGCCTATTCAACTTATCCATCCTTAATCAGAGCGTCTGCTTCTGATCCCTTGATTTGGAAATCATAATTCCTTTGCATTTGAGCTTTGAATTAGTTAGTTGTTTCTATAATCTGATCTCCTTGCATTCTTTCTTCTTCTGGTTGAGTATCGATGCTCACATCAGATCCCTTGTGGACCACCACATCTTTGTTGGATCATTATCCGACAGTGCCCTCGTATTTAATCACCTTGTGAGTTCTTCCCTGATACATAATGCCTTTGGTAATTTGTATCCTCTCCTTTGGTCAACCATGCTCTACATTTGAGCTTGTGTTAAGTTACTCTTTAAGTTTGTGGTATATGTTCCTAAGATACCCCGATGGGTTGGATCTATGCCTTCCTTAATCTGTGTGAACCAGAAGAGTTTTCACAAGTTATACTATTCTGGTGTTTTGCCAGATACAATTTCAACACTACAACTCATAGAAAGCGAGAAGTGGATGGAAGGTTATGCATTGAAGAAGTGGGAGTCGACCTTGAACTTTGTGTTCATGCCCATGGACCCGATGTGGGAGTTATCATGGAAGCTTCTTGTAATAATAGCTTTTCCTTGATATAATATCATCCGGTATCAGTGAATTGATCCTTTGCAACCATGGATCCGACCATGATTGTTCTTCTTTGGTCCCATTTCTTGGACAAGTTAAATCACTTGTCTTCTACAGGCCAATACGCCTGCCTAACCTCTATTATGATCTACCTTCGAGTATTACCCTTGGTATCTCGAGGATATCAGACCACTGCATTACGTCTTATGAACTTTTGATGGAGTACTACCTTACCCTGTCTTTGTCACTTCAAGGGTTCTGGGTTGATTGTCAATCGAGAACACCGATAAGTGAATCAATTTCGCACTCCGATTCAATAACTCTAAGCAATTTTTGTTGCTTACAAGTTTAATAATCCTTCAAGTTATTCCTAGCCTGATCGGCAATATCATTATCGAGCCAAATTTTAACTATGCTACCTGGTCCTTCTTCTCGGAGCACAATTTTTGATGATGAGATAAGCTTACATCGATCTTTCTCGTCATATCATTTCGCCTTGAACAACAAGCTTGATTTCAAGTTCGTTACGTACCCGTGGTTCCAATAACCTTTCTCGTCATCATTCCTTTGACTTGATGTCATCGCCGATCGAATACATCTTCATGAAATCTCTCAACAAATGTGTTGTGATCATCATCAACATTCTGATGCTCCTCCAGGATATCAATCGAATTCATGATGAGAAATACCATCCTTGCCCCCTTGGTGAATTGTTGTTGAGCCTGTGGTCCCCATCCTCATCTTTTCCTTGCTAAAATTGTATGACTTGTTTTATAAGTTGTTTCCAATGGGTCCTTGTGTATCTAAAGTCCGACCTTTCCCTGATGACCATGTCAATGCTATCCCGAAGCATGTCTGTGGTACTCCGAACATCAACAAAAAAATTGGAACCGCAATGCTAAATCTTCTTGATCAATTATCCGAACACCGTTGTATGGGTAAACCTCATAAATTCCTTGCCCCTTTGTCTAACTTGTTTCATACTTGGAGCCTTATCATTTAGATCATGCTATGCCTTTCCTTGGGAAAGATATACTCTTATACCCAGGTATAGACACATTTTCCTTGCCATTGGTCTGTTTAATCTGATAATCACATTTTCCTTTCCATTATTTTGTTTAACCTTTCTGGTAATCTAAGTTGTCTGAGCAGAGATAAATCCTTGCTTAAGTAAGCACCTCGGTGTACAACTCTGTCAGTAAAACCCTGTTACTATTGTTGATGACATTCCGGTAACCACCTATGGACGAGAACTTTGCCTATTGGTCCGCCTCGTCTCAACAACCAGGAAAATGGTTCTCTTCGTCCCTCGCCCTTGGTACCAAGTTGTTGCCAACATAACTGATGGGCTATCCTCTGACATGCCTTGCTACCATGACCATGCAATATGTCAGTGCCTTCCTACTTTTGAACAACATGGTGGGCCCATAACACAACAGTTCCACAGGATATAACGTGACTCTCATGTACATCCCTGTTTTCCAAAGTTGTTCCTCACACTTGACTTCGTATGTAAATCACAAGCCACATTCCTAGTGATCTATTCTTGTTTCAGATGCGATACTTATTCCCATTGCTCTGAACCCCTTTTACCCTCTGTTTCAGGCAACGAACGGTTGCCTACCCGCTATAAACTTGTTATTGCAGCTCCTTACCTTGCTCTCGATGACTTTCTTGAATTTAAACTTGAGAGATGCCTCTATGGCACGTTCACTGAGATAGCCCCCAGGTACCTATCTTGTGTTGAGCTCTGTCCTTCCCGAGTCTTTCCCCCTTAGTCCACCCCTTAAATCTCGGGACGAGATTTCTTGTAGTGGAGGAGAATTGTGATGTCCGGATAATTAAGCTACGGTAAACCCCTGCTAATGGTGCCACGTCATTAAATTACTATCGCTAATCCTCACTTGATCCAAATCACTGTTCATGTTCAAACTCAAATTCAAAGTCAAAAATTCAAATTTGTCAAACATGAAAACTAAAATGTTCAAAGTGTGGCAAATAATCCCTGCATATTTGTCATGTTGGAACCAACCTCTTTTGGATTCCCAAAGTGCCCCTGGAAATTATTTAGTGGTCCAGCAGCATTTAAGATTGGCCTTTTCAATTGCTAAAAATTGTTAGACAACTCCTTTTGGCCTCAAACTTTTTGTGACTCCTATAAATAATGTGCTTGATTTATGGGACAAGTTTCATGTTGAACAAAACTCATTTGGTACTAAATTAAAATGTGAACAATGGTGAAATGAATAAGCAGAAATGTAAAAAGAGGAAAAGACTAAAATCCTGTGACGCCCGGATAGTTACGCTACAGTAATCCTCCACTAATGATGCCACGTCACCTCGATTACTATGGTTAATCTCGCATTAGTTCGAAACCGATTTGATTTCAATTTAAAATCAGGCAGACAACAAAAGTTTTCAAAAATTAAAACTAAAATGTTTGGGTTGTATCAAATAAATCGTAAGTAATTATGGTGGAGAAACCAAACTTTGATAAAATGTTTAAAGGCTCTAAAACAATTAAAACAGTAGTGAAAACAATTAAACAAATGCCTATTGAAATTATAAAATGCTAAAACTATTTTATTATGGGTTAATAATTAATCTCATAGTAGTTTGTTGATAAATACAAATTTAGGCACTAGTGGTAATTTTTATAAAACTAAAGATCAATGAAACTACAAATAAAAATAAAAGGAAAGAAAATATAAAAAACAGAAAACAAAACTAACAAAGAACAAAAAAGGAAAAAGAGAGAAACCCCCGGGCTTCGGCCCAGCTGACCACAGGCCCAACTGGGCCACCACCAGGCCCCGGCCGGCCCACCCCACACCCCACTCCCTTAAACCCCCACTCCCCCTCGGTCCAACCCACCGCCACCGACACTCCCCCCCCCCCGAAAATATCTCACCCCTCCCCTCTCTCCCCCGATTGGATCGGGATCGAGAGGAGGAGGCCACCGACGCCATCGCCCACCGCCGCCAGGAGCACGCGCCGCCTCGCCGGACTTCCCCACCGGCCTGCCTCCTCGACGCCATCGTCTCCGCCCTCCTCCTCAACCCCCCACTACCTAGACCCTACGCGCCCCTCCCAGTGAGCACCTCTCCTCCTCCTCCCCTGCTCACAACGGTCCCGCGCCCGATGCCGCCTCTGCCGGCGCGCGCAACCATCTGCCAGCGCCGCGCCTGGCCTCGGCCTCGCACAGGCGTGCCCCTGCCGTGGCTCTGCATCGCCCCGTCGCCGACCCCGCGCTGCACCGCCATGGCCTAGTGCGCCTCGGCCTTCCTCCCTCGTCACGACGCACGCGCCCGCATTGCCTCGCGGTCGCGCTCACCGCGTCTGGCCTCCGTGCTCGCTGCGACCAGGACGCGCTCCCGCATCCCCCGTCCGCCCCTGCTCACCCCCGCCGCTTGCCTCTGCTCCGGCCGGCCGCGTCCCCTTGGCCGCGCGCGCCGGCGCTGCGCGTGCCCGCCCCTCGCCGTGCTGCTCCGGCGAGCCCCGCCGTGGCCACGGCCCCATCCCGCGTCCTGGCGGGCAGCGCCCCGCCCGCGCCCGTCGGGTTCGTCCGGCCGCACCTGAGCGTGTGCCCGCTCGGGCCGCGCCCTTCGCCCGCTAGCGCCCGATCCACTAGGCCCCCTGGGGTCAATGACAGGAGGGCCCCGCCTCCAGAACGTTTTAATAAAAAAAAGGAAAACAAAATAAAAATAAATTATTAATTAATTAATTAATTAGTGGATTAATTAAGTTAATTAATCTTGTTTAATTAATCTAATTAACTAGTTAGTTTAATTAAACAGTAATTAGATTAGTTAAAACCTAATTAGACTAAACAGTCAATGACGAACGGGACCCACACGTCAGCTTGACCAGTCAACACCTCTGTTGACTGATGATGTCATGCTGACGTCATGCTGATGCAATAATACTATTTTTGAATTTAATTAATAATTAATAAGTTAGAAAATGATTTAAAAACTTTAAAAATTAATATAAAATAAACCGTAGCTCGGATGGAAAAACTTTGTACATGAAAGATGCTCAGAACGACGAGACGAATCCGGATACGCAGTCCGTTCGTCCGCCACACACCCCTAACCTATCGAACTCGCAACTTTCCCCCTCCGGCTCCTCTGCCCGAAAACACGGAACACCGGGAATACTTTCCCGGATGTTTTCCCCCCTTCACCGGTATCACCTACTACCGCGTTAGGGCACACCGAACACCGCGTATTGCCTTGTTATATTTTGTGATGCTTTGTTTGCTCTGTATTCATTATTTCTTCCCCCTCTTCTCTCCGGTAGACTACGAGACCGACGCTGATGCCACCGAGTACGACTACGTCACCGACGACCCCTCCTTGTCTGAGCAACCAGGCAAGCCCCCCCCCCCCTTGATCACCAGATATCGCCTATTCTCCTCTATACTGCTTGCATTAGAGTAGTGTAGCATGTTACTGCTTTTCGTTAATCCTATTCTGATGCATAGCCTGTCATTGTTGCTATCGACATTGATACCTTACCCGCAATCCTAAATGCTTAGTATAGGATGCTAGTGTTCCATCAGTGGCCCTACACTCTTGTCCGTCTGCCATGCTGTACTACTGGGCTGTGATCACTTCGGGAGGTGATCACGGGCATATACTATATACTATACACTGTTACATTACCTGTGATGCTGTTCGGAGTTGGGGGCTGAAGGGGCAGGTGGTTCCATCCCGGTAGAGGTGGGCCTGGGTTCCCGACGGTCCCCGACGGTTACTTTGTGGCGGAGCGACGGGGCAGGTTGAGACCACCTAGGAGACAGGTGAGCCTGACCCTGTTCGGCGTTCGCGGATACTTAACACGCTTAACGAGATCTTGGTATTTGATCTGAGTCTGGCTACGAGCCTATACGCACTAACCATCTATGTGGGAGTAGTTATGGGTATCCCGACGTCGTGGTATCAGCCGAAGCACTTCAGACGTCAGCGACGGAGCGGCGCGCGCCGGATTGGAACGTAAGCCTGCTCTTGTATTAAGGGGGCTAGTTCTGCTTCCGGCCGCCCTCGCAACATGCAGGTGTGCTATGGGCGATGGGCCCAGACCCCTGTGCGCTTAGGATTAGACCGGCGTGCTGGCCTCTCTGTTGTGCCTAGGTGGGGCTGCGACGTGTTGATCTTCCGAGGCTGGGCATGACCCAGGAAAGTGTGTCCGGCCAAATGGGATCGAGCGTGTTGGGCTATGTGGTGCACCCCTGCAGGGAAGTTAATCTATTCGAATAGCCGTGATCTTCGGTAACAGGACGACTTGGAGTTGTACCTTGACCTTATGACAACTAGAACCGGATACTTAATAAAACACACCCTTCCAAGTTCCACAGACAACCCGGTGATCGCTTTTCCGCAGGGCGACGAGGAGAGGATCGCCGGGTAGGATTATGCTATGCGAGGCTACGTGGAGATGCTACTTGGAGACGCTACTTAGAGATGCTACTTGGAGGACTTCAATCTACTCTCTTCTACGTGCTGCGAGACGGAGGCTGCCAGAAGCGTAGTCTTCGACAGGATTAGCTATCCCCCTCTTATTCTGGCATTCTGCAGTTCAGTCCACTGATATGGCCTCCTTACACATATACCCATGCATATGTAGTGTAGTTCCTCGCTTGCGAGTACTTTGGATGAGTACTCACGGTTGCTTTTCTCCCTCTTTTCCCCTTTTCCTTCTACCTGGTTGTCGCAACCAGATGCTGGAGTCCAGGAGCCAGTCGCCTCCGTCGACGACGACCCCTACTACACCGGAGGTGCCTACTACTACGTGCTGCCCGCTGATGACGACCAGGAGTGACCTAGGAGGATCCCAGGCAGGAGGCTTGCTCCTCTTTTGATCTGTATCCCAGTTTGTGCTAGCCTTCTTAAGGCAAACTTGTTTAACTTATGTCTGTACTCAGATATTGTTGCTTCCGCTGACTCGTCTATGATCGAGCACTTGTATTCGAGCCCTCGAGGCCCCTGGCTTGTATTATGATGCTTGTATGACTTATTTTACTTTTCGAGTTGTGTTGTGATATCTTCCCGTGAGTCCCTGATCTTGATCGTACACGTTGCGTGCATGATTAGTGTACGATTAAATCGGGGGCGTCACAAGTTGGTATCAGAGCCGACTGCCTGTAGGAATCCCCCTTCCACACTCCTTGGCCGAAGTTGAGTCTAGTCATTGCAAAACCTTTACTAACATGGCTGTGTGGCCTATAGGCCCACGTCGCCATTTGGGTGGTATTAGGATCTTTTATTCCTTGATCTTTACTCTGGGACTCTGAGCTCTCTTCTATTCGGGTTAAATGATTTTGCTAAAAACAAAACTAACTTTAGGTTCTCGCAAGTACTTTCTCCCGGAGAGCCCCTTGTTATCGATGACCGCCTGCTGCACCAGAAGAAGAAGATACTCTCCGATATTCTCTCGAGACCTTGTGCCTGTCGCGTTTGCAATTCCCTACCACCGAAACATCCTTATGGATAACTACTTACACTTGCCATTCATACGATCATCCCCCCATTGATCTGGTTAGTACAAGATACCCCGAAGTTTTCTCTATTATTCCGAGAATACTTTGTGCCTACTGCCTAGCAGTTCCTTGCCACCGAAATACCCCTATGATTAATTTCTCGCCCTTATTGAGTATCCGTTCAACCCCACTTGTTCATGTGTTTCACATTGGTCTTTGAGATACTATCAAATCCTCCGAAAATCCTTGCAGCCTTATTGCTCTACAAATACTTGTCTGCTTGCATTATGGATGCTTTCCATATGTCTGGCAAAATTCGTTAGTATCCTTAGGCACCGTCATTTTGATCCCTTTGATTCAACATGAGTGCGAATGCACGCAATCATCTGTTGATCCTTTTAAATTATCTTTCTGGCTCAGACGTCATTTTAAACATGAGCTGGTTCTCAACAAATCCAAATGCCATCGCTTGTACCCCTAAGGCTATTCTACTTATCCATCCCTAATCAAAACATTGCTTCTGATCCCTTGATTTGAAAATCATAAATTCCTTTGCATTTGAGCTCGGGGTTAGTTAGTTGTTTCCATAATCCAATGCCTCCGCATTGTTACTTCCTCTGGTTGTGTGCCGATGCTCACATCAGCTCTGTTATGGACCGGCAGATCCTTTGTTGGATTTTATCTGATAGCGTCCTTCATATTCAATTCCTTTGGAAGTTCTTTCTCCATTGGTAAATCCTATCCTCTGATTGACCAACCATGCTCTGGTTTCGAGCTTGTGGTATTTACTATTGAAGCTTGTGGTATATGTTTCCACGATACCCTGACGGGTTGAACCTATGCCTTCCTTAATATGTGTGAACTCGAAAGTTTTCACGAGTCATACTCTTCTGTTGTTTTGCCAGGTAAAATTTCTACACTATAGCTTCATCAAAAACGAGAAGTAAAATGAAAGGTTATGCATTGAATAAGTGGGAGTCGACCTTGAACTTTGTGTTCATGCCCATGGACACGATGTAGATCTTGTCATGTAAGCTTCTCGTAAACAATAATGATCCCCTTGATATAATTTCATCTTATATCTGGGATTTGGTCTTTTGCAATCGTGGTTTCCGACCATATTGTTCTTCCTTGATCCAATTTCTCGGACAAGTTCAAGCACTTGTCTTCTGTAGAGCAATACCCCAGTCCAACCTCTACTTTGATCTGACGTCGAGTATTACCCCCTGGTATCTCGAGATTATAATGGAACTGCATAACTTCTTATGAGTTCTTCATCAAGTGCTACATTCTCACTGATTCCAATTTTTCACGGGCTCTGAGTTATTAAACACTCAAAGACACCGATAACTGAACCGAGTCCGCACTACGGTTCAACAACTTTTAGTAATCTTCTTTACTTACGAGTTTGTACCAGATCACGCCATTCCTAGCCTGATCGGCTATATCATTACCGTGCTAAATTTTAACCGTGCTACCTGGTCCTAATTCCCGGAGCACAACTTCCGACGATAGCTAAGCTTACGACGATCGTCCTCGGCATATCATTTCGCCTTGAACAACAATCTTTGATTTCAAGTTTGTATTGTACTAGTGGTTTCAATAACCTTTCGCTTCATCATTCCTTTGACTTGTTGTCATCGCCGATCTATTACACCTTCATGAAATCTCTCGACAATTGTGTCGGATCACCTTCAACACTTTGACTTCTTCCGAGATGTTAACTGTGTTGATGATGAGAAGTACCCTCCTTGCCCTCGATGATTTTTATTATCATCGACAACACCCTTGACTTCCTTTCATCGCGAGCTTGTCCACATTATGAATACAACCTGCTCTCCAGCTAATGTTGTGTTCTGCCTTGAAGTATTACTGTCCTTTCTATCAAGAATGTTGTGAGGATTGCTCCACCTCTTAAGAATTCTTGAAATAGTGATACTTCTCTCCATCACCTTCTTTCTTGGTCCCCGTGTTATTTCTAACCGGAATACCGACAATTGAACTATGATGTGCATATTCAAAATTCCTAGCAACCCTATTGCTTTGAAGTTAATGGTCGAAAGTTCATTCTTAGGCTATTGATTATTGCATCACCATTCTGACATTGGTCGTGCAACCCAACCCATATTTCGGGCGCACCTTTCAACCAATGTTTAATTGTGTATGTTTTCCTCGAGCATACTTCCTTATATCTTTTGATCTGACAAATGTTATCTCCTTGTTCACTTAATTGTGGACATCCATCTTTTGGGAATCTCTGTGAATTGCCGTTGAGTTCACCAGACACCTCCTTGTCCTCTCCTTGGGTTAATGATGAACTCTTGATAACGGAAATCGCTTCATAGTTCATTTCCCCGAGAATCTTACCATGTCATCTCGTCGATTTGTGTTGCGCCTTTTCTTCTCGGACATCCTGAGTCTCAGGTATCCTGACACCAATCGGATCCGAATCCCGGTCAGCTAAGATGGTTGGGACAACGTTCAGAGAGTTATGATGTTGATCCTTGATGACCCGGTAGCATGATGTCATGCCTAGCATCCCCCCCCCCCCGGCTGGAGGATCTATCATTATAGATTCCTTTTCAGCAAGGTTATCCATTCATCCATGAGGAAATTGTAAGACTTATTCTACCAGTTATTCCTGATGGATCCTTTGTGTTTCCAAAGTTTGATCTTCACCTGAAGACCATGTCAATGCTACCTCGAAGCATGTCAATGGTGCTCCGATTCTCAACAAGAACATTTGAAGCCCAATGCTAAATGTTACTTGCTCAATTACCCCAAACACCGTTGCATCGGTAATGTCATGAAATTTCTCTCCCCTTTCCTAAGGAGTTTTCTACATTATATCCTGCCAAGGATATCATGCTCTGCTTGTCCTTGGGAAGGATATACCCCTGGAATATGTGTTTCAACACATTTTCCTTTCCATGTTCTGTTTAACCTGGTAATCACCTTTCCTTTCCTTTGGTTTGCTTAACCCTTCTTGTGATCTATATTATATAAGCAGTAGTAATCTTCTGCTTATGTAAAACACGTTAGTGTACAACCGTGCCAGTAAGACCCTGTTCCTAATGTGGATGACATTTCGGTAGCCACCGACGGACGGGAAATTTGCCTATTGGCCCGCCTCGTTCAACGAGCAGGAAAATGGTTCTCTTCGTCCCTCGCCCTTGGTATCGAGGTTGTTGCCGACATAACTGACAGGCTACCCTCTGACACGCCTTACTATCATGACCGTGCAAGATGTCGGCCCCCTTCCTACTTTCAACCACATGGTGGGCCCATAACCCACAGTTACACAGGATCGAAACCTGACTCCCATGTACACCCCCTGTCCCCAAGGTTGTTCCTCGCGCGTGACCTCGTATGTAACTCACGAGCCACCTTCAGGTCTGATATCGGACACAATACTTATTCCCGTTGCTTTGAACCCCTTTCACGCCCTGTATCATGCATCGAATGATTGCCTACCCGTTTGAAACTTTGGTACAATCGTATATTGCACTCCACAAATTCACTGAAATACAACTCGTGGGGTACCTTGTGTATTTCCCATTGAGTTCACCGTCAGATGCCCAGCTTTGTGCAAATGCATTCTTCCGGAGTTTTTCCCCTTGGCCGCGTTCGTAGGACGATGGAGATCCCGAAGAAAGGATGACGACTTGATCATGGTGACTTGAAGCAGAGAAATGAAGACATCAATGAAAGGGATCAACCTCTTCGAAAGATCAACCAAAGATGAGAAGATCTGTTAGACTTCATAACCAGAACTTCCCCCCCCCTTACACCCCTCTTAAATCTCGGGACGAGATTTCTTGTAGTGGAGGAGAATTGTGACGCCCGGATAGTTACGCTACAGTAATCCTCCACTAATGATGCCACGTCACCTCGATTACTATGGTTAATCTCGCATTAGTTCGAAACCGATTTGATTTCAATTTAAAATCAGGCAGACAACAAAAGTTTTCAAAAATTAAAACTAAAATGTTTGGGTTGTATCAAATAAATCGTAAGTAATTATGGTGGAGAAACCAAACTTTGATAAAATGTTTAAAGGCTCTAAAACAATTAAAACAGTAGTGAAAACAATTAAACAAATGCCTATTGAAATTATAAAATGCTAAAACTATTTTATTATGGGTTAATAATTAATCTCATAGTAGTTTGTTGATAAATACAAATTTAGGCACTAGTGGTAATTTTTATAAAACTAAAGATCAATGAAACTACAAATAAAAATAAAAGGAAAGAAAATATAAAAACAGAAAACAAAACTAACAAAGAACAAAAAGGAAAAAGAGAGAAACCCCCCGGGCTTCGGCCCAGCTGACCACAGGCCCAACTGGGCCACCACCAGGCCCCGGCCGGCCCACCCCACACCCCACTCCCTTAAACCCCCACTCCCCCTCGGTCCAACCCACCGCCACCGACACTCCCCCCCCCCCGAAAATATCTCACCCCTCCCCTCTCTCCCCCGATTGGATCGGGATCGAGAGGAGGAGGCCACCGACGCCATCGCCCACCGCCGCCAGGAGCACGCGCCGCCTCGCCGGACTTCCCCACCGGCCTGCCTCCTCGACGCCATCGTCTCCGCCCTCCTCCTCAACCCCCCACTACCTAGACCCTACGCGCCCCTCCCAGTGAGCACCTCTCCTCCTCCTCCCCTGCTCACAACGGTCCCGCGCCCGATGCCGCCTCTGCCGGCGCGCGCAACCATCTGCCAGCGCCGCGCCTGGCCTCGGCCTCGCACAGGCGTGCCCCTGCCGTGGCTCTGCATCGCCCCGTCGCCGACCCCGCACTGCACCGCCATGGCCTAGTGCGCCTCGGCCTTCCTCCCTCGTCACGACGCACGCGCCCGCACTGCCTCGCGGTCGCGCTCACCGCGTCTGGCCTCCGTGCTCGCTGCGACCAGGACGCGCTCCCGCATCCCCCGTCCGCCCCTGCTCACCCCCGCCGCTTGCCTCTGCTCCGGCCGGCCGCGTCCCCTTGGCCGCGCGCGCCGGCGCTGCGCGTGCCCGCCCCTCGCCGTGCTGCTCCGGCGAGCCCCGCCGTGGCCACGGCCCCATCCCGCGTCCTGGCGGGCAGCGCCCCGCCCGCGCCCGTCGGGTTCGTCCGGCCGCACCTGAGCGTGTGCCCGCTCGAGCCGCGCCCTTCGCCCGCTAGCGCCCGATCCACTAGGCCCCCTGGGGTCAATGACAGGAGGGCCCCGCCTCCAGAACGTTTTAATAAAAAAAAGGAAAACAAAATAAAAATAAATTATTAATTAATTAATTAATTAGTGGATTAATTAAGTTAATTAATCTTGTTTAATTAATCTAATTAACTAGTTAGTTTAATTAAACAGTAATTAGATTAGTTAAAACCTAATTAGACTAAACAGTCAATGACGAACGGGACCCACACGTCAGCTTGACCAGTCAACACCTCTGTTGACTGATGATGTCATGCTGACGTCATGCTGATGCAATAATACTATTTTCGAATTTAATTAATAATTAATAAGTTAGAAAATGATTTAAAAACTTTAAAATTAACATAAAATAAACCGTAGCTCGGATGGAAAAACTTTGTACATGAAAGATGCTCAGAACGACGAGACGAATCCGGATACGCAGTCCGTTCGTCCGCCACACACCCCTAACCTATCGAACTCGCAACTTTCCCCCTCCGGCTCCTCTGCCCGAAAACACGGAACACCGGGAATACTTTCCCGGATGTTTTCCCCCCTTCACCGGTATCACCTACTACCGCGTTAGGGCACACCGAACACCGCGTATTGCCTTGTTATATTTTGTGATGCTTTGTTTGCTCTGTATTCATTATTTCTTCCCCCTCTTCTCTCCGGTAGACTACGAGACCGACGCTGATGCCACCGAGTACGACTACGTCACCGACGACCCCTCCTTGTCTGAGCAACCAGGCAAGCCCCCCCCCCTTGATCACCAGATATCGCCTATTCTCCTCTATACTGCTTGCATTAGAGTAGTGTAGCATGTTACTGCTTTTCGTTAATCCTATTCTGATGCATAGCCTGTCATTGTTGCTATCGACATTGATACCTTACCCGCAATCCTAAATGCTTAGTATAGGATGCTAGTGTTCCATCAGTGGCCCTACACTCTTGTCCGTCTGCCATGCTGTACTACTGGGCTGTGATCACTTCGGGAGGTGATCACGGGCATATACTATATACTATACACTGTTACATTACCTGTGATGCTGTTCGGAGTTGGGGGCTGAAGGGGCAGGTGGTTCCATCCCGGTAGAGGTGGGCCTGGGTTCCCGACGGTCCCCGACGGTTACTTTGTGGCGGAGCGACGGGGCAGGTTGAGACCACCTAGGAGACAGGTGAGCCTGACCCTGTTCGGCGTTCGCGGATACTTAACACGCTTAACGAGATCTTGGTATTTGATCTGAGTCTGGCTACGAGCCTATACGCACTAACCATCTACGTGGGAGTAGTTATGGGTATCCCGACGTCGTGGTATCAGCCGAAGCACTTCAGACGTCAGCGACGGAGCGGCGCGCGCCGGATTGGAACGTAAGCCTGCTCTTGTATTAAGGGGGCTAGTTCTGCTTCCGGCCGCCCTCGCAACGTGCAGGTGTGCTATGGGCGATGGGCCCAGACCCCTGTGCGCTTAGGATTAGACCGGCGTGCTGGCCTCTTTGTTGTGCCTAGGTGGGGCTGCGACGTGTTGATCTTCCGAGGCCGGGCATGACCCAGGAAAGTGTGTCCGGCCAAATGGGATCGAGCGTGTTGGGCTATGTGGTGCACCCCTGCAGGGAAGTTAATCTATTCGAATAGCCGTGATCTTCGGTAACAGGACGACTTGGAGTTGTACCTTGACCTTATGACAACTAGAACCGGATACTTAATAAAACACACCCTTCCAAGTTCCACAGACAACCCGGTGATCGCTTTTCCGCAGGGCGACGAGGAGAGGATCGCCGGGTAGGATTATGCTATGCGAGGCTACGTGGAGATGCTACTTGGAGACGCTACTTAGAGATGCTACTTGGAGGACTTCAATCTACTCTCTTCTACGTGCTGCGAGACGGAGGCTGCCAGAAGCGTAGTCTTCGACAGGATTAGCTATCCCCCTCTTATTCTGGCATTCTGCAGTTCAGTCCACTCATATGGCCTCCTTACACATATACCCATGCATATGTAGTGTAGTTCCTCGCTTGCGAGTACTTTGGATGAGTACTCACGGTTGCTTTTCTCCCTCTTTTCCCCTTTTCCTTCTACCTGGTTGTCGCAACCAGATGCTGGAGTCCAGGAGCCAGTCGCCTCCGTCGACGACGACCCCTACTACACCGGAGGTGCCTACTACTACGTGCTGCCTGCTGATGACGACCAGGAGTGACCTAGGAGGATCCCAGGCAGGAGGCTTGCTCCTCTTTCGATCTGTATCCCAGTTTGTGCTAGCCTTCTTAAGGCAAACTTGTTTAACTTATGTCTGTACTCAGATATTGTTGCTTCCGCTGACTCGTCTATGATCGAGCACTTGTATTCGAGCCCTCGAGGCCCCTGGCTTGTATTATGATGCTTGTATGACTTATTTTACTTTTCGAGTTGTGTTGTGATATCTTCCCGTGAGTCCCTGATCTTGATCGTACACGTTGCGTGCATGATTAGTGTACGATTAAATCGGGGGCGTCACAAATCCTACCATGTCTTTGGGACATATGTGACCACAGTGCACATGGCCCAGCCCACCACGGCCTTTTCCCCTTCTTCTGTTCCTTTGTACAGAGAGGAGACATAGGCCATGGCGTGGCACGCATCCACCCCCACCATGGCCGCTGTCGTCATCGTGTCGAGCATCCCGTGGTTCTCCTAGTGGATAAGAACGTCGCGCGCGACCCCGCTGAACCCTAGCCACTCCCCCTCTCCATCGTATCCCACAGTTGATCCCGAGCTCGGTTGCGCGCATCCATGGCCACGCCGCCATCGTAGCTGCGGCCGTCGTCCTCCCTGCGCCGCGATAAGCCATCCAGGTGGTTCCCCTCGTCGTCCTCAACCTCTTCCATGAAGATCCCGACCAGAGACGCATCGAGGCGACGCATCGGTCCCCTTCTTCAACCTCGGCTTTGTCGCCCCCCCCCGCCGCTGTCTCGCCATTGTCCCGTGTTCCGGCAAGCCCCCGACCCGTCTCGAGCTCACCCTCGACCTCCCCTTGGTGAGCCTCATCCCCCTTGCTTTCCCCACTCGATTCGTCGCCGTAAGCCGCCCCCACTGCCATGACCAGAGCTCCCCTCCGCGAGCTCGTGACTGCGCGCTCGCGCGCCCCGCCCGTGCTGGCCGCGACCACTACCGCCTCCGCCATTGTTCCATAGTCACCGGCGCCCACCACAGTTGCTGCCTCGCTGCCGACGACGCTCGGCCATCGCCGCTGCTGTCGCTTCAGCCACCTCCCCTGCCGCACCCCGCGCCTGCCAGGGCCTCGGCCAAGCCCTGCACCGTGCCGCCTGTACCCTGCCGCATCCCCTGCTTGCCCGATGTCGCCCTGCCGCTCCCCGGCATGCCCGCTCCAATCGCTGCTGACTGCCAGCGGAGCGCCGTGGCTGCCGTCCCGCCTCTATGTGTGCACGAGGAACCCCCCCTGTGTTGACCGGCTGACTTGTTAGCCCAAAATTAATTAGTACAAATCCTCCTGCTAATTAAGCCTTTAATTTAGTTTGCTACATTGACATGTGGACCCACTTGTTTAAATTAGTTTAGACTAATTGTTTTACCTCTCTGACACTTATATGTGGGTCCCCTGTCCAGTTTGACCAGTCAAAGTGTTGAATGGGTTGACCCGGTCCATGACCTGCGGGCCCTATTTGACCCCGTTGACCAATCAACAGTTGACTGGTCAATTGCTTACTAGACCCCATGGACCCCACCTGTCAGCCTCATGCACACTCTCGCTGGGTACACTTTTGGGTACCCATAGCCATTTTGCTATTTAATTCGATTTATTAATTAATTCCAGGAATTCCAAAATACGGTTTAAAACTTTGGAAATTCATATAAAATAATCCATAAGTCAGATGAAAAAGTTTTATACATGAAAGTTGCTCAGAAAAATCCAATGAATCCGTATACGTGGTCCGTTAATCTGTGACATGCCCCTAGCATGCTGAACATGGAACCGTCTCCTCTCTTTCGTCTATCCGCAAACGTCAAACACCAGGGATACTTTCCCGGATGTTTCCCCCTTTCACCAGTATCACTTACTACCGCGTTAGGTCACCCCTAGCACCGCATATTGCCATGTTACGCTTTGTGATGCTTTGATTGCTCTGTTATTTGTTGTGTTCCCCCTCCATTACTTCTTTCCGGTAGACCTCAAGACTACTGGCGAAACCCATTACGACTATGGTGTTGACGACCCCTCCTTGCGAGAGCAACCAAGCAAGCCCCCCCTTTGATCATCCCGATATCGCCCATTCCATTCTCTCATGCTTGCATTAAATTTTGCTACTGTTATTGTTTGCTCCTATTCTGATGCATAGCCTGTTTATTGTAACCTATTGTTGTTACCTACCTGCTTATCCTAAACTGTTTAGTATAGGTTGGGTAGAGACCCATCCGAGACCCCCACTTTGTCCCGACTGCCCCGCTGGATTATCAGAAGACCCGATCAACGGGATCGAAGACCAGGCCCCGGCACCGCACATCACTTTCCCCTTAGTTGCTCGACACTATTGGGTTACTATCGAGTGTCGAGGGTGAGACCTCTACAACACTTCTGATGTTAACCCTGTAGTGTAGCTATTCGGTCGTGGTCATCGAGGGTGATTCCGCCTTAACCACTTCCGATACTAATATGTCGTGCAATGATACGTCTCCATCGTATCTATAATTTTTCATTGTTCCATGCCAATATTATTCAACTTTCATATACTTTTGGCAACTTTTTATACTATTTTTGGGACTAACATATTGATCGAGTGCCCAGTGCAAGTTCCTGTCTGTTGCATGTTTTATGTTTCGCAGACAACCCATATCAAACGGAGTCCACACGGGATAAAAACGGACGGTGAATTATTTTGGAATATTTATGTTTTTTGGGAAGTAAAATCAACGCGAGACGGTGCCCGAGGGGGCCAGGAGATAGGGGGCGCCCCCCAGGGAGGCAGGCGCGCCTTGGACTCTCCTAGGGCCCCCATAAGGCGGTTGATGCTCTTCTTTTGCCACAAGAAAGCTAATTTTATGATAAAGATCTGGGCGAAAGAATCACCCCAATCAGAGTTATGGATCTCCGGATATAAAAGAAACGGTGAAGGGGCAGAATTTGAGAATGCAGAAACAGAGAGATAGATCCAATCTCGGAGGGGCTCTCGCCCCTCCCAAGCCATGGGAGCCAAGGACCAGAGGGGAAACCCTTCTCCCATCTAGGGAGAAGGTCAAGGAAGAAGAAGAAGAAGTGGGGCTCTCTCCCCCTTGCTTCCGATGGCACCGGAACGCCGCCGGGGGCCATCATCATCACCGCGATCTTCACCAACACCTCCATCATCTTCACCAACATCTCCATCACCTTCCCCCATCTATATTTAGCAGTCCACTCTCCCGCAACCCGCTGTACCCTCTACTTGAACATGGTGCTTTATGCTTCATATTATTATCCAATGATGTGTTGCCATCCAATGATGTCTGAGTAGATTTTCGTTGTCCTATTGGTGGTTGATGAATTGCTATGATTGATTTAATTTGCTTGTGGTTATGTTGTTGTCCTATTGTGCCCTCCATGTCGCGCAAGCGTGAGGGATCCCCGCTGTATGGTGTTGCAATACGTTCATTATTCTTTTATGGTGGGTTGCTTGAGTGACAGAAGCATAAACCCGAGTAAGGGGATTGTTGCATACGGGATAAAGGGGACTTGATGCTTTAATGCTATGGTTGGGTTTTACCTTAATGAATCTTTAGTAGTTGCGGACGCTTGCTAGAGTTCCAACCATAAGTGCATATGATCCAAGAAGAGAAAGTATGTTAGCTTATGCCTCTCCCACATAAAACTTGCTATCGGCCTAGTAACATAGTCCATTGCTTAGGGACACTTCCATAACTCCTACCACCACTTTTCCACACTCGCTTTATTTACTTTATTGCATCTTTATCTAAACAGCCCCTAGTTTATATTTACGTGTTCTTTATTATCTTGCAAACCTATCCTATCACACCTACAAAGTACCTCTAGTTTCATACTTGTTCCAGGTAAAGCGAACGTCAAGCGTGCGTAGAGTCATATCAGTGGCTGATAGGACCTGAGAGAGTATTTGTTCTACCTTTAGCTCCTCGTTGGGTTCGGCACTCTTACTTATCGGAAGAGGCTACAACTATCCCGTATACTTGCGGGTTATCAAGACCTTTTTCTAGCACCGTTGCCGGGGAGTCATAGCATGAGGTGAATATTCTGGTGTGTGCTTGTTTGCTTTATCACTAAGTAATTTTTATTTGTTGTTCTTAGTTGTTTACTATCTTTAGTTATGGATATGGAACACGAAGTACCCAAAAAATTAGGTGTACTTGCTACTCATGGAGATGGGGTAACTCCTAAAACCCTTGATTCTCATTATGTGAGAGATATTATGTACTACTTTGATAATCCTGAGAAAACCCCATTCAACTTTATAATGGGAGACACATTGGATCAACGTGAATACTTTAGGGATCGCTTTACACAAAAAGGGAAACTATTATGGGATCAAATTAATATGTTGCGTTCGTATGCTCGTCAACTATGCTTGAGATATGATATTATTTGTTGCTCTAGGATGAAGGCTCCACACCTTCCCTTTTCATGAAAATTTAATGATAATGAAACCTTAGCTTCTTATGCTAATGGTATATATGATTACTATGATGTGGAACAAATAGAAGAATTTGTTTCTTTTAAGGCTGCTTATGAAATTGAATATTTGTTTGAAAAGTATGAAGCTTTAGATGATGATGTTTATAGGTCTGAAAATCTTACTATACTTAGATATTGCTATGAAAATTATGAATACAATTACTATATTAATGCATTTATTGAGAAAGTCTCTGCTGTCCAAGAAGAGACTAATATTTTGCAGGAAGCTATGGAAGAAGAAATTGATGAAACTATGAGCTCATTGGATGAAAAAGATGATGAGGAGAGCGAAGAACAAAAGGAGGAAGAGCGGATTCATCACCCGTGCCCACCTTCTAATGAGAGTAACTCTTCAACTCATACATTGTTTAATTCCCCTTCGTACTTACCGAAGGATGATTGCTATGATGATTGCTATGATCCCGTTGATTCTCTTGAAATATCCCTTTTTGATGATGCTTGCTATGCTTGTGGCCAAGATGCCAATATGAATTATGCTTATGGAGATGAACTTGCTATAGTTCCTTATGTTAAACATGAAATTGTTGCTATTGCACCCACGCATGATAATCCTATTATCTTTTTGAATTCTCCCAACTACACCATATTGGAGAATTTTGTGCTTATTAAGGATTACATTGATGGGTTGCCTTTTACCATTGCACATGATAAGTTTGATGAATATGATATGCATGTGCTTGCTGCTCCTACTTGCAATTATTATGAGAGAGGAAGTACATCTCCACCTCTCTATGTTTGGAATATGATAGAATTGCAAGAAACTGTTTATACTATGCATTGGCCTTTACTATGTGTGCATGAATTGTTCTTTTATGACATGCCAATGCATAGGAAGAGAGTTAGACTTCGTTGTTGCTTGATATATGTTACTTTGTGCTCACTACTAAATTACAAATCATTGTTAATTAAAATTGGCTTTGATATACCTTGGGATCCGGGTGGATTCATTACTTGAGTACTAAATGCCTAGCTTAATGGCTTTAAAGAAAGCGCTGCCTAGAAGACAACCCGGAAGTTTTAGAGAGTCATTTATTTCTGTTGAGTGCTTTCATAGTTTAAAAACAAAAAAATAAAGAGGGGAAGCTAAAAACTTTTCAAAAAGGAAAGTGAAAGTGAGAAAGACAAGCATTGTTGAAGTGGGTGAGCTCCTTGAACTTTGTTCATGCTCACGGAAACTTTGTGAATCTTAATTAAAGAAACTTTTCATCAAAAATAATTATCCCCTTGTATAATTCCATTGTATTATAAAAATAATGTGCTAAGGTTTGCCTTTAGGATGTTTACAATGCTTGTTGGTTTGTACGGTGCATGACAGAAACTTTGGCTGTAGTGTAAGATTTTACATTTTTAACTGGAATGTCAATTGGCTCTGATTCCTTTTGAACTATCTTTCTATACAACTTGTTTATTGTTCCTAATTTTGGTATAATTTTTGGGGTACTATAAGTATGGTGGATGTTCAGATTTCTTCAGACTGTTCTGTTTTTGACAGATTCTGTTTTTGATGCATAGTTTGCTTGTTTGATGAATGTATCAATTTATATTAGCGGATTAAGCCATGGAAAAGTTATATTACAGTAGACACAATGCAAAAACAAAATATGAATTGGTTTGCAACAGTACTTAGAGTGGTGATTTGCTTTATTATAATAATGGATCTTACCGAGTTTTCTGCTGAAGTTTTGTGTGGATGTATTGTCTAATCGAGGATGTCTCGATATGAGGAAAAGGAAGAGAGGCAAGAGATCAAGCTTGGGGATGCCCGAGGCACCCCAAGTAAATATTCAAGGAGACTCAAGCGTCTAAGCTTGGGGATGCCCCAGAAGGAATCCCCTCTTTCTTCAACAAGTATCGGTATGTTTTCGAATTCGTTTCGTTCATGCATTATGTGCAAGTCTTGGAGCGTCTTTTGCATTTAGTTTTCACTTTTCTTTTATGCACCATGCTGGTATGAGATAGTCCTTGGTTGATTTATAGAATTATCATTGCACTTCACTTAAATCTTTTCAGTGTGGCTTTATAAAATGCTTCATGTGCTTCACTTATATCATTTGAAGTTTGGATTGCCTGTTTCTCTTCACATAGAAAACCGCCATTTGTAGAATGCTCTTTTGCTTCACTTATATTTGTTAGAGCGTGGGCATATATTTTGTAGAAAGAATTAAACTCTCTTGTTTCACTTATATCTATTTAGAGAGATGACATGAATTGGTCAATCACATGTTTAGTCATAAAATCCTACATAAACTTGTGGATCACTGAATATGATATGTTTGATTTCTTGCAATAGTTTTGTGATATAAAGATGGTGATATTTGAGTCATACTAGTGGGTTGTTGTTGATTAGTAGAAATACTTGTGTTGAGGTTTGTGATTCCCGTAGCATGCACGTATGGTGAACCGCTTTGTGATGAAGTTGGAGCACAATTTTATTTATTGATTGTCTTCCTTATGAGTGGCGGTCGGGGACGAGCGATGGTCTTTTCCTACCAATCTATCCCCTAGGAGAATGCACGTAGTACTTTCTTTTCAATGGCCTGTAGATTTTTGCAATAAGTATATGAGTTCTTTATGACTAATGTTGAGTCCATGGATTATACACACTCTCACCTTTCCATCATTGCTAGCCTCTTCGGTACCGTGCATTGCCCTTTCTCACCTTGAGAGTTGGTGCAAACTTCGCCGGTGCATCCAAACCCCGTGATATGATACGCTCTATCACACATAAGCCTCCTTATATCTTCCTCAAAACAGCCACCATACCTACCTATCATGGCATTTCCATAGCCATTCCAAGATATATTGCCATACAACTTCCATCATCATCATATACATGACTTGAGCATTCATTGTCATATTGCCTTGCATGATCGTAAGATAGCTAACATGATGTTTTCATGGCTTGTTCATTCTTTTGATGTCATTACTATGCTAGATCATTGCACATCCCGGTACACCGCCGGAGGTATTCATATAGAGTCATATCTTTGTTCTAGATGTTGAGTTGTAAGTAAATAAAAGTGTGATGATCATCATTATTAGAGCATTGCCCCAGTGAGGAAAGGATGAAGGAGACTATGATTCCCCCACAAGTCGGGATGAGACTCCGGATTTTATGAAAAATAAAAGAGGCCAAAGAAGCCCAAATAAAAAAATGGAGGCCAAAGAAGCCCACCAGAAAAAAATAAAAAAAATAAAAAAGAGAGAAAATAAAAAAAATGAGAGAAAAAGAGAGAAGGGGCAATGCCACTATCCTTTTTACCACACTTGTGCTTCAAAGTAGCACCATGTTCTTCATAGGGAGTCTCCTATGCTTTCACTTTCATATACTAGTGGGAATTTTCATTAAAGAACTTGGCTTGTATATTCCGATGATGGGCTTCCTCAAATGCCCGAGGTCTTCATGAGCAAGCTCTAGTGCATCCATTGCATGGCAATCCATACTCACTCACATTGATATCTATTGATGGGCATCTCCATAGCCCATTGATACGCCTAGTCGATGTGAGACTTTCTCCTTTTTTGTCTTCTCCTCATAACCTCCACCATCATATTCTATTCCACCTATAGTGCTATATCCATGGCTCACGCTCATGTATTGCGTGAAAGTTGAAAAAGTTTGAGATTATTAAAGTATGAAACAATTGCTTGGCTTGTTATCGGGGTTGTGCATGATTAAATACTTTGTGTGATGAAGATAGAGGAACAGCCAGACTATATGATTTTGTAGGGATAACTTTCTTTGGCCATGTTGTTTTGAAAAGACATGATTGCTTTATTGGTACGATTGAAGTATTATTGTTTTTATGTCAAATGATAGACTATTGCTTTGAATCACTCGTGTCTTAATATTCATGCCATGATTAGACATATGATCAAGATTATGCTAGGTAGCATTCCACATCAAAAATTATCTTTATTATCATTTACCTACTCAAGGACGAGCAGGAATTAAGCTTGGGGATGCTGATACGTCTCCGTCGTATCTATAATTTTTGATTGTTCAATGCCAATATTATTCAACTTTCATATACTTTTGGCAACTTTTTATACTATTTTTGGAACTAACATATTGATCCAGTGCCCAATGCCAGTTCCTGTCTGTTGCATGTTTTATGTTTCGCAGAAAACCCATATCAAATGGAGTCCAAACGGGATAAAAACAGACGGAGAATTATTTTGGAATATTTATGATTTTTTGGGAAGTAAAATCAATGCGAGACGGTGCCTGAGGGGGCCAGGAGATAGGGGGCACGCTGCAGGGAGGCAGGCGCGCCCTAGACTCTCCTGCCCTCCCCCCTCCCCGTAAGGCGGTTGACTCTCTTCTTTTTCCACAGGAAAGCTAATTTTATGAGAAAGATCTGGGCGAAAGATTCACCCCAATCGGAGTTACGGATCTCCGTATATAAAAGAAACGGTGAAGGGGCAGAATCTGAGAACGCAGAAACAGAGAGAGAGATCCAATCTCGGAGGGGCTCTCGCCCCTCCCAAGACATGGGAGCCAAGGACCAGAGGGGAAACCCTTCTCCCATCTAGGGAGAAGGTCAAGGAAGAAGAAGAAGAAGGGGGGCTCTCTCCCCCTTGCTTCCGGTGGCGCCGGAATGCCGCCGGGGGCCATCATCATCACCGTGATCTTCACCAACACCTCCATCATCTTCACCAACATCTCCATCACCTTCCCCCATCTATATTCAGCAGTCCACTCTCCCGCAACCCACTGTACCCTCTACTTGAACATGGTGCTTTATGCTTCATATTATTATCCAATGATGTGTTGCCATCCTATGATGTATGAGTAGATTTTCGTTGTCCTATTGGTGGTTGATGAATTGCTATGATTGACTTAATTTACTTGTGGTTATGTTGCTGTCCTATTGTGCCCTCCGTGTCGCGCAAGCGTGAGGGATCCCCGTTGTAGGGTGTTGCAATATGTTCATGATTCTTTTATGGTGGGTTGCTTGAGTGACAGAAGCATAGACCCGAGTAAGGGGATTGTTGCGTACAAGATAAAGGGGACTTGATGCTTTAATGCTATGGTTGGGTTTTACCTTAATGAATCTTTAGTAGTTGCAGACGCTTGCTAGAGTTCCAATCATAAGTGCATATGATCCAAGAAGAGAAAGTATGTTAGCTTATGCCTCTCCCACATAAAACTTGCTATCGGTCTAGTAACGTAGTTAATTGCTTAGGGACACTTTCATAGCTCCTACCACCACTTTTCCACACTCGCTTTATTTACTTTATTGCATCTTTATCTAAACAGCCCCTAATTTATATTTACGTATTCTTTATTATCTTGCAAACCTATCCTATCACACCTACAAAGTACCTCTAGTTTCATACTTGTTCTAGGTAAAGCGAAAGTCAAGCGTGCGTAGAGTCGTATCAGTGGCCGATAGTACTTGAGAGAGTATTTGTTCTACCTTTAGCTCCTCATTGGGTTCGACACTCTTACTTATTGAAAGAGGCTACAACTATCCCATATACTTGCGGGTTATCATGCAACTCCTCAAGTGTGACCCTCGGGGGTGGTTCCTCTTACGTTCACCTTGATGATTACATCGAGTGGAATTCACCGGGGGTGATTTCTCGGGTTTTCCCCTTGATGTTTGGACACACGGTGGAATTCATAGCTATTACTTGGAAAGGCGTGTCGACCCTGAGGGGTACCCGCGAGTGATGCGGAGACGGGTTGACCTGGAGGGTGCCCGCGAGATAATTACGAGGCGTGGCCGGGCTTTCCTAGCCCCTGCCGCAAGTCCTCGTGACGGGGCAACGGGGTCACATCTTTCGTGAGTCTCTGCTTGTTACCGCGCATTCCTAATCCACTACGATTTGGATATTTGATCCTAGGGGCCTCTGGCCTGATAGCACTAACCATCACGTGGGTATAGTATGGGCGTTCTGCGTCGTATGCATCAGCCGAAGTTTAATAGACGTTAGCGACTGAGCGGCATGCGCCGAGTTGGATTGGTAAGAACCTGCCTTTTTTAAGGAGGTAGCTAGGTCTGCTTACCGGCCGTGTTCGCAACGTGCAGGAGTTCCTGGGGAGATGGCCCATGACCCTTGGGGGCATAGGATTAGTCCAGCGTGCTGACCTCTCTATTAAGCCTAGGTCGGTTTGCGGCGTATTGTTTGGCCGAGGCCGGGCATGACCCAGGAAAGTGTGTCCGGCCGGAGTTAATCGAGCGTGGTGGGTAAGTTGGTGCACCCCTGCAGGGAAGAAAACATCTATCGATAGTCTGTCCTACGGCAACAGACACTTGGAGTTGTATCCCGATCGATACAACTAGAACTGGATACTTGTGATGAGAATTGGATTGTGATGAGAATTGGATAGTAGGGCTCTCGGATTGCTTTCTTGCAGGGAGTCGAGAAATGATCTCTAGCCGAGGTTGATCACACTACTACTACTTTACTTTATGCTACTCTACTCCCTCCTGTTTGCTGCAAGATGGTGGTTTCTAGAAGATGCTAGTCTTCGATAGGACTAGGCTTTCTCTTTGTTCTGGCATTTCTGCAGCCCAGTCCACATATACAGCCTTCCTTTAAAAAATGTTGCATATGTAGTGTAGACCCTTGCTTGCGAGTACTTTGGATGAGTACTCATGGTTGCTTTGCTCCCCATTTTCCCCTTTCTTTTTCTTTCTGGTTGATGCAACTAGATGTCGGAGCCCAGGAGCCAGATGCCACCGCCGGTGCCTACTACTACGTGGAGACCGCTGACGACAAAGAGTAGTTAGGAGGCTCCCAGGCAGGAGGCCTTGCCTTTTCGATCGTAGATGCTTTTGTGCTAGCCTTCTTAAGGCAAACTTGTTTAACTTATGTCTGTACTTAGATATTATTGCTTCCGTTGAATCTTGTATATTCGAGCTTATGTATTCGAGCCATCGAGGCCCCTGGCTTGTAATATAAAGCTTGTATTATTGTAATTTGTGTCTAGAGTTGTGTTGTGATATCTTTCCGTGAGTCCTTGATCTTGACCGTACACATTTGCGTGTATGATTAGTGTATGATTGAATCGAGGGCATCATAGACGTTGTCAAGCAGAATCCCTCATCCCCACCAGTTAAGCACCACCACGTCCTCGCCCTCTTGTCATGACGGGCGGAGAAAGTTGAAGAAAACGAAGAAGGAAGGTGTGTGAGCAAAACACGCCGCTCCTACCTCCCTTTTTATAGGAGAACGAGGCAGGGGACTGACCTTTCATTCGAAAGATGACCGTCCTCCTCCTCCAATGCGGCTCCCTTGCGCCTTCAACAGCTCAAGAAATCAAGGCCGCCCTTTTGCGCCAATCAATGACGTCTGGCTTTCTGCCATGGCGCCCATCTCCGCGCCCTCCGCATCCACCACCAACCCTGTGCAATGCATGCGGGACACGTGGCGGATGCGCCAGGAATGGGAAGTAAGTGGGGGGCTGTCTTTGTCCCATGATCGTGGGACGTGGGCGAGCCATGGGCCATGTTTCGGTTTCCCACGTAACGTCTCACACGACGTGAGGAAAAACTGGAAACTGACCCGAATTCAAGATAAGGAAGAAGCAAAGAAGACCTCAAAGAGCGGAGCCGCTCTTGCGCTCCTTCCTGTGTATTGGTTATGGCCTTCCCCGACGACGCCCAGTGGCTCGCTCGTGCCAGGCCCGGGGGCTCCTGTCGGTGCAACAAACCCTGGGTCCATTGTCCAGACCGTGCACAGGCGCAAAGGCAAAGATTACAACACCAAGGTGATGCGGAGCATCCCTCGATCATCCCCATGGACATACCTACATCTCCCTCGACACCACTTGGACCCATGACAAGAGCTCGAGCAAAGGCTATCGAAGATAAGGTGAACTCGCTCCTCTCCGAACTACCTCTCCCTACACACGAGACATGGCTACTACCTCATGCGGCAACTCTATGTGTGATCAGGTGCTTGGACGAGATCCATGGAACAACTACATTCAATGTCCAAGACGGCGAGGACACCAAGCGTGAAGATCAAGAAGAAGAGCTACTTTGGAAGCTATAGGCTCCGGACGGCCGGCCCAGCCCGGACGTCCAACCCCTAGAGGTCGCTACAGCCAAAGGGAGGCTAGCCAGAGCTACAAGCTCCAGACGACCGGCCTAGCCCGGACGTCCGACGACTCCCAGGCTCCGGATGACCGAGCCCCTCCGGACGTCCGACACTTCACCAATAGAACCAAAATCACGGAAATCCGAGGAAGACCGGACGACCGTGCCAGCGACCACAGAATAGAATCTGCGGACATCCGAAGAACCACGGACGTGCGGCACCCCGCGAGCCTCCGGACGACCGGGGCCTCACGGATGTCCGGACCCTGGCTGCATCCAGTTGCGGGCTAATGCCCATGTACCCCTTCACTTCGCCCCTCATTTGCACTATGACTATAAATAGACCTCTCACACCTCCTAGCTAGGGTCAACGTTGATTTAGCTCATTTGTGAGATAGAGCCTCGCTCATCCATCCGGATCGACTCCTCGTGAGGGACCGACACCTCTTTGGAGAAGATCCACCAGGATTCAAGACCTCCCTCCGGAGAAGATCATTATCAAGACCTCCTCACGGAGAAGAACCGATTACCCTTTGTATCGTCCTTTGTTGGATTCTTGGATCTTGTATCTCTCGTTGTGTTTTGATGATCTAGCACATGTGTGACTTTTATTCTTGTTGGTTGAGTGTTTTTCTCTCATTCCCCTCCTCGTGTTCTTCGTGTTCCTCGTAGGGATTCTCTCCAAACGTGAAACATTGGCCCCTAGGGTTCTAGCCTACATCATCTTGGTATCATGAGTGATGTTGATCACGTTCTTAGAGCCCCTACCCCGTGTTTTCTAGCTTGATTTTGTTGTTTTCTTCCTAAATCCGAAAATCCCCACCAAAAATAGACCCAATTTTTTTGTGATTTGTTGGTGTGTTGAAGTTTTTTTGGATTTGATCCATGAATTTGTGTTGCCACGTGTGGATCTAGCTTTCCCCACCCTCCCCACCCTTTTCCATCCACAAATTCGCTCGAATTCGACATCACCACCTCCCTCCACTCCAAAATCATGTAGTTCATACCGTGCCCGATTTTCGCCTAGGCACCGGACGACCGGGCTACGCCGGACGTCCATCGACCGGACGACTGTGACCCACCGGACATCCGTAAAACCCTGACGAAACTGAATTTTTCTAGTTCGGCCACCACCATTTCCCCACTTTCCACCACATCTTCCAAACCCTCATACCACCATAGCTGCCCACATACACCACCATCATTCTCCAATACCTCCTATGACGATTTTGACACATTTTGGTCTTTGAGATTTTGAGTTGTGGTTCCCGTGTTGTCGGATATCGGGTTCCGGCAAAACCCATAAGGTTCGAACTCTGCGGGCGAAGATCTTCCCCCTACTGATCCACGTCCCAACGCCTCGCCGTGAATCTAAGCTACACGATGGACACAAGGGACGCAAGGTTTATACTAGTTTGGGCCACTGTTGTGGTGCAATACCCTACTCTAGTTTGTGGTGTGGTGGATTGCCTCAGGGGCTGATGATGAATAGTACTAAGGAAGAACAGCCTCGCGAGAGGTGTTCTTGAGCTGGCACGGTGTTCTGCTTGGGAAAGATTCGACCGTCTCTGGATGACATGAGAACTCGATGCCCTCTACTATGGTGGCTGTCCCTATATATAGAGGCCTTGGTCCTCTCCCCAAATATTGAGCGGGAAGGGAGCCAACAACGGCCATTTTGAAAGGGAACATCTAGTACCAGTTATCCTGACTAAAGTAGGTCTTAGACTGTCAAAGGCACTCGTGATGACGCTGTCTTGGGCTCCACGGTGACCTCCGTCCTGCTGTTCTACTGGTCTTGGTCTCGTTGCACCGAAATGGTAACCTTTGCTTGATGCCTCAGTACTCGGCGCCTGCGCTTGTCTCCTTTGCACCAAAGAGGAAACGAGGACACTGCGTAGGCTGGCACACACCTGGTGCCCACCTGGTCTTGATTGTCATGGTTTGCGTCATGGGCACCTCGCGAGGTACTCCTGCCTTGATCTCTCCGCCTCCTCGCGAGCCTGCCTGGTGAGGGTGTTCCCGAGGAAGCCTTGCATCATCCGCCCCGCGAGGCTTGGCCCCTCGCGAGGGTCTTGAGCTTGAGTTGATGAAGATGGATCATACTGGGCCACCACTTGAGCCACGCTGCAGGCCGCAGGCAGGCAGGTCTGGGGACCCCCGTTCCCAGAACGCTGACAGTAGCCCCCCGAGCCCAAGGCACGCCCGGACTTGGCTTAGACGCGAAGCGAAAGGGCAAATGCAGAGCGCCACGGGCCCCAACAGCCTGCGGCCTTGGTCGCCGCGTGGCGGTTGATTGGACGTGGGCGTCTCTGCTTCCCCACGCTGCCTCGGCAACTGCCTGTCTGACAAAAGGCTGGCCTGGGTTAGGCTTACCTTCATTGCTCTCATTCGCCTTGCTCCAGATCCCCTTTCTTGCTCTTGCCCCCTGCTTCCGAAATCTCCAGATCCCCTTCATCCTTTCTCCACCAGCAAGCAATGGCGCCCCGCAAGACCGCGGCCGAGGCTCCGCTGGCCTGGTACTCGCCGGCTCTGGACCCTCCCAACATGACGGAGAAGAATCTCGCCCTCACGCGCCTGATGACGGCGGCGCAAGGCAACGAGATGGGGGAGACTGCGCTCCGAGCCGGTTCCGCCCAGCCGGAGGACAAGGGGAGCACCTACTATCCCTTCTTCATGAGTGACGTCATCGCCGGTCTGGTGCCTCCTTTCTCCGAGTTCTTCTATGCTGTCCTCCACCATTATAAGCTGCAGGCTCTGCATCTCCATCCCAATTCTGTTCTCCTTATGTCGATTTTTCCTACTACTGCGACGCGCACGTCAGGGTAATGCCTTGGGCCTTGTTGCGCCACTTCTTCTCCCTCCAAGTTACCGGCGCCAATACCTCGGCGTGCGCAGGCTTCATTGCGTACTCCAAAGCCAACACGATCTCGAAGGCCGGGAAGAGGGCCGATGGCTTCCGGAGCAAGTGGGTCATGTTGGATGCCAGATGCATCAACTCTCGGCTGGCGTTGCCCACGGGGCAGCCCCAGGCCGACGAGGCGTGGTCCCGTGTGAAGCTTGACGACCGGCGGGCGAAGCTGGTGCTGGAGAAGACGAACGCCCACCTGAGGCCGAGCAACATGAAGGCGGCGAAGCTGACCGGGGCCACGCTCCTGAGGGAGTTCCTGGCGCATCGGGTGGCTCCACTTCAGGCGCACTCGCGCCCGTTATGGAGGCTCGAGGATGCGGACGTCGATCTCCGCCTGAACTCGGAGGCCCTGGCTGATGAAGATCTGTCCGCAGCTCTCCGCTTCCTGGTTGGAGAGGATGTGGAAGGTCTGGAGGGTGGTCCTGTCCCTTTGTTCCTTCACGACGACTAGGAGCGTGTGGTGGACGCCATGCCCAGCTTTGACGGGAGCGGTCTGGTACTGGGGGTGCCTCCTGAGGGCCAGGTGGCGGCGGTGACAGTGGAATTATCCTCCGATGATTCCGGCGGGGGAGAGGAGGAAGATGAGGAAGAGGAGGAGCGCGACTCGGAGGCAACCACTGAGGAGACGGGGGAGACTTCCCCCTAGCACAGGGCCAACATCGTCCGCTCCATGCCGGACGACGATGAGGCCGACACCACGCGAGGGGGAGAGGACTCGCCCGTGATCTTGAAGAAGGATAGGTCGGGGCTGATCTCCCAAGGGTCTACTCCGGCTCCGGTATTGCCCGAAGCCAGCTCTAGCCCTTCTGGTGTGCCCTCCTCTGTTGTCGGACCTCCCGAGGCTGCGCCCCGCAAGAGGCTCTCGGGCTTCAAGCTTGGTCGGAGGCCATTGGAGCTCGCTGCGACTAACCAGTAAGTACTCGAACTCTGCTTTGCTCTTATTTTTGCTGTCAGGGCTTGACATCCTCCGTCGCTTGGGTAGGCTCCTGCCTGCGGCAAAGAGGCTGAAGGGGGACATGGTGGCTCCGCTTGGGGCTAGCTCGTCTATTGTGGCCGCGCCTTCGCCTGCAGGAAGGGGAGGCAGTGGAGCTCGCACCTCCCCTGTCGGGTCGTCCTCGCGAGGCCACGAGGGACGCTCTGGCGGGGGGCCAGCCCCCGTGGACCCGCTGACTCTGGAGGCGCCGGCGCTTGATGCTGTCACCGAGGTTGGCAAGGCTCAGGAGCTCCCAACCTCCCGGGCCGTGATTACGCTGCCGTCTTCTCCTCCTACTCCTCTGGTCCCTAACTCCTCTGCTTCCTCCGTCGCCTTGGACTGTGCTGTTGCTGAGCTGGGTCGGCTGCGAGAGGATCTCCAGGGCACCGACCCCCACCTGGTGGCCGGGTGCCTGGAGCTGATCTCTGGCTAGGCTAGCTCTGATGCCTCCGTCCGAGCGGTGCTGAGGTAGGCTATGGCAGCTTCCGAGCGGTGCTGAAGCAAGTCGCCACCCAGGCCACAGCCGCTCTCGACGCAGCGTTGAAGGATGCTTCCACTGTCCGGGGCCGCTGCAAGGCGCTGGAGGACAAGCTGCAAGGCCTGCGTGATGAGCTCACCAAGGAGGTTCGTGTCCGCCAGGCAAAGGAGGAGGAGATGAAGGCTCGGGAGGCCGCCATCGGGGACCGCAATGCTGAGCTGTCCGCTGATCGCGGCCGGCTAAAGACACTGGAGCAGAAGCTGAAGGCAGAGAGGATTGAGCTGGACGCCAAGGCGAAGGTCTTGGCCGAGGATCGTGCAGCCTTCACGGATTATGAGGTGAGATCTCGTAGGGCGCTGAAGTCGCTTTATGATGATGGTCTGGAGAAGCCGTTGGCCGGAGCCATAGACGGTCCTGCCAAGCTGCTTCCCTTCCTAGTCGAGGCGCTTGAGGAGGTCGTGACCGGCATCGGCCCCATGGCCAAGGTTGAAGCTCGCGTCCTTTCCTCCGCAACGCTGACGTGGATCCTCAGCAACGTCTACCTTTGCAACCCCGACGCCAACCTTGATGATCTGCTGGAGCCTGTGGACGCCAAGCACTCCGCCGCTGTTGCTGAGTCTGTAAAGGGCCGAGCGGAAGCCTTGCTGGCAAAGTTCTGCGCCTTTGCCACCGCGCCCAAGGCAGGTGCTGCTGGTTCCGCGACCTCGGGAGGTGGAGCTGACAAGCGTGACTGCACCACGAGCAACGACGCTGCCCAAGGTTGATCTCCTCGTGTCTTCTTTCCTGTTTCAACTCCTGCAACATGCACCGTGCCTCGTGGAGGCCTTTAAACTTGTGTTTGGTTTCGTGAGGACAATTTATTGTTTGTAATATTTGCTTCTGAATTTGCGAGATTTTGCGGTTTCCTTCCTATTTGCTTTGTGTTCTACGTCGGCAGGGCCCGGCCCCGCGCATACCTCAGCCACCGTTAGCCCCGACCGGATCACCAGGACAGGACCAAGGGGTGAGGGGCTATGTGACAAGTTAGGCTCGTGAGTCGCGATGCTCAGGAGTTCCCCTTAACACGCAAACATCAAATAGGGAGACGTGTGTAGGAGTAGATCTGTCGTTCTACGTCGGCAGGGCCCAGCCCCGCGCATACCTCAACCGCCATTAGCCTTTCGGAACTAAGGAGTGAGGGGCTACATGACCATTTAGGCTCCTGAGTCGCGATGCTCAGGAGTCCCCCTTGACGCTCAAATGGTCTTCATACCTTGGCTCTGCTCGGGGAGGGGCGCGCGACGACCAGGTCCGAGGGACCTGGCTATGTGGCGTGCACTCGGGCGTGACCAGGGAGCAGTCCCCGTGTCCAGCCCCCTCGAGTGGCGCTCCCGAGGGGAGGCATTGCAATGAGGCCAGGCACTGAGCTCTGAGATCCCTGAGGTTGATACAGCCGTGGGATGCCCTCAGTTGTTTATCACCAGCACGGAGCATAGCGCTTCTGTATGTGTACGGGCATAGCCGCTCCTCGGTAGTGTCGTCAGCTAGCGCGGAGCATGGTGCTTCCACTAGTACGTGGGAGGGGGCCCCCTCCGGGAGGAGCCCCCGGGGCATGTACTGCCCTGCCCTCACACGTGGTCGGCACTGTAGGGCTAGACGAGGTGTATCTGGGCACCCGTGAGCCAGCGCGGGACTCACAGGCCCTACCTCAAGGTGGGTTGCGCCTGATCTTGAGCCTTGGGCGGGTGAGGGTTCCTACAGGGTGGTTAGATGCAAATGCTCTACATCCTCAGGTCCCGCCCTCGAGCGAGCTCAGCCGCCGCTGGTATGCCAGGTCGCGATGCTGTGGACAAGGCCAGGGGGTGAGAGCTGGAGAGCCAGTAAGAGCTCCTGAGTCGCGATGCTCAGGCGCCCCCCTTTTAACGTGCAAGCGATTTGCATGAGGGAAAAAGGGGCCGCGGTAGGCGAGAGATGATAATCATAGGCAGGTTAAGCATGAAAGGCGAACTGGCTTAGATAACTGCAGGAAGGGTACATGCCACTGGGTCAGGCCCGAGCGGCTTGGGGATGATGCAGCCCGAGGGGCGTGAGGGAGTCCTGGATTAGGGGGTATCCAACAGCCGGACTGTGTACAACGTCTGGACTATTTAAGCGTGAAGATACAATACTCAAGACTTCGGCCCATGTCCGGATGGGACTTTCCTTGGCGTGGAAGGCAAGCTTGGCGATCCGGATATTATATTTCCTTCTTTGTAACCGACTTAATGTAAACCGTAGCCCTCTCCGGTGTCTATATAAATCGGAGAGGTTGGTCCTTAGAAGGCCGATCACAATTACATTCATACCATCATAGGCTAGCTCCTAGGGTTTAGCCTCTACGATCTCGTGGTAGATCTACTCTTGTACTACCTATATCATCAATATTAATCAAGCAGGAAGTAGGGTTTTATCTCCATCGAGAGGGCCCAAACCTAGGTAAACATCTGTGTCCCTTACTTCTTGTTACCATCGGCCTTGACGCACAGATCGGGACCCCCTACCCAAGATCCGCCGGTTTTGACACCGACATTGGTGCTTTCATTGAGAGTTCATCTGTTACGTCGCCATCAGGCTCGATGGCTCCTTCAATCGTCATTAACGACGCGGTCCAGGGTGAGACTTTTCTCCCCGGACAAATCTTCATGTTCGGCGGCTTCGTGCTGCGGGCCAATTCGCTTGGCCACTTGGAGCAGATCGATAGCTATGCCCTTGGCCATCAAATAAGGTTCGGAAACCTGAACTACACGGCGGATATCCGCGGAGACTTGATCTTCGATGGATTCGGGCCAGCGCCAGAAGCGCCGAACAGTCGCGATGAGGATGGCTTAGACCTGCTCTTAGACATCGCTCGGGATATCGTCCCGGTAGAAGCCTCGGATATGAATCCGGGACAGGGTGCTTCTCCTAAGGACGGAGGGCTGGATCCTGCCCCATAGGCCGTACCTTCATCGGCGATGGAGCCGAACATAGGTTTCACCTCTGAGGGAACCTGTGAGTCCGGACCCCCGGATTCATATCCGGACGCAGGTTACAGTTTGCGCGCCCCCGAGCCCGCCGATCCTGGTTGGGCTCTGGTGATGGAGTTCACCGTGGCGGACGTTTTTCAGCACTCGCCCTTTGGTGACATGCTGGACTTATTGAAGTCTCTCTCCTTGTCAGGAGACTCCGGGCCGAACTATGTCCGGCTCGAGTGGGAAGCAGACAACGACGGAATTCGTTGCCCACCCACCACCCACTTCATTGCCACGATCGATGTTCTAACCGACGTGCTTGACTTTGACTCCGAAGACATCGACGGTATGGACGACGATGTAGGAGAATCACAGGAGCCACCGCTCACCGGGCGGTGGACGACCACGTCCTCATATGATATATATATATGGTGGACACTCCGAAGGAAACTAATGGCGATGAGGCAACGAAGGACAACCCCTCGGGAAGAAAATCAAAGAATGGGCGTCGTCGGCGCCGCTCCAAGCCCCGCCATAGCAACACCGGCCCCGGAGGCGAAAATAATCCGGATGGCGCCAAAGAAGAATATGACCCTGATCAGCCTGCCTTTGAGCAGGCCGAACAGGAAGATGAGTAGGTCATGCCAGAAGAACAGGCGATAGACGCATACCCGGAGGAGGACAACTACATGCCCCCCTCCGAAGACGAGATCAGCCTCGACGACAATGAGTTCGGCATACCTGAGGATCCTGTGGAGCAGGAGCGCTTCAAGCGTAGGCTTATAGCCACTGCAAGGAGCCTGAAGAAGAAGCAGCAGCAACTACAAGCTGATCAAGACCTGCTCACAGATAGATGGACTGAAGTCCTGGCAGCCGAGGAATATGGACTCGAACGCCAAACGGCTGACCGGCCACCCCGTGGCCGGGACAAAACGAGATACCAGCCCGGATACCAGCCCGCACCCCCACGCCGATACACTACGGCTCAGGGCAACATGCACGACCTACAAGATATTCTGGACAATAAAGCAGGACAGCCAAGATCGATCTACAGATCGAGGGGGAGCGCCCCAGCGCGCGACGACAACCGTCACGCCGGATACATCATCAACAAATCCGGCTGGGCCAAACATAGCAACCCAGAACAATCCAAACTGCGTAGCCACATAGCCCGGCATAGAGGCGCCGCACACCCCCTCTGCTTCACAGACGAAGTAATGGATCATGAATTCCCAGAAGGGTTCAAACACGTAAACATCGAATCATACGATGGCACAACAGACCCCACAGTATGGATCGAAGATTTCCTTCTCCACATTCACATGGCCTGTGGAGATGATCTACACGCCATCAAGTTGTTGGAAATATGCCCTAGAGGCAATAATAAATTGGTTATTATTATTATATTTCCTTGTTCATGATAATCATTTATTATCCATGCTATAATTGTATTGATAGGAAACTCAGATATATGTGTGGGTACATAGACAACACCATGTCCCTAGTAAGCCTCTAATTGACTAGCTCGTTGATCAACAGATGGTCATGGTTTCCTGACCATGGACATTGGATGTCGTTGATAACGGGATCACATCATTAGGAGAATGATGTGATGGACAAGACCCAATCCTAAGCCTAGCACAAAGATCGTAGTTCGTATGCTAAAGCTTTTCTAATGTCAAGTATCATTTCCTTAGACCGTGAGATTGTGTAACTCCCGGATACCGTAGGAATGCTTTGGGTGTACCAAACGTCACAACGTAACTGGGTGACTATAAAGGTGCACTACAGGTATCTCCGAAAGTGTCTATTGGGTTGGCACGAATCGAGACTGGAATTTGTCACTCCGTGTGACGGAGAGGTATCTCTGGGCCCACTCGGTAGGACATCATCATAATGTGCACAATGTGACCAAGGGGTTGATCACGGGATGATGTGTTACAGAACGAGTAAAGAGACTTGCCGGTTACGAGATTGAACAAGGTATCGGCATACCGACGATCGAATCTCGGGCAAGTACAATACCGCTAGACAAAGGGAATTGAATACGGGATTGTGAATCCTCGACATCGTGGTTCATCCGATGAGATCATCGTGGAACATGTGGGAGCCAACATGGGTATCCAGATCCCGCTGTTGGTTATTGGCCGGAGAGTTGTCTCGGTCATGTCTACGTGTCTCCTGAACCCGTAGGGTCTACACACTTAAGGTTCGATGACGCTAGGGTTATAAAGGAAGTTTGTATGTGGTTACCGAATGTTGTTCGGAGTCCCGGATGAGATCCCGGACGTCACGAGGAGTTCCGGAATGGTCCGGAGGTAAAGAATAATATATAGGAAGTGAGGTTTTGGCCACCGGAAGTGTTTCGGGGGTCACCGGTAATGTATCAGGACCACCTGAAGGGTTCCGGGGTCCACCGGGAGGGGCCACCAGCCCCGGAGGCTTGCATGGGCCTAGAGTGGAAAGGGACCAGCCCCAGAGTGGGTTGGTGCGCCTCCCACCCTTGCCCAAGGCGTAGCTAGGAGGGGAGAGGGGAAACCCTAGGCGCAGATGGGCCTATAGGCCCACCCTAGGGCGCGCCCCTCTCTCCCCGTCTTGGCCGCCCCCTCCAAGTCCCATCTAGGGCTGCAGCACCCCTAGGGTGGAACCCTAGATGGGGGCACAGCCACCTCCCCTCCTCCTATAAATAGTGGGGGTTTTGGGGCTGCCAGAAACACGAGAACCTCTCCCTCAAGGCGCAGCCCTACCTCTCTCCCTCCTCGTCTCCCGCGGTGCTTGGCGAAGCCCTGCAGGATTGCCATGCTCCTCCACCACCACCACGCCGTTGTGCTGCTACTGGACGGAGTCTTCCTCAACCTCTCCCTCTCTCCTTGCTGGATCAAGGCGTGGGAGACGTCACCAGGCTGTACGTGTGTTGAACGCGGAGGTGCCGTCCATTCGGCACTAGGATCTCCGGTGATTTGGATCACGACGAGTACGACTCCTTCAACCCCGTTCTCTTGAACTCTTCCGCTTAGCGATCTACAAGGGTATGTAGATGCACTCTCCTTCCCCTTGTTGCTAGTCTCTCCATAGATAGATCTTGGTGACTCATAGGAAAATTTTGAATTTCTGCTACGTTCCCCAACAGTGGCATCATGAGCTAGGTCTATTGCGTAGATTCTTTGCACGAGTAGAACACAAAGTAGTTGTGGGCGTTGATTTTGTTCAATATGCTTACCGTTACTAGTCCAATCTTGTTTCGATGGTATTGTGGGATGAAGCGGCCCGGACCGACCTTACACGTACTCTTACGTGAGACAGGTTCCACAGACTGACATGCACTTGGTGCATAAGGTGGCTAGCGGGTGCCAGTCTCTCCCACTTTAGTCGGAACGGATCCGATGAAAAGGGTCCTTATGAAGGGTAAATAGCAATTGGCATATCACGTTGTGGTTTTGCATAGGTAAGAAAAGTTCTTGCTAGAAACCCATAGCAGCCACGTAAAACATGCAAACAACAATTAGAGGACGTCTAACTTGTTTTTGCACGGTATGCTATGTGATGTGATATGGACAAGAAGAATGTGATGAATGATATGTGATGTATGAGATTGATCATGTTCTTGTAATAGGAATCATGACTTGCATGTTGATGAGTATGACAACCAGCAGGAGCCATAGGAGTTGTCTTAATTTACTGTATGACCTGCATGTCATTGAACAACGCCATGTAATTACTTTACTTTATTGCTAACCGGTAGCCATGGTAGTAGAAGTAATAGTTGGCGAGACAACTTCATGAAGACACGATGATGGAGATCATGATGATGGAGATCATGGTGTCATGCCGGTGACGATGATGATCATGGAGCCCCGAAGATGGAGATCAAAAGGAGCAAAATGATATTGGCCATATCATGTCACTATTTGATTGCATGTGATGTTTATCATGTTTATGCATCTTGTTTGCTTAGAACGACGGTAGTAAATAAGATGATCCCTTATCAAAATTTCAAGAAAGTGTTCCCCCTAACTATGCACCATTGTGAAAGTTCGTCGTTTCGAAGCACCATGTGATGATCGGGTGTGATAGATTCTTACGTTCACATACAACGGGTGTAAGCCAGATTTACACACGCGAAACACTTAGGTTAACTTGACGAGCCTAGCATGTACAGACATGGCCTCGGAACACAAGAGACCGAAAGGTCGAGCATGAGTCGTATAGTAGATACGATCAACATGAAGATGTTCACCGATGATGACTAGTCCGTCTCACATGATGATCGGACACGGCCTAGTTGACTAGGATCATGTAATCACTTAGATGACTAGAGGGATGTCTATCTGAGTGGGAGTTCATAAGATGAACTTAATTATCCTGAACATAGTCAAAAGACCCTTTGCAAATTATGTCATAGCTCGCGCTTTAGTTCCACTGTTTAGATATGTTCCTAGAGAAAATATAGTTGAAAGTTGACAGTAGCGATTATGCGGACAGTAGAAAGCTTATGTCCTTAATGCACCGCTTAGTGTGCTGTACCCCAATCGTCGTCTATGGATGTTGAGAACATCGGACATACATGTTTTGATAACTACGTGATAGTTCAGTTAAACGGTTTAGAGTTGAGGCACCAAAGACGTTTTTTGAAACGTCGCGGAACATATGAGATGTTTTGAGGGCTGAAATTGGGATTTCAGGTCGTGCCCACATCAAGAGGTATAAGACCTCCGACGATTTTCTTAGCCTGCAAACTAAGGGAGAAAAGCTCAATCGTTGAGCTTGTGCTCAGATTGTCTGAGTGCAACAATCACTTGAATTGAGTGGGAGTTGATCTTCCAGATGAGATAGTGATGTTTCTCCAAAGTCATTGCCACCAAGCTGCTAGAGCTTCGTGATGAACTATTACATGTCAGGGTTAGATATGATGATCCTTGAGGTATTCATGATGTTTGACACTGCGAAAGTAGAAATCAAGAAGGAGCATCAATTGTTGATGGTTGGTGAAACCACTAGTTTCAAGAAGGGCAAGGGCAAGAAGGGACACTTCATGAAACGACAAATCAGTTGCTGCTCCAGTGAAGAAACCCAAGGTTGAACCCAAACCCGAGACTAAGTGCTTCTGTAATAAGGGGAATAGCCACTGGAGCAGAATTACCCTAGATACTTGGTAGATAAGAAGGCTGGCAAGGTCGATAGAAGTATATTGGATATACATTATGTTAATGTGTACTTTACTAGTACTTCTAGTAGCACCAGGGTATTAGATACCGGTTCGGTTGCTAAGTGTTAGTAACTCGAAATAAAAGCTACGGAATAAACGGAGACTAGCTAAAGGTGAGCTGACGATATGTGTTGGAAGTGTTTCCAAGGTTGATGTGATCAAGCATCGCACGCTCCCTCTACCATCGAGATTGGTGTTAAACCTAAATAATTGTTATTTGGTGTTTGCGTTGAGCATAGACATGGTTGGATTATGTCTATCGCAATATGGTTATTCATTTAAGGAGAATAATGGTTACTCTATTTATTTGAATAATACCTTCAATGGTCTTGCACCTAAAGGAATGGTTTATCAAATCTCGATCGTAGTGATACACATTTTCATGCCAAAAGATATAAGATAGTAATGATAGTACCACTTACTTGTGGCACTGCCATGTAAGTCATATTGGTGTAAAACGCATGATGAAGCTCCATGTTGATGGATCTTTGGACTCACTCGTTTTTGAAAAGTTTGAGACATGCAAACCATGTCTGTTGGTGTATACGCATGAAGAAACTCCATGCAGATGGATCGTTTGGACTCACTTGATTTTGAATCACTTGAGATATGCAAATCATACCACATGGGCAAGATGACTGAAAAGCCTCGGTTTTAGTAAGATGGAACAAGGTAGCAACCTGTTGGAAGTAACACATTTTGATGTGTGCAGTCCAATGAGTGCTGAGGCATGCAGTGAATATCGTTATGTTCTGACTTCACAGATGATTCGAGTAGATGTTGGGTATATTTACTTGATGCAACACAAGTCTGAATTATTGAATGGTTCAAGTAATTTCAGAGTGAAGTTAAAGATCATTGTGACAAGAGGATAAAATGTCTATGATATGATCATAGAGATGAGTATCTGAGTTACAAGCTTTGGCACGCAATTAAGACACTGTGGAAATTGTTTCACAATTAATACCACCTGGAACACCATAGTGTGATGGTGTGTCCGAACATCATAGTTGCACCCTATTGGATATGGTGCGTACCATGATGTCTCTTATCGAATTACCACTATCGTTCATGGGTTAGGCATTAGGGACAACCGCATTCACTTTAAATAGGGCGCCACGTAATTCCGTTGAGATGACACCATATGAACTGTGGTTTAGAGAAACCTAAGTTGTCGTTTCTTAAAAGATTGGGGCTGCGATGCTTATGTGAAAAAGTTTCAGGTTGATAAGCTCGAACCCAAAGCGGATAAAATGCATCTTCATAGGACACCCAAAACAGTTGGGTATACCTCCTAATTTAGATCCGAAAGCAATAGGGATTGTTTCTTGAATCGGGTCCTTTCTCGAGAAAAGTTTGTCTCGAAAATTGAGTGGGAGGATGGAGACTTGATGAGGTTATTGAACCATCACTTCAACTAGTGTGTAGCAGGGCACAGGAAGTTGTTCCTGTGGCACCTACATCAATTGAAGTAGAAGCTTATGATAGTGATCATGAAGTTTTGGATCAAGTCACTACCGTACCTCGTAGGGTGACAAGGATGCGTACTACTTTAGAGTGGTACAGTAATCCTGTCTTGAAGGTCATGTTGCTGGACAACTAAGAACCTACGAGCTATGGAGAAGCGATGGTGGGCCCATATTCTGACAAATGGTTAGAAGCCATGAAATCCGAGATAGGATCCATGTATCAGAACAAAGCATGTACTTTGGTGGATTTGCCCAATGATCGGCAAGCCATTGAGATAAATGGATCTTTAAGAAGAAGACGGGCGTGGACGGTGATGTCACCGTCTATGAAGCTTGACTTGTGGCGAAGAGTTTTCACAAGTTCAAGGAAGTTGACTACGATGAGATTTTCTCATCCGTAGCGAAGCTTAAGTCCGTCAGAATCATGTTAGCATTAGCTGCATTTATGAAATCTGGCAGATGGATGTCAAAACGAGTTTCCTTACCAGTCTTAGTAAGGAAAGGTTGTATGTGATACAATCAGAAAGGTTTTGTCGATCCTAAGGATGCTAAAAGGTATGCTGGCTCCAGCAATCCTTCTAAGGACTGGAGTAAGCATCTCGGAGTTGGAATGTACGCTTTGATGAGATGATCAAAGATTTTGGGTTTATACAAAGTTTATGAGAAACTTGTATTTCCAAAGAAGTGAGTGGGAGCACTATAGAATTTCTGATGAGTATATGTTGTTGACATATTGTTAATCAGAAATGATGTAGAATTTCTGGAAAGCATATAGGGTTATTTGAAAGGTGTTTTTCAATAGAAAACCTGGAATAAAGCTGCTTGAACATTGAGCATCAAGATCTATGAGGATAGATCAAAAAAACGCTAAATGGTACTTTCAAATGAGCACATACCTTGACATGATCTTCAAGGTGTTCAAGATGGATCAGTCGAGAAGGAGTTCTTGCCTGAGTTGTAAGGTATGAAGTTAAGAGTTAAAGCTCGACCACGGCAGAAGAGAGAGGAAGGACGAATGCCGTCCCCTATGCTTCAGACGTAGGCTCTATAGTATGCTATGCTATGTATCGCACCTGATGTGTGCCTTACTACATATCTGGCAAGAGGGTACAAAGGTGATCAAGGAGTGGATCACCAGATAGCGGTCAAAATTATCCTTAGAGGAATAAGGATATGTTTCTCAATTATGGAGGTTATAAAGAGTTCGACGTAAAGGGTTACGTCGATGCAAGCTTTAACACCTATCCGAATGACTCTGAGTAGCAAACTGGATACGTATAGTGGAGCAACCATTTGGAATAGCTTCAAGTGGAGCATGGAAGCAGCATTTACAATATGACATAGAGAATTGCAAAGTACATACGGATCTGAAAGTTGCAGACCCGTTGACTAAAACCTCTCTCACAAGCAAAACATGATCAAACCCCAGAACTCATTGAGTCTTAATCACATGATGATGTGAACTAGTTTAATGACACTAGTAAACTCTTTGGATGTTGGTCACATGGCGATGTGACGTATCAGTGTTAATCACATAGCGATGTGAACTAGATTATTGACTCTAGTGCAAGTGGGAGACTGTTGGAAATATGCCCTAGAGGCAATAATAAATTAGTTATTATTATATATTTCCTTGTTCATGATAATCGTTTATTATCCATGCTATAATTGTATTGATAGGAAACTCAGATACATGTGTGGGTACATAGACAACACCATGTCCCTAGTAAGCCTCTAATTGACTAGCTCATTGATCAACAGATGGTCACGGTTTCCTGACCATGGACATTGGATGTCGTTGATAACGGGATCACATCATTAGGAGAATGATGTGATGGACAAGACCCAATCCTAAGCCTAGCACAAAGATCGTAGTTCGTATGCTAAAGCTTTTCTAATGTCAAGTATCATTTCCTTAGACCATGAGATTGTGTAACTCCCGGATACCGTAGGAATGCTTTGGGTGTACCAAACGTCACAACGTAACTGGGTGACTATAAAGGTGCACTACAGGTATCTCCGAAAGTGTCTGTTGGGTTGGCACGAATCGAGACTGGGATTTGTCACTCCGTGTGACGGAGAGGTATCTCTGGGCCCACTCGGTAGGACATCATCATAATGTGCACAATGTGACCAAGGGGTTGATCATGGGATGATGTGTTAAGGAACGAGTAAAGAGACTTGCCGGTTACGAGATTGAACAAGGTATCGGCATACCGACGATCGAATCTCGGGCAAGTACAATACCGCTAGACAAAGGGAATTGAATACGGGATTGTGAATCCTCGACATCGTGGTTCACCCGATGAGATCATCGTGGAACATGTGGGAGCCAACATGGGTATCCAGATCCCGCTGTTGGTTATTGGCCGGAGAGTTGTCTCGGTCACGTCTACGTGTCTCCCAAACCCGTAGGGTCTACACACTTAAGGTTCGATGACGCTAGGGTGATAAAGGAAGTTTGTATGTGGTTACCGAATGTTGTTCGGAGTCACAGATGAGATCCCGGACATCACGAGGAGTTCTGGAATGGTCCGGAGGTAAAGAATAATATATAGGAAGTGAGGTTTTGGCCAGCGGAAGTGTTTTGGGGGTCACCGGTAATGTATCGGGACCACCGGAAGGGTTCCGGGGTCCACCGGGAGGGGCCACCAGCCCCGGAGGCTTGCATGGGCCTAGAGTGGAAAGGGACCAGCCCCAGAGTGGGCTGGTGCGCCTCCCACCCTTGCCCAAGGCGCAGCTAGGAGGGGAAAGGGGAAACCCTAGGCGCAGATGGGCCTATAGGCCCACCCTAGGGCGCGCCCCTCTCTCCCCCTCTTGGCCTTCCCCTCCAAGTCCCATCTAGGGCTGCCGCACCCCTAGGGTGGGAACCCTAGATGGGGGCGCAGCCACCTCCCCTCCTCCTATAAATAGTGGGGGTTTTGGGGCTGCCAGAAACACGAGAACCTCTCCCTCAAGGCGCAGCCCTACCTCTCTCCCTCCTCGTCTCCCGCGGTGCTTGGCGAAGCCCTGCAGGATTGCGATGCTCCTCCACCACCACCACGCCATTGTGCTGCTGCTGGACGGAGTCTTCCTCAACCTCTCCCTCTCTCCTTGCTGGATCAAGGTGTGGGAGACGTCACCAGGCTGTACGTGTGTTGAACACGGAGGTGCCGTCCGTTTGGCACTAGGATCTCCGGTGATTTGGGTCACACGAGTACGACTCCTTCAACCCCGTTCTCTTGAACGCTTCCGCTTAGCAATCTACAAGGGTATCTAGATGCACTCTCCTTCCCCTCGTTGCTAGTCTCTCCATAGATAGATCTTGGTGACTCGTAGGTAAATTTTGAATTTCTACTACGTTCCCCAACACAAGTATCTCCCCCTTAAGCTCAAAGGACCAGCCCGGCACTGGTTAAATAGCCTGCCAGCAAATTCCATTGGCAGTTGGGAAAACCTGGAAGACGCATTCCTTGACAACTTCCAGGGCACATATGTGCGACCACCAGACGCTAATGACCCGAGCCACATTACTCAACAGCCTGGAGAGTCAGCCCAGAAATTCTGGACCTGGTTCCTCACTAAAAAGAACCAAATAGTCGACTGTCCGGACGCCGAAGCCCTGGCGGCTTTTAAGCATAATATCCATCACGAGTGGCTCGCTCGACACCTCGGCCAGGAAAAACCCAAGTCTATGGCAGCTCTCACAACCCTAATGACCTGTTTTTTTGCGGGTGAGGATAGCTGGTTGGCTCGTAGCGGCACCACACCACATTCCGGCACTCCGGACGGCCGCGATGCTAACGGCAAGCCACGGCGCAACAGACATAAGAGACGGAACAACGGCGACAGCACGGAAGACACGACAGTCAACGCCGGATTTAACGGACCTAAATCCGGACATCGGAAAAAGCCGTTCAAAAGAAATAATCAGGGACCGTCCAGTCTGGACTGCATACTAGAGCGCTCGTGCCAAATTCATGGCACACCGGACAAACCAGCCAACCACACCAATAGAGACTGCTGGATGTTCAAACAGGCCGGCAAGATAAACGCCGAAAACAAGGACAAGGGGCTGCACAGCGACGATGACGATGAGCCCTGGTGTCCGAATGCGGGGGGGGGGGGGCAGAAGAAATCCCCCCCCCCATGTGAAAACGGTCAATATGATCTACGCCACCCACATCCCCAAGCGGGAACGGAAGCGGGCACTACGGGACGTCTATGCGATGGAGCAAGTCGCCCCCAAATTCAACCCATGGTGAGCTTGTCCGATCACCTTTGACCGTAGGGATCACCCTACTAGCATCCGTCATGGCGGCTCAGCCGCATTGGTCTTAGACCCAATCATCGATGGATTCCACCTCACGCGTGTCCTCATGGGCTGCGGTAGCAGCCTGAACCTGCTTTATCAGGACACAGTGCGCAAGATGGGCATTGATCCTTCAAGGATCAAGCTCACCAAAACCACCTTTAAAGGTGTTATTCCCGGAGTAGAGGCCCGCTGCACGGGTTCTACAACATTGGAAGTGGTCTTCGGATCCCCAGACAACTTCAGGAGCAAAGAGCTGATCTTCGACATCGTCCCTTTCCGCAGCGGCTATCTTGCACTGCTCGGGCAAACCGCATTCGCAAGATTCAATGCGGTGCCGCACTACGCATATCTCAAGCTCAAGATGCCAGGACCGCGCAGGGTCATCACTATCAACGGAAATACGGACCGCTCCCTTCGAACATAAGAGCATACGGAAGCCCTCGCGGCAGAAGTACAATGCGGCCTCCTCCGACAAACCAATTCGGCGACAACTTCGAGCACTGCCAAACAAGTCTGGAGCACCCCGCAATAGGGCCAACACGAATGTCCAGATCGTGATTAGCAGTCCGGCCTCTGCTCAAGCCCCTCCAAAGAAGCATTCGTGCCACGTGTACACAATTACGCACTCAAGATACCTTGGGCATAGGCGGAGGCGCATGAACGACTCAGTCGATAATGCGGGTAACCGCTAAATACCTTCATACGCTTCCCCTTTTTTCCTTTCAGGACACCGCATTAGTGCAGCATCGTCACAAGAGCCGAATCGCCAGACTCATATGGAAGAGACAGCCAGGTAGGCCACAGACATTGTGCGCAGAAGGAAATACCCAGGTGGAATATATTTACGATCATTATACCTGCTTCATTTATCCGCACACGGCTTGCCCCTGGATAGGACATGTCAAATAGTCCTATTTTTATCTCTGCCTAATGCATCCATTGTAAACATACGCTTAAACATATTTTTCGTCAAATGGAGATTATATATAGCGTCAGCTTATTATCCCTATTCGAGTATTTTTCTCTTATAAATTTTTATTTGATATTGCATCCGTACACCTTGGTACGACCAGTTTGCTAGGGGCTTCTTATGACGCCCCGTAATATGGCAACTAAAAGTCCGACCACTTTCAATAGTGCGGCACCCCGAACTTATAGCACTATATGCATCAGCTCCGAATCATGTCTTGGGTCTACAGTTGGGATAGCCCGGCTCCCTTGTTTTGGTGCCTTACGTTCCGTTATATCGACTAAGGTAGCACAGGGAGAACTACTGTGATTGTGTCCCGGTTCTTCCAGACGAGCACCTGAGTAGAGAAAGCCGAAAACTGACCGGCATGATGTGGCCAGAGCTGGTCGCTGTTCGAGAGGTAATAAAATCCTTAAAGATTTTCCGCTTTAGGCGATAGATCGGCTTTGTCCGATCAAGGCGTATATAGCGCCCCAATTCGGCCTTCCGGATTCTAGGGGCTTCGCCAAAATTTAAAATTGTAGACTTCTATGGCTAAGTGAAAGTTATAAAGCCGCATAGTCCGATTGCCTCGTTCACTGCGCTGGACACCTCCTTGAGGGACCAAACATTTGGATAAAGAGTGTCCGGGTTTTCCACGAACACCCCAGTGCTAGTCACGTGGGGGCGGAAGCCGACGACTGGCCTACTTTCAGGATTTTATAAACAGCCACACAGAAGGTAATATTTTAAATAACAAAAGCGCTACATAGCGCAAGTAACTTCGTCCTTAAAATACAACCATGATAGAAGCGAATTCATTCAAAAATGGTGTCCTTGGTACATTTGTCAGCCACGAGACGAGCACCCTTCATAATGCCATCATAGTAAAACTCGGGATGGCGATGTGCCTTGCCCTCCGGTGGTCCGTCCTTGACCAGCTTCTCCACATCCATCTTGCCCCAATGCACTTTGACGCGGGCAAGGGCCCGATGGGCACCCTCGATGCACACAGATTGCTTGATCACCTCAAGCCGCGGGGAGGCATCCACCATCCGCTTGATCAGGCCGAAGTAGCTACTGGGCACGAGCTCACCAGGCCACATCCGGACTATGAACCCTTTCATAGCCAGTTCGGCCGCCCTGTGGAGTTCGACCAACTGCTTCAGTTGGTCACTCAGAGGCATCGGGTGTTCGGCCCCAGCATACTGGGACCAGAACAACTTCTCCATTGAGTTCCCCTCCTGCGCACGGTAAAACTCCGCAGTGTCTGATACGCTGCATGGCAGATCTGCGAATGCCCTGGAGAGCTTCGAATTCGAGTAAGTAATAGAAACGCCTCCTCCACATGTTTGCTTTGCATAAAGAACTTCTTACCTGCTGCTATCTTCTTGGCCTCCTGGATCTCCTGCTATGCTTTCTCGGCTTCGGCCTTGGCATCTTTTAAGCTCATAAGGGCCTTCGCAAGCTCAGCCTCTTTGGCCTTCAAATCATGCTCCATGAACTCGCACTTCTTGCCGAGGTCCTGGAGCTCCTGCTGTACCTCACCTACCCTAGCACTTTGCTTTTCGCGCTCCTTACATTCCGAGGCCGCCTTGTCTTCGGCCTCGGACAGCGCCTTCTTCAAGGCCGCCACTTCGGCAGGGGCCCCTGTTACACGGTCACGACACTTAGTTGTTAGACCCACCAATTGTGCCTATCCTTAAATACATAAGAACGGGAATTACTTACCCTTGTTCTCTTCGAGCTGCCTCTTCATGAGGTCGAGCTCTCCCTGGGCCTGCTCCAGGTCCCATTTCAGATCGGCAACCTCGGCAGTACGGGCAGCAACAACAGGCAACACAGCCTGCTTACTCAAAACAATACTTATGATTAGACTCCTGCAGATTTTAATTGACCCTCTGCTCGACTTTTCTTTCCGAACGCCAAACAGAGTATCAGGGGCTAATACCTATTAGGTGGTAATTTTGCACATATTTATTACTCACCTCTAAGCCTGTTAGGAGGCTGGTGCAAGCTTCGGTTAGTCCGCTCTTGGCGGACGAAACCTTCCGAATCACGGTACTCATAAGAGTATGGTGCCCTTCGTCCAGGGAAGCGCCGCAAAGCGCTTCCAGCAGACCGTCCGGCGCTTCGTGCACAACGGGCGTCCGCAACACAGACGGCTTGCTCTCCTTAGCGAGGGGTCGTCTGCCTGAGTCCGAAACCATTGGAGGTTTCGGAATTGTGTTTGGCTGAGAGCCCGGCTGGCCATGGCTCTCGTCGACACAATCCGCGGGGATCTTGAACCCCGCGTGTCCGACGTCTGGGACCCCGCCTCGGGGCGTCTCCAGAGTCACCTCCCCCTGCTCTGGGAGCCTTTGGGACAACACCTCCGTGTCGTCCGCGGGTTGAGGAGTGGTGGCCGTCGGGAGCGAATTCATCTCCGAATTGCTCAGGGACCCGGAGGAGGATACCTCGGGGTGATCCCTGGCCGGACTGTACATATGTTCAGCATTATAAATACAAAAACTGTGAAGTGAAGTCATGATAGAGTGCAAACACTTACGATCGCGCTAGGGGCTTTCCCTGGGCAGCCACCCCTCCTCGCTGAGAGCGGCCGTGGCGGAGTAGTCCGGAAGGGGCCCCTTCCCCTTCTTGGACGCCCCAGCCTCCCCTCCTGGGCAGCTTTTCTCTTCTTCTCCCCCCCCCCCCGGTGGGGGAAGGTAGGATCTCTTCCTGATTCGCCCCGCCTCCGCGGGAGGAATCCGACTCGTCGTCACCGGACGACAGGGGAATGATGGCCCTACGCCGAGGACCTTTTCCGGCCCCTGGGTCCGCCTCCCCGGACCCCTCATCCTTTCCGGATGGGGCGTCTTCTTCTTCTTCCTCCTCCCCTTTACGGGAGGAGTCCGCCTCGTCGTCTTCGGACGAGGCTTCCGGCACAACCTTACGCCGGAGACCCTTTCGGATCCCCGGGGCCTTCTTCTCGGCCTTCTTCTCCGGCACCTTGTACGGCGCCGGGACCAACATCTCCGTTAGGAGAACATCTGCTGGGTCTTCTGGCAGCGGAGCCGGGCAGTAAACTTGCTCCGCTGTCTCCATGTAATCCTGAAGCCTCCCTTCTTCCCGTGAATATGCACAACTATTTAAGGCACTCCCATGAATATATCGGGAAGAACTGGGTCCGGTGTCTGTCTAAGAACACACCGGCCTAGGAGCCCGCGTGGCGTGAAGCCCGCGGTCTTCGGATGTCGGAGGAGGCACTTCGGAGGCCTTGAACAGCTCCTTCCATGCGCCTTTGTGCATCATGCCGTAGATCCTCTAGAGCGTCCGGTGCTTGGTGGGAACGAACTCCCACAGATTGACTGCCCGCCTTTGGCAGGGAAAGATTCGGTGAACGAGCATGACCTGGATCACATTGACAAGCTTGATGTTCTTGTCCTTCATGCTTTTGACGCATGTTTGGAGTCTGGCCAGCTCTGCGGAATCACCCCAGGACAGGCCCTTCCTCTCCCAGGAGGTGAGCCGCATGGGGGCTCCGGATCGGAACTCGGGGGCCGCCGCCCAGTTGGCGCTGCGCGGCTCGGTGATATAGAACCACCCCGATTGCCATCCTTTTACGGTCTCCGCAAAGGAGCTGTCGAGCCATGTGACGTTGGGCATTCGGCCTACCATGGCCCCTCCGCACTCCGCCTGTTGGCCTCTTACCAGCTTCGGCTTCACGCAGAAAGTTTGCAGCCATAGGCCAAAGTGAGGCCGGATGCGGAGGAAGGCCTCGCACACGACGATGAACGCCGAGAGGTTGAGGACGAAATTCGGGGCTAGATCGTGGACATCTAGCCCGTAGTAGAACATAAGCCCACGGACGAAGGGATGGAGTGGAAATCCCAGTCCACGGATGAAGTGGGCGACGAATACGACCCTCTCGTGGGGTCCTGGGGGTCGGAATGACCTGCCCGGCATCTGGTAGACGGTGCGCTATGTCCGTGGCCAAGTATCCAGCCGCCCGAAGATCGGTGATGTGCTTCTCCTTGACGGTGGAAGCCACCCACTTGCCTCCTGCTCCGGACATGTTTAGCTGTGCAGGGAAGACTTGGGCTTGGGTGCTGGAGCTCGAGGGGGCAAGACTGGGCAAAGAGGAAGAAGGCGTGGGTGAAAATGGGGGAATCTTATCCTTTTATAGAGGTGCCGTAAGAGGTGCGCCTCCCCACTTGCCCGTTGGGAATCGCTTGTTTCCCAAGCGCCACGTTTAATGACACGGTTAGATTACCCATGACCGTATTGATGAGAATCCCGTAATAAGGGGACACGATCTCTGCTTTGACAAGACGTGTCACAGAAACCACCTCGTGATATGTGTTGTAACTGGTTGTGTGAAAACAGTTCGAATAATGGATCCGATCATAATAACGTGTCACGTCATCAGGAAAAGTTGTCAGCAGATTGCATTTGTGAAATATCCTCCTCTCTATGGTGGCATGCAAAGATCGGTTTTCCAGATTCGGGCACGATTTGAGTGTTCGGTGATTAATTTGGAGTATTCGGTGGAGGAACCCGCCTTGCAATGCTGAAGACAATATTGTGCGCCGGACTCATCGTCATTGAAGCCTGGTTCAGGGGCTACTGAGGGAGTCCTGGATTAGGGGGTATCCGGACAGCCGGACTATGTACAACATCCGGACTATTGAAGCGTGAAGATACAAGACTCAAGACTTCAGCCCGTGTCCGGATGGGGCTTTCCTTGGCGTGGAAGGCAAGCTTGGCGATCCGGATATTAAATTTCCTTCTTTGTAACCAACTTCATGTAAACCCTAGCCCTCTCTGGTGTCTATATAAATCGGAGAGGTTGGTCCTTAGAAGGCCAATCACAATTACATTCATACCATCATAGGCTAGCTCCTAGGGTTTAGCCTCTACGATCTCATGGTAGATCTACTCTTGTACTACCCATATCATCAATATTAATCAAGCAGGAAGTAGGGTTTTACCTCCATCGAGAGGGCCCGAACCTGGGTAAACATTTGTGTCCCTTACTTCTTGTTACCATCGGCCTTGACGCACAGATCAGGACCCCCTACCCGAGATCCGCCGGTTTTGACACCGACAGGGCGCCCCCAACAAGGTGAACTAAAGACATAAGGAAAACAGATACATGCCACAGGAACGGACCCACACGACCTGGGAATAATGCAGCCCTGAGGGCGCTCCTAGCTGAAATGAAACTCCAAATGTGTCACCTGATATCATTGCGGAGCGGGTGTTGGAGTAGCTGACGATGCACGATGAAGAAGCCGATCCTCACGAGCCACTGGAGTCCTGAGCCTCGGGAGGCTCTGGGGTCCGGGCAGCTCCTCGAGGACCATCTCCATCTCCGCCAGGACCGTGTGGTGCCTGGCCTCCTGAGCTTCCAGAAGGCTCCGCATAAGGCGCTGGTAAGCACCAGCAACATTCGGCAGGCCGAAAGGCATGCAAACGTAGCTATGTGGCGGACCCTCACATCATCCCACGCGCGAAGGCCAGAAACACTCCTGAGACGCGACTCGGTTGAGCCTTGGGTAGTCGATGCAGATGCACAGCCCGCCATCCTCGCCTGGATGGGGAGCCACGCCGGGTAGGTGGCGATCGCTGCGCATGACTCTTGATTGCTGTAGCTCCTGAGTGACCTTGGTGATGAACTCCTGAGGGTTGGGCCCTCCTTGCCCCATGGCTTCCTGAGGAAAATGTGCCGCGAAGCACGCCTCCAAGTGGTGCCCGAGCGCCTCCCTCGTGAGCTTGGCAAAGTCTGAGGCCCTCCAGGAGAGAGCCCCTGAGCCTTGCCTGAGGAGGGCGCCGGGCGTGCCTTCCTATGCGATGGAAGGAGGCACCCCTTGCACGAGCGCAGATCCTGAGCTGGGTGATGTCTTCTTCTTCTTCTTGGGAACTGCCTCGGGAGGGTTCCCGCTCTTGCCATCTGGGTCCTCGACTGATGCAGCTTGGAAGGCGCGCTCGAGGGAGCACACCGCCTCCTTCTCCTCGCATGGGACTATGATGATTCCGCCGCTTCCTGACATATTGAGGACATTGTAACCATGGTGGGTCACCGCCATGAACTTGGCCAGGGCCGGATACCCGAGGATGGCATTGTATGGCAGGCGAATGTGGGAAATGTCGAAATCGATGAGCTCGGTACGGTAGTTCTTGCGTTGTCCAAAGGTGACAGGGAGGCGGACCTGCCCTATCGGGGTGGTGGAGCCGTCAGTGACTCATGAGAAAGGCTTGGTCAGCTGAAGCTAGTCATATGGCACTTGGAGATTGTTGAACATCTCGACGGACAGAACGTTGAGCCCTGCGCCGCCATCGATGAGGGTCCTGGTAACTTGCACATTGCTGTTGACTGGGGAACAAAGCTTTGGTAGGATGCCGGCTGTAGCCGCACACTTGAGCTGGTCCGCTGAGCTGAACATGATGGCGCACGTGGACCACCTGAGAGGGCGCGTGGCCTCGAGCATGGGGAGGACTACGTTCACCTCGCGAGCAAACTGCTTGAAGATGCGCTAAGAGGCTGGGGCCTGAGCACCGCCCATGATGCAAGCGATAGCACGTGGCTCCTGGAAGCCCCCAGCCCCCTCATCCTGATGATGGTCGTCATTCCTTCTTGGCAGTGGAGGCAGAGGAGGAAGGCCTGCGTTGCCCTGCGGGTGATCCACGCGAGGCTGATCCCTCCAAGCCCCCTCGCGAGGCTGGTGCCGCCAGCGGTCCTCGCGAGGTCGGTCACGCCACCCTTGGCGAGGGCCTCGGTGGTCCCATCGTCCTCCACCTCTTCCTCCTCCTCGGCCGTAGCCCCGATCGTTGCGCTCGGGGCGTAGACCGATACGTCCTTCTCGCACGGCCCTGAGCTCTTGGCATTCATTGGTGTTGTGGGTGTGGAGGTCATGGTATACGCAGTACGGGCTGCCCTTGGACGATTCCGGCTGGTCCCTGCTGCGCTTCATGTCTGGCTCTGCTGCGAGCACGGCTGCTCCTTTGCGCTTCACATCCTTGGCCTTGGCTTTCTTCTCTTTAGGGTCAGCAGCTGGGAGCTCGAGAAGGGAGAGGCGCCCCTCCTCAGCCCTTGCGCACTTGGTTTCCAGGTTGAACAGCTCTAGAGATGTGCACAGATCCTCGTGGATTGCCAGCTCCTCCTTCATCTTGACGTCGTGGACGCCATCAGAGAACCATGAGATGATGGACTCCTTGGTCACCTTGGGAATCTTGAGGCGAGCGCTGTTGAAGCACTCGATGTACTTCTGCAGGGTTTCTTCAGGTTGCTGCTTGATGTGGTGCAGGTCACCCACGACTGGGGAACGGTCGCGAGTGCCCTGGAAGTTGGCGATGAAGCGGGTGCGCATCTCATCCCAAGAGGAGATCGTGCCGGGAGGCAGGTTCAGGAGCCAGGTGCGGGCACCATCTTTGAGCGCCATGAGAAACCAATTCGCCATGACCTTTTCGTCTCTGTTGGCCGCTTCGATGCCCAGCTCATAGAGCTGCAGGAACTCTGCGGGGTCAGCAGTGCCGTCGTAGCGAGGAGGCAGATCCGGCTTGAACTTGCCCGACCAGGTGACACTGCGTAGCTCTGTGGTGAAGGTGCGGCAGCCTGCGGTGGCCACTGGAACCCCTTTGCAGACGAGGGGCTTGCTCCTGGGGATTCACGCGTGCCGCCGCCAGGGGCAGCGCGGGGTCTTGACATGCGGCGCAGGGATGCGGTCTTGACGTGATGAAGCGGGGAGCACGCGAGCGCCTTCTTGGGGATGAGGGATTTCTTGGCAGCTTCTTTCTTGTCGCACGGGCGTTGGACGCGGTGGGTCTCGTCCAGGGGCCGTGCGCCTTGGAGCTAGGGCTCCTTCTTGGGGAGGAGGTGGTGGAGGCACCTCCTGAGCTGCATTACCGACACAAGACGGAGGGCAAGGCAGCGAGAGGGATGACACAGGAGAGCCCCCTACGACGCTGACGAGCTTGGTGATGCGAGCGAGCTACTCCTCGTAGAGGTCGTCGATGGGGCAGTAGTGCAGGAGCTCGCGTGCCAGGAGCATTGCAGCATGCACGTCCGTGGGAGCGCGACGGGCGTGAGACGACGAACCAGCTGGAGTCAGCGACGGAATGGCGGTGCGGCCTTCCTGCCGCACCGAGGGATGCAGTGACGATGCCTACTGCTCGTTCCCCGCCGGGCCGGTGGCGGCGTTGGCGGCAGGCGACGGAGAACGACGGGGAGGCCCACTGATGGGAGCCGTCTGGGCGATGCGGGCGGCGAGAGCAGCCCGACGCTCGGTGTGAGCTCGGCGAGCATCAGCCATGGATGCGACGAACGATTGAACGCAGAACAACGGAAGAAAGATTTCGGCACACCCCTACCTGGCGCACCAAATGTCGGATATCAAGTTCCGGCAAAACCCTTAAGGTTCGAACTCTGGGGTGTGTGCGAAGATCTTCCCCCTATCGATCCATGTCCCAACGCCTCGCCGTGAATCTAAGCTACACGATGGACACAAGGTACGCAAGGTTTATACTAGTGCGGGCTACCGTTGTGGTGTAATAGCCTGCTCTAGTTTGTGGTGTGGTGGATTGCCTCAGAGGCTGATGATGAATAGTATAGAGGAAGAACAGCCTCGCGAGAGGTGTTCTTGAGATGGCGCGGTGTTCTGCTTGGGAAGGATTCGATCGTCTCTGGATGAGATGAGAACTCGATGCCCTCTACTGTGGAGGCTATCCCTATATATAGAAGCCCGGGTCCTCTCCCCAAATATTGAGCGGGAAGGGAGCCAACAACGACCATTTTGAAGGGGAACATCTAGTACAAGTTATCTGACTAAAGTTGGTCTTCGACTGCCAAAGGCACTGGCGATGACGCCGTCTTGGGCTCCATGGTGACCTCCGTCCTGCCGCTCTACTAGTCTTGGTCTCATTGCACCGAAATGGTAACCTTTGCTTGATGCCTTGGTACTCCGCGCCTGCGCTTGCCCCCTTTGCACCAAAGAGGAAACGAGGACACTGCGCAGGCTGGCGCCAGCCTGGCGCCCGCCTGGTCTCGATCGTCATGGCTTGCGTCTTGGGCACCTCGCAAGGTACTCCTGCCTTGATCTCTCCACCTCCTCGCGAGCCTGCCTAGTGAGGCCGTTCCTGAGGAAGCCTTGCATCGTCCGCCCCGCGAGGCTTGGTCCCTCGCGAGGGTCTTGAGCTTGAGTTGATGAAGATGGGCCGTACTGGGCCACCCCTTGAGCCACGCCGCAGGCCGCAGGCAGGCAGGTCTAGGGACCCCCGTTCCCAAAACGCCGACACGTGTCCTATTGTGTTTCGGCTATATAGGTACGGTTCGACATCATCATCACCATCGCTCATCTTCCCAAAGGACTCATCATCGCCAAGGACGGTAACCTCGATGACATCTTTTGTCAGACCTTGCAATTGCATTGATAACCACATGGCTTTACGTTTGCGTTGCTTACCCATCGAGACCAGCCATTGAGTATTGTCGGCAACATGACTTGTGCACATTAGTGTTCATGCTCCATAGCATACATACCATACCATAGTGGTGCATATCCTGACATCCCCTTTTGTGTCACGAAGTTCTCATTGCATACACAATTGCTATCTTGGTTCGTGAAGTTTTGCATGAGAAAAGAGCTCAAAAGTGAAAGAGCCAAACAAGCTTTTAAGCAAAGAGGGAAAGATAAGCAAAGAGCTTATAAGCAAGAACCATAGCATCATACAACATTAAGATTGTCATATCTGATCATCTTGGATCATATCACCGAAATTCCATACATATAGCATGCTTGGGATAGAGGTCGTTGCATTTTTGCCTAGTAGGTTGTGCACAAGTTACGTATCCGCCTATTGTGCAATCGTGCTAGCGTCTCTCTTGTATTGTGCAACAAGAGCATTTTCGTGGATTCCACATTTTGGCTCATTTTTGGTTTGCGCAATCCCACTTATCTATTTGCGTGTGTGTTTCCGTGTACATCTACTTGCTTGGTCTACTTGTTGAATTTGCAAATTTGTGAATCTTTTCCAATATTATTGAAGCTCACGTACAATTGCATCAAATTTTGTGCCACCATCCTAACCAAGCTCCACCATAAGCTTTTACTTGTGCAGGTGTGAGAACCGACAAGAATTGGTACCATTGTGCTATTTCATTGTCCGCATTTGTGTGATCTTGATTGATTTCCAACATCGGTCAAGGTACATTTGGTATAAGTTCTTCTCCTTCTACCACTCACATTTTTGCTTGGAATGATGGAGAGGCCAAGTACTTCTACCAAACCACTCTTCATCGAGCAAGACGACGACATGTCATCATTCGTCACCAAGAGCCACCTCTTTGGTGCACAACGAGCGTTACATCAAGAGCAACAAGCAATGACCGACCGCATCGACAATCTCGCCACCGACTTGCGACTCTCCGAGCAACGTACAAGAGACTACTTTGACAACAAGCTCGACACACACAAGCAAGAGAACGATGCAAGAATGGACGAGATCCGCACCTTGTTGGTTAACCACCCTCCTTCAACTTCTTCATACTCAAGACGGAGCCGCTCAAGTTGACACTCTGATGACACCTTCTCCATCTCAAGTACACCAACATCAAACACCCTTCGACGAGTCGCGCGTCAAGACCGTCATGCATCTCGCAACCCTCTACACGGCAACCATCCACAAGAGCAAGTCGATGAGCAAGTCCTTCGACCTGAACTAAACAAAGACCCTTTTGCACAAGCTCAAGAACGACAATGTCAACGTCGCCAAGAGGAAGAACAAGCGCGTCAACATCAAGAGGAACAAGACGCCGAGGCTCAATGTCTTCAACAACAACAACGTGAAGCACAAGCTCTTGAGGCGCAACGTGCCCTTCAAGAATCAAGTCGAGCCATTGCCAAGCACAACCACGATCGGCGCAACCAAGAGGAAGCACTTCAAGAAGAAATCCAAGAGCGAAACAACCAACCAAGAGTGCAATGTCAATTTCCCCAACCTCCTCCTCAAGCTCGACAAGCTCCTCCACAACCTCAAGTTCAACAAGAGCAAGTTGATCATGGACTTCCTCCATGCCAAGAGCAACATGAGGTTGATTATCCTCCACGTCAAGGGCGTCATCATCACCCTCGTAAAACAACACAATGAAGAGCAACGCTATGGCAAGCTAAAGTTCACAATGCCCAAGTTCAATGGGAGCAATGATCCCCAAGAGTACCTATCATGGGCATTGAAGGTTGACAAAATCTTTCGTTTGCACAACTATGAGGAAGATAAGAAGATCTCTATGGCATCACTTGAGTTCCTAGATTATGTGCTCATATGGTGGGAACAAGTCCTTGAGCACCGAGAAGCAAGAGGTGAACCACTAATCACCACGTGGGCTCAAATGAAAGATGTCATGAGAGCACGTTTTGTGCCCACCTACTACAACCGTGATCTCTTCAAGAAACTCCAACTACTCAAGCAAGGAAAAAAGAGTGTTGAAGAATACTACAAGGAAATGGAGATAGCCATGATACGAGCAAATGTCACGGAAGATGCTGAGCAAACTATGGCACGTTTCTTGAATGGCCTCAATCATCCCATCAAAAAGCTTGCCGACTTCCAACCCTACTCCAACCTCATCGTGCTCAAGCATCATGCTAACAAGGTGGAACGTCAAGTGCAAGATGACTTCAAGTATGCCAAGTACTCATCCAAGACCTATGGCTTCTCCAACACCCAAGCTTCAACGACTCCTCCAACTTCTACCTCAACCAAGCCATCTACAAGCAACGACGACAAGTCAAGTTACAAGAAAACTTCGACAAGCTCAAGTCGTCTTCCTCCTACTACAAGCAACTTCAAGCCGCGCGCTTCATCATCTACTCCGATCGATGAGACCGTCACGAAAAGCTCCTTCAAGTGTTTCACTTGCGGCGGCCGAGGCCACAAGTCTTTCCAATGCACAAACAAGCGCAACATGATCCTCAATGACGACGGCACCTATGACTCCATGAGTGACGAGGAAATGGAAGCCATGAGCAAGTGGCCATGCACCGGCACGTGAACAAAGATGAAGATGATCAAGTCTTTTGTGATGAGTATTCGAGCCCCGCTCTCGTTGTCTCCAAAGTCTTGACTCTTCAACATCAACAAGACGAAGACCAACGATGCCATATCTTCCATAAAAAGGCTGGCATCAATGGAAGGTCCGTCAAGGTCATCATCGATGGAGGTAGTTGTCACAACTTGGCAAGTGAAGAACTATGCTCCAAGCTACAATTGGTTAAGATGAAGCACCCGCATCCCTACAAAGTCCAATGGCTAAGCGATTCCGGCACTATAAAGGTTGAGCATACGGTCCAAGTCTCCTTCAAAATTGGCGCATATGAGGACACTTTGGAGTGCGATGTTGTCCCGATGTCCGTTTGCCACCTCCTTCTTTGTCGACCATGGCAATTCGACCGCGACGTCATCCACAATGGGCGTACCAATCACTATAGTTTCAAGATGAAAGGGAAGGAGTATGTGCTACGACCTATGTCTCCTAGTCAAGTGATAGCTGACAAGCAAGCCACCCATCATGGAGAAAATAGTGAGAAAGTGATCCACCAAAAAGAGAGTGAGAGCCACAAGCCAAAACCGAGTGCATCCACGATGAGCGACAAGAAAAACTTTGTCCTATTTGCCACGAAAAGTGAGATGAGATAAGTGTGTGAGAACCCATCGCGTGTTATGCACTTTGTCCTTGTGTGCAAGGAAGGGGAACCAAAAACTAACACCTCTCAAGATCTACCTTTAGTGTTGTCTTCTCTTTTGCAGGAATTCCAAGATATTTTCCTCGATGAGCTACCTCCGGGACTACCTCCACTACGAGGCATTGAGCACCGAATCGACCTCATCCCCGGAGCACCCCTACCAAACAAAGCTCCATACCGCGTCAACCCCGAAGAAACTAAGGAGATCCAACGGCAAGTAGAACAACTAATCGACAATGGACATGTACGTGAAAGCTTAAGCCCTTGTGCCGTTCTCGTTATACTTGTGCCCAAGCAAGACGGTAGTTTTTGCATGTGCTCGGATTGTAGACCTATCAATGCTATTACTGTTCGTTATAGGCATCCCATTCCTCGCTTAGATGATATGCTTGATGAACTTAGCGGTGCCACCATTTTCTCAAAAATTGATCTCAAAAGTGGCTATTATCAAATCCGCATACAAGAAGGTGTATGAATGGAAAACCGCTTTCAAAACCAAATTTGGCTTGTACGAGTGGTTGGTTATGCCTATGGGTTTGTCGGAAGCTCCCGGTACTTTCATGCGTCTTATGCATTTTGTGCTTCGACCTTACATTGGATTGTTTGTTGTGGTTTACTTTGATGACAATCTTGTTTTTAGCAAATCCATGAAAGAGCATCTAAATCATGTTAGGGTTGTTTGCAAACTCTTCACAAGGAACGTCTTTATGCCAACATGAAAAAGTGCACATTTGGTGTTGACAAGCTTGTTTTCTTGGGTTTCGTTGTCTCTTCCAAGGGCGTCCATGTTGATGAGTCTAAAATTGTAGCAATTAAAACTTGGCCCCAACCCACCAATTTGCAACAAGTGCGTAGCTTTCTTGGCCTTGCGGGTTTTTATCGTTGCTTTGTGAAAGATTTTAGCACTATTGCCGCTCCTTTGCATGCTTTGAGTAAGAAAAATGCTCCTTTTGTTTGGGGACCTTTGCAATCTACCGCTTTTGATGAGGTCAAATCTTTTCTTACTCATGCTCCGATTCTTGCTTTGCCCAACTTTGACAAAACTTTTGAGGTTCATTGCGATGCAAGTGGTACCGGAATTGGCGGAGTTTTGATGCAAGAAAAACGAGCCATTGCATATTTTAGTGAAAAACTCTCCGGTGCTCAACTTAACTATCCCATCTATGACAACGAATTGTATGCTTTAGTGCGTGTACTACATGTTTGGGAACATTATCTTAGACCTCATGAGTTTGTCATACATACCGATCATGAAACGCTTAAGTACTTGAAAGGCCAAACTAAGTTAAACAAGCATCATGCCAAATGGAGTGAATTCATTGAATCTTTCCCCTATGTGATCAAGTACATTAAGGGTAAGGAAAATGTATTTGTGGATGCACTTTCTCGCATATGCACGCTTGTCACTAAACTTGAGTTGAATGTTATTGGCTTTGAGCACATAAAAGACTTGTATGCGAATGATCCTTCTTTTGCTACTCCTTATGCTAAGTGTTTGATGCATACATCTTGGTAATGATATTACATCAAGGACGATTATCTTATGAGAGCTAACAAACTTTGCATTCCCGAGTCTTCTCTTCGTTTGATCCTTTTGCAAGAGGCTCATGGAGGCGGACTCATAGGACACTTTGGACGCGACAAGACATTCACCATGCTCTCCAAGAACTACTTTTGTCCCAAGATGTTCCGCGACGTCTCATGCTTCACCAACCAGTGCTCTACATGTCGCAAAGCTAAGTCTAAAGCTCAATCCCATGGTCTTTACATGCCTCTCCCTATTCCTTATCAACCTTGGGAAGACATTAGCATGGATCTTGTACTTGGTTTGCCTAGAACTTAAAATGGCAAGGATTCCATGTTTGTTGTTGTGGACTGATTTTCTAAGATGGCACATTTCATTCCTTGCACCAAGATAGACGATGCTTCACATGTTGCCAATCTCTTTTGTAGAGAAATGTTGTGACTCCATGGAGTACCAAACACTATCGTCTCAGACCGCGATGTCAAGCTCTCGAGTTACTTTTGGAAGACAATATGCGCCAAACTCGGAATCAAGCTCTTGTTCTTGTCCGCATACCATCCTCAGACCGATGGTCAAACGGAGGTGACGAACCGAACGCTCTCCACTCTACTTCGCATATTGATCAAGAGGAACATCAAGGAGTCAGAGGAGTGCCTACCCATCGCCGAGTACGCCTACAACCGTGCAAGACATTCGACTAGCGGCAAGTCCCCTTTCGAGGTCGTCTACGGCTTCAACCCGTTATCCCCATTGGAGATTCTACCTCTTCCACTACAAGAGCGCACAAACCTCGACGCAAGTGCACGAGCAAGCTACCTCAAGAAGATGCACGAAGATACAAGGCACACCGTCGAGTGCCAAGTACAACGACTAGCGACCAAGCTCCACGTCAAGAAGCAACCTATGATATTCAACATTAGAAATCTCGTGTGGCTACACCTTCGCAAGGACAGCTTCCCCAACGAACGCAAGTCCAAACTCCTACCTTGAGCCGATGGACCCTTCAAGGTGCTAGCACGCTACGACAACAATGCCTACAAGATCGACCTCCCACGAGACAAGTACAACATGAGCGACATATTCAATGTCAAGGACCTCTCGCCATACCATGGTGATGACACTTGCGATCCGAGGTCGGATCTTTCCCAAGGGGGGGGGGGGAGATGATGCGGAGCATCCCTCGATCATCCCCATGGACGTACCTACATCTCCCTCGACACCACTTGGACCCATGACAAGAGCCCGAGCAAAGGCTATCGAAGATAAGGTGAACTCGCTCCTCTCCGAACTACCTCTCCCTACTCAAGAGACATGGCTACTACCTCATGCGGAAAATCTATGTGTGATCAGGTGCTTCGACGAGAGCCATGGAACATCTACATTCAATGGCCAAGACGGCGAGGATACCAAGCGTGAAGATCAAGAAGAAGAGCTGCTTTGGAAGCTACAGGCTCCAGACGACCGGCCCAGCCCGGACGTCTGACCCCTAGAGGTCGCTACAGCCAAAGGAAGGGAGGCCAGCCAGAGCTACAGACTCCGGACGACCGGCCCAGCCCGGACGTCCGACGACTCCTAGGCTTCGGACGACCGAGCCCCTCCGGACGTCCGACACTTCACCACCAGAACCAAAATCACAGAAATCCGAGGAAGACCAGACGACCGTTCCAGCGACCACAGAACTGAATCTATGGACATCCGAAGAACCACGGATGTCTGGGACCCCGTGAGCCTCCGGACGACCGGCGCCTCACGGACGTCGGGACCCTGGCTGCGTCTAGTTGCGGGCTGAAGCCCATGTACCCCTTTTACTTCGCCCCTCATTTGCACTATGACTATAAATAGACCTCTCCCACCTCCTAGCTAGGGCCAGTGTTCATTTAGCTCATTTGTGAGATAGAGCCTCGCTCATCCATCCGGATCTACACCTCGTGAGGGACCAACACCTCTTCGGATAAGATCCACCTGGATTCAAGACATCCATCTGGAGAAGACCATCATCAAGACCTCCTCACAGACAAGAACCGGTTACCCTTTGTATCGTCCTTTGTTGGACTTGGATCTTGTATCTCTCCTTGTGTTTCGATGATCTAGCACATGTGTGACTTTTATTCTTGTTGGTTGAGTGTTTTTCTCTCGTTCCCCTCCTCGTGTTCTTCGTGTTCCTAGTAGGGATCCTCTCCAAACGTGAAAGATCGGCCCCTAGGGTTCTACCCTACATCACAAGGTCAAACCAAGCAAGGAGGACATGTTCATCTAAGGGTCCAAGTAGAGATAGAGAAGATCAAGATGCACTAGAGAAGCAAGATGCTGGAAACGAGAGAACATCCCTTGCCGGGCAGGAAAGCCTTGTGAGGTTGGGTTTACCCTGAAAGCATATTCCCAGATTGTCCCAGCAGGCCCTGCCGAGGCTTATGGAGTCCAACCACTCCACCACTCCACCTCACGGGCAACGCAAGTTACGGATCAGTGTGGTGTCAAGCCCCAAGATGACTAAGTGGCTGCTTTTTGCCACATGGCAACCACTTCCTACAACAAACACCTCCATATGACACCCGTCATGAGACGTGTCAAGCAAGCAGGCATGGAGCTGAGAAAATAGCCCGACAAGGGCTGCCGGGCACGCTGTCATGTGACACTGGACATGCTGTCATGTGACACTGGATGGTGCATTTAATGCACCCTTGTCAGCCTGCAGAGTTAGGAATGATAGCACTGTTTGCTATCTAATCAGTATGTGAAGAGTCATTTCCCATGGCGGTGACCCCTTAACCTATAAAAGGAGGCCCATGGAAACCGTAGAAGGGGTTCACAAGGTTGCAAGAACGGCCCCTCACATATCCATACGCATGTAGCCACTTCGCCGAGAGGCAACCCTGCCGAGCAAGTGTGCTGCGTCCACCAGCATCTTTTCCATCATCAATCCACCAAAGCGGGAGTAAGGTTTTACGCCTCGCGGCGATTCGAACCTGGTTAAAAACCGCCAGTGTGATATCTGCCGCGCTGCGCTACGCTTCTCTGCTCTTTGTGCAACATGTCCACCCCCTGCCGAACCAAAAGGGGCTCGTAGCCCCATAGGTGGCTGTGGTTCCCCACCACACCACCATACCTACCTATTGTGGCATTTCCATAGTCATTTCAAGATATATTGCCATGCAACTTTCAGTGTTCCGTTTATTGTGACACGCTTCATCAATGTCGTATTTGTGGCAGAGCCACCATTCATATTTTTTATACATGTCATTTTTGAGTCATTGCACATCCCGGTACACCATTGGAGGCATTCATATAGAGTCATATATTGTTCTAGTATCGAGTTGTAATGCTTGAGTTGTAAAGTAAATAAAAGTGTGACAATCATCATTATTAGAGCATTGTCCCGTGTGAGGAAAGGATGATGGAGACTATGATTCCCCCACAAGTCGGGATGGGAGTCCGGACGAAAAACAAAAAAAAAGAAAATAAAAAGAGAGGCAAAAGAGCCCAAAATAAAAAAATGAGAGAAAAGAGAGAAGGGGCAATGCTACTATCCCTTTTCCACACTTATGCTTCAAAGTAGCACCATGATCTTCATGATAGAGAGTATCTTATTTTTCACTTTGATATACTAGTGGGAATTTTTCATTATAGAACTTGGCTTCTATATTCCAGTGACAGGCTTCCTCAAATTGCCCTAGGTCTTTGTGAGCAAATGAGTTGGATGCACACCCACTTAGTTTCTTTGTGAGCTTTCATACACTTATAGCTCTAGTGCATCCGTTGCATGGCAATCCCTACTCACTCACATTGATATCTATTGATGGGCATCTCCATAGCCCGTTGATATGCCTAGTTGACGTGATACTATCTCCTTCCTTTTGTCTTCTCCACAACCACCATAATCTATTCCACCTATAGTGTTGTATCCATGGCTCATGCTCATGTATTGCGTGAAAGTTGAAAAAGTTTGAGAACATCAAAAGTATGAAACAATTGCTTGTCTTGTCATCGGGGTTGTGCATTATTTTAATACTTTGTGTGATGAAGATGGAGCATAGCCAGACTATATGATTTTGTAGGGATAACATTCTTTGGCCATGTTATTTTGAGAAGACATGATTGCTTTATTAGTTTGCTTGAAGTATTATTGTTTTTATGTCAATATTAAACTTTTGTTTTGAATCTTATGGATCTAAATATTCATGCCACAATATTAAAAATTACATGGATACATACGTCAGGTAGCATTCCACATCAAAAATTCTGTTTTTATCATTTACCTACTCGAGGACGAGCAGAAATTAAGCTTGGGGATGCTTGATACATCTCCAACGTATCTATATTTTTTGATCGTTCCATGCTATATTATCTGTTTTGGATGTTTTATATGCATTAATATGCTATTTTATATTATTTTTGGGACTAACTTATTAACCCAGAGCCCAATGCCAGTTTCTGTTTTTTCCTTGTTTTTGAGTTTCGCAAAAAAGGAATATCAAACGGAGTCCAAAGCGAATAAAACTTTACAATGATTTTTCTTGGACCAAAAGCCACATGTAGGACTTGGAGACCAAGGCAAAGGAGTCCCGAGGCGATGACAACGGTCCAGGGCGCGCCCAGGGAGCACCCCCTGCCTTGTGGGTCCCTTGGAGCTCTCCTAACCCTATTCTTTGGCCTATAAATTCCCAAATATTCCTGAACCATTAGAGGCATCCACGAAAATACATTTCTGCCACCGCAACCTTCTGTTCCGGTGAGATCCCATCTTGGGGCCTTTTTCGGCGATCTGCCCGAGGGGGATTCTATCACGGAGGGCATCTACATCAACCCTATTGCCCTTCCGATGAAGCGTGAGTAGTTTACCTCAGACCTATGGGTCCATAGCTAGTAGCTACATGACTTCTTCTCTCTCTTTGATCCTCAATACCATGTTCTCCTTGTTGTTCTTTGTAACACCCTGGATTTTGCCCTTTTCTTTTTCTGATGATTTTTCTTGGATTTGTTGATTTGAATTTGTTTTTCTGTGGCTATGTGGTTCCGAAACTTTGGAAGATCATGTCTTCCTAGGTTTTATAGTGGCTTGTCATCCTCAAAACTATCCCTAAATCATGTCATTTTCATCCTAGCCCAAATCCCAATATTCTTTTATTGGGAATATTCCATTTCTGTTAAAGGAATTATCCCGTTTGCCCTAGGTTGTGAAGCAACCTATCCTTCTATCATTCTAAAAATTCCCAAATAATTCTCACAAATTGTTTGGGTCATATCTTCCTCAAATATGGCAAAACATTTCATTGCCATGTTCAAAAATAATCCTCCAATAATTCTTTTCCTATTCGGCCCTAAATGGCACTGTGTGAAGAAAGTGTTATTTATCTTTGCTTGATTGACTCCAAACTTTTTGGACACCGTTTCCTATCCATATCATTGCCCTGTTCCAAGTTTCAACTTTATTTGCCTAGTGAATCTTCCTCTGTGATTTTTCAAAGTTCCTGTCTGAGGAAAGCCTTTGTGAAGGAAGTACTAGTCAGGGTTATCCAAATGAGTTGAAATTTTGCAAACTCCTTCATGTGCTCATATGATAACCCTCCTCCCAGTTTCATCTCATTCCATTGATCTATGTGAGACCAGGATCAAGTCTTTGTTTCTATCAAAATTTTCAGTTAGTGAAGCAAGTATATTTTATCTTGTTCCATTATGGCTGAAACTTTTTGTGAGCCTTCACCTATCCATGTCAACCCTCTCCACCAAGTTCTGGCTCAATTTATCTAGCCTTTTCCCCTGTGCAATTTTTCCAAATTTCTGTCCAGGGAGATGCTTCATGAAGCAAGGGCTATTTGGGCAAGTCCAAATGGCATGAAACTTTTTGAGCATCTTCTTATACTCAAATAATTAGGCCATGACCATTTTCAGATCATTTCATACACTTATGTGAGTGCAACTTCATCATCCCTAAATCGACCTGTAGAGCCCTTTTCCACAGCAACTACCCTCTAAACTCCTCCTCTTAAGCAAATTTTTGGCCATCACAGTCATCTTAGCGATTCATCACTCTACGCCAAAGATCACCCCTGCCTCCTGCTGGACTTGTCTCCCTGCATCACAAACACCTTGCTGCCACAATGTTGTGGCTCCTCCTGCTTTTCTCTTCTTTGCCCGTGGACCTTGTTGTTGTCGCCTTTGAACTCAACATGTCATAGTCTATCTACTAGACATGGTTGTTTCGGCTAAAACGAGCCATTTTCTCCAGTGCGCGTGGTGATCACGCTTGCATCATGGCAAACTCATGCTCTGGCATGTTGTCGCCCCTGTTCCCGTCGTTTCCCTCCCTGTCTCGATGTCCCACTTTTTCTTGGAGGTAGCTCGTGATCGACTGCGCCTCCTGGTGCCTCTGCCCTGCTTTACCGCTCTGGCGTTTGGTCACATCAAGCTCGCCCATGCCACAACCCTCCTCTGCTTCGTGTTTGGCATGTTGACCGAAGCTTCTCCGGTGTCACCGAGCCCTCCTCTGTCCTATATAAGAGTCCCCCGAGGTCCTCCGCAGCTCACTCATCCCTCCCTTGCCTCCCTAGTCCACTGGAGCAGCCTCCTCTCGCCTCTGTTTGTCGCCGTCCGCCATGGCCGCTCGACCTCGGCTTGATTCCGGCCACCACAGCCCTCCTCTCCTCCTCCTAAGCTGTCCACTGCCTCCCCCTCATCTTCGCGAGCCGCTCCGACCCCTTGCCCCTCGTCGGAGTTGCCCGTTTCGCTGAGCTCCACCTCCACCCGCGCCTCCGTGTCCTCCCCATGGCGCCACCCTTCGCCACACCCCCACTCCTCTGCGGCACCCAACCTCGCCCTGGACGGATTCCGCTCACCGCCCCGCGCACGCTGGTGGCCTCGGCTCGGCCGGAGTTGGCTGGAGCCGGCCGCCCCAGCACGACCTCTCCCCTGCTCCCCTCCTCTGTTCACGTGCGAATAGGAGCGGGAGGAGGAAGAAGACGACGTGCTGCCCCCCTGCGCCTGTGCCTTGCCTATCAGTGGCCCATCCACCTCTGCCCACGTGGCAAGTGGAAACGCATTTCCTCGAGTACGTCTTCTTCCATAAAAAGCGTATACTTCCATTTCTTTATCTAAAATACGTTTTCCCTTCAGGAGAGCGTATCCCTGTCAACTGCGGCTGAAACTACGCTTTCCTTTTCAGAAAACATATTCGGCCGAAGGCGCTTTCAGTTTTTCCTCCTAGGGACTTGTTGGTGATGAAAATATTCATAGATTAGTCCCTGATCTTCTACACCTCATAACTTTGTGACTGTAACTCCGATCGAGGTGACACCAACGCTCACTTCTGCGTCTCGTCGAGACCTTTCTATTGGCATCATTTTCACTAGGTGGTCCCATAGTGAAAATGACCATTTTGCCCTTGATTCTAATCAGCCCCCTCCGAGAGAGAACAGTCCGATGTTTCATTCCGCGGGTTCACCGCACTTCTTCCCGGAGTCTCCGTCACCCCCAGGCAAGCCAGAATAGCCACTTGCATGATAGTCATGTAGTAACCTTGGTTTTCAGCTTGAATATTTAATAAAAGTTTCCCCGTTATCTGCCTGCTTGTTTGCTACTAAAATGACCATTTTGCCCTTGATTCTAATCAGCCCCCTCCGAGAGAGAACAGTCCGGCGTTTTGTTCCGTGGGTTCACCGCACTTCTTCCCGGAGTCTCCGTCACCCCCAGGCAAGCCAGAATAGCCACTTGCATGATAGTCATGTAGTAACCTTGGTTTTCAGCTTGAATATTTAATAAAAGTTTCCCCGTTATCTGCCTGCTTGTTTGCTACTACTGTCGTTGTTTCGATTTTACTCGTGGATTCGTGTCCACTTTCATGCTATGTTATGATGCATCGTGTTATCTTGTGCTACTTGCTAGTATCATTTTCACATGTCATGATTGTTAGTAGTAGTAGTACATGCTGGTAGTAGTTATGTTCTTCGGATGCATGCTTAGTCTGTTATTCAGTACCGCTGCTATGCTTGTTATGTTGCATCTAGTTGGTTACATGCTCGATGATTATGTTCCACCCCCATGCTTATGTTGTTATCCTGCTCATGCATTGTAGTTGCATCATGTTATATATTGCATTCAAGTTTAAACAGATAATAATGAACTTGAACAACTGTTGGCTGAGTCATGGTGCCACCAAATCGAGATGACCAGTGCAACCACACTTGCCTTATGGGGGTCCTAACTGGGTCTATTGACATGCCTCTCGCCGGTGCCTCGTTGTTGTTGTTCGGAGTTAGCCTAGATGGACTTAGCCCAGATGGGGAGTTGGTTGGAGTGGTCGGGAGAGTGTGATGGGCAATAGAGAGGTTTTGTCGAACGCCGTTGGTCCACACGTATGGGAGTGCAAGGCAAAGAGTTCCCTGGTGTGGGTACAGTGTACTAACCTCTAAGAGTGTGTGTTAAATCTATTGATAGTCGTGCCCATGTATAAGGGCCCAGTTCATGGTCGGTCACACTATGAGCCAATGGTAATAATAATGATAACCTGATTAATAATACACCCGGTTCGATGATGAGAAAGATGTTGGTTGTGATTGAGAAAGGATCACGGAGGTATGGAGGATACCGAGTTGTTGGATATTTGTGATCGTGAGAGGATCACCATGGTATTGTGGATACCGATGTTGGTAAGATGATGCATGTGTTGGTTACGAGGTAACCCGAGCAAAGTTGGTTCATGATAATGATAACCTGTTGCATGTAGTATCATCATGTTCATATTCTCATGCTATGCTTGTTCTGGCCGTATCATGTTCAGTTGGTGCATGCCATGTTGTTCTGTTAGTATCATGCTCATGATTGCTTTAACCTGCTAATGCCATTGTTGTTGTTTGTCTTGACTGCTTTCGGTGATTGTGAGTTTGCAAGTACATTCAATGTACTGTCCTGGCATGTCATGCCAGTTTGCAGGTCGTGCCTGGATTGCTTGATTGTTTGGTGTGGTTCCTGTGTTCGCGAGCTAGGATAAATGTTCCAGCCAGAGTCCCTACAGATTGGAGTCCATCATCACCGTTCGTTGTTCCGCTACCAATAGTTGTTCCGCTGCCTCGAGTTGTTATGCTGCTTGCATAGAGGAACTGTGGTTGGCGTAGCTTTGCCGTGCTGATGTTATTCATTGTAATATCGGAGACCTTGTATTCATATTCGTGCTGTAATAGAGAGCTGGTTTGTTCTATGCTAAGCAGTGTCGTACTCCAGAAGACTTCACCTTGATCTCTGGGCTGGAATATAGGGCATTCCGGTTTCTCTGAGCCAGGGTGCCATAGGTCTTGGTATCAGAGCAGGTCTGGCTGTAGAGCGTCCTAGTCCGCTGGAACGTTAGAAAACAATAGTATAGGGTCTGGTTGTTGCCCTTGCTTACTGCATTTGGTTGTTGCATTTTTTTTTGCTGCATATAGTCTCATTCGGTTGCCCCTAACCCCTATTTCGTGCATAGATGGTGGTCAGCTTCCATGAGGTTGATGCCATTCCCAGAGTTCCCGGTGCTATTTCTATTGCGTTCAGCCCCACTCCCGCACCTCTCAGCTTTGCCACCCTCCTTGGCGATATGTGATGTAGCATTTATCCCCATGGAGATCCACCCCATTACGAAGTATTCCACTTCTTTGTCAGAGGAAGAATCCTGGAGTATGTTGCCCATGTCCATCTGTCAGCCCCGATTCCTGTTGGTAAGCGCACCTATAGTTTCCATAGTGGTTATGGTGCTACTCGCGAGCGTGCCGTTCAGCTTGCCACAATGGCAGGAATCACCGGTCTTTGTCATCAAGAGAGCATGGTGCAAGGGAACCGTGCTTATCAATTCTATCCCACCATCGTCGAGAATCCTAAGCGAATCAAGTTCCCCTCTGTCAACCCTCAAGATGACCTGGCTATCCTTGCCATGTCCCGTTACATGACGGCCGAGTGTCTTTTTATTTCTGAGTTAGTCCGAAATGCCATTTGAGCCAGGAGTTTGCTTGGTGCCTCCTTACCTCAGTCTCCACCAGCTTCTCCAACCCCTCCGCCTCGTCCATCCGGAGTTTCAGAGTCAACAGTTCCACTCGCTACTCCCTTATTTTCTTTGTTAGTTCCCAAGCATTTGCTCAAGCGTTGGGTGTAGTCGGCCGTGTAGTGCATGTGCATTTGTTGTAGTATCATGCTTGTGTGTGCCTGTGTGGAATAGTTATGTAGCTTGTTTGTTGTGTGCTTTGTTGCAATCGATCGTTTTCTCGTGCTTCTTTGTTTTGAATCTTTAGTGTTACCCCCTTATGAAATATCGCTCATCAACCGACACCGGATCAGAAGAAGCCATGAGAAGTACAGATATACACCAAGGAACTCAGTTAAAAGCAATGAGATTTTCAGATGACAGTGTTGTATTGCAGACATCCGCTTTGGATACAAATTATATTCTTCTCAGAATTTCAGTAACAAGTACTCGTCAGAGATATACCTTTATTGTAGCAATAATTAAACTAGGAGGAGAACAAAATTTGATCCAAGTCAAACAGTGGATTTCAAGTCAAAGGTATGGTCCATACCCGATGATTGATTCTGTCATGAGTCAGATTTGAAACATGCGACACCCCGAAGTCAGTCTGGATATGCAATGAATTTAGCAAGGATGGTCAGACTATTCTTGTCATAAAAGTAATCAGCAGCTGGAATGACAAGGAATATATATTTGTTATTCCATTCACAAAGAAAATCAGTCCAGTCTTTCTTCACAATTTATCAGCGAAGTGTACAAGGCAAGACTGCTCAATCTGCATCAGTAAGGCATGAATGGATTCCCGTGCAAGATATTCAGTCTTCTTCGGTAAGATAACGCAACAGTTTCTGGCATAAGGTACCGAATCTTGCCTAGTCAGTCATTAAGGGGGGAAGCTTATGAGGTACGCTACCTAGCCTTCCTCAGCAAGCTATCTGCCGAGGGATTCAAGTACATGAGATCCCGTCTTCCTCAACATGATATCTCGATGGCCTCCAACGCAATCTGCCCAGTCTTCTTCAGTACGACACTGGTACAAGAAAATAAACAATGGATTGTCAGCATATGGCAGTATTTCCCAAGAGTCAGATATGCAACAGTTAAGTCAGAAATAAGAATCAGTTAGAACAAAGGTATACCTCAAGAATCAGATATTTGTTCATACACTGATTATGCTGTCAAGTTCATGCAAGTCCCTCGCACAAGGAAGAATTCACAGTACGCATTCAACAACCTCATTGGATATGCAAGTGAAGGAAAACCAGTTGGTGATGCAAGAATCGACAAGTCTTGAAGTAAGACAATGTTGAGACATTATCTTGGCAGTAATTATCCAGGACAGATCCCGCATATCCGACAAGGTCATGTTATTAATCCTATCACTGTCAGGCATAGACAACAACAAAAATGAGATATGTATAAGCACATGTGAACCAGATAAATATCCCGAGACTCAAGACATGAACAAGACCAAGGTATGATTCCAAGATATTGCATGTGACAGTACTCAGGGCCATGAAAATAATCAAGAATATATAAGGCCCCGCTCTTTCAGTTAAGGATCCAGATGAAGAAAATAATAATGAAAGAGCAAGACCGACAATACAAGTATGCCGATTATCGTGTGAACAATGTGGTATGTATGACCAAGACAGTATCATTCCACATCCAACCCAAGTAGAGATACGCCTAAGAGGTCTACTCCATTGTGGTAAGGACCTCATAGCAAGGCAACCATCTCAGTCAACAATATATGCTCAGAACTGTCAACATCGAATACCAAAGTCTGTCAAGTCCGACCCAAGGACAGCTCAACATATTGACCTCATCAACCATGCTTAAGCATCGCATGGCCCATTATTCCCATGAGTATACCAGCAGAGAGAAGAAATCAGAGTATTCATAACAAGCCTCAAAGAAGGTGCTCTCACATATGTGAAGCAATTAAAGAATAGCCTGTGTGAATAAGATTCTTTGCCAAGATCACCGTTAATCAAGTCTGCAAATGTTATCATCAGGAGATGGTGAATTTTTCTATTAGTCACAACAAGCGACAGTCAAACTTTTCGTACAGGTTGGATACGCAAGATAGTGAAGCCAGTCAAGATAAGTCAGAAACTCCCGTGGGACGACAGAATCCATCAGGAAGACAAGTATGAGTCCTATCACTGTTTTGAACCCAGAAGGTATGCATATATTCAAGCAGTCTTATGCCTAGATTGAAGAGAGTCCTTGTTCCACGGGAAGATGTTTTCCCCACTTCATGGAATATACTTGGTACTCGATACGAGAATAGCATCTCCAGCAAGGATAGATATCAAGAAGGACACGTATGTTAGTAATGATAATCTTTCGGAACCCAGTAAAGCCAGCAGATATGAAGGAAAATTTTGAGTCAGTATGAACAGGAACATATGAGGTAAGTTCTGCCAGCATGTCAGATTCGGTGAAGCACACCACCCCAGATCAAGGTAGTCAGTAAGATCCAATTCAGTGGGAACATAATATAAGGAAATAAGAGAAACCTGAGTTGGAAACGATTTCTTCAAGTCAGGATATTTATTTGTTCCCTAAGCAACCAAATCTCGAGGATAAGATTTCTTTAAGGGGGGAAGGATTGTACCACCCTGGATTTTTCCCTTTTATTTTTCTGATGATTTTCTTGGATTTGTTGATTTGAATTTGTTTTTCCGTGGCTATGTGGTTCTGAAACTTGGGAACATCATGTCTTCCTAGGTTTTATAGTGGCTTGTCATCCACAAAACCATCCCTAGATCATGTCATTTTCATCCTAGACCAAATCCCGATATTCTTTTATTGGGAATATTCCTTTTCTATTAAAGGAATTATCCTATTTATCCAAGGTTGTGAAGCAACCTATCCTTCCGTCATTCTAAAAATTCCTGAATAATTCTCATAAAATGTTTGGGTCATATCTTCCTCAAATATGGCAAAACGTTTCATTGCCATGTTCAAAAATAATCCTCCAATAATTCTTTTCCTATTCGGCCCTAAATGGCACTATGTGAAGAAAGTGTTATTTATCTTTGCTTGATTGACTCCAAACTTTTTGGACACAGTTTCCTATCCATATCATTGCCCCGTGCCAAGTTTCAACTTTATTTCCCTAGTGAATTTTCCTCAGTGATTTTTCAAAGTTCTTGTTTGAGGGAAGCCTTTTTGAAAGAAGTACTAGCTAGGTTTATCCAAATGAGTTGAAATTTTGTGCACTCCTTCATGTGGTCATACGATAACCCTCCTCCTAGTTTCATCTCATTCCATTGATCAATGTGAGACCAAGATCAATGCTTTGTTTCTGTCCAAATTTTCAGTTAGTGAAACAAGTATATTTTATCTTGCTCCATTATGGCTGAAAATTTTGCTGAACCTTCACCTATCCATATCAACTCTCTCCACCAAGTTCTAGCTCAATTCATCTAGCCATTTTCCCTGTGCAATTCTTCCAAAATTCTGTCCAAGGAGATGTTTCATGAAGCAAGTGCTATTTTTGGCAAGTCTAAATGGCATGAAATTTTTTGAGCATCTTCATATCCTCAAATCATTAGGCCATGACCATTTTCAGCTCATTTCATGCACTTATGTGACTACAACTTCATCATCTCCAAATCTGACCAATAGAGCCCTTTTCCACAGCAAACTACCCTCTAAACTCCTCCTCTTAAGCTAATTTTTGGCCATCACAGTCATCTTAGCAATTGATCACTCTAGGCCAAAGCTCAGCCCCTTCCTCCTGCTGGATTTGTCTCCCTGCATCACAAACACCTTGCTGCCACAATGTTTTGGCTCCTCCTACTTTTCTCTTCTTTGCCCCTGGACCGAGTTTTTGCCGCCTTTGAACTCAGCGTATCATGGTCTATCTACTAGACTGTCGTTCCGGCCAAAATGAGCCATTTGCTCCAGTGCGCGTGGTGATCACGCTTGCATCATGGCAAACTCGTGCTCTAGCACATTGTCGCCCCTGTTCCCATCATTCCCCTCTGCGTCTCGACGTCCCACTTTGTCCTGGAGGTAGCTCGTGACCGACTGCGTCTCCTGGTGCCTCTGCCCCACCTTATCGCACCGAGGATTGGTCGCATCGAGCTCCCCCGTGCCATAACCCTCCTCTGCTTCATTTTTGGCACGTCGGCCGGAGCTTCTCGAGCGTCCCCTAGCCCTCCCCTGGCCTATATAAGAGTCCCCCGATGTCCTCCGTAGCTCAGTCATCCCTCCCTCGCCTCCCTAGTCCACCGGAGCAGCCTCATCTCGCCTCTATTCATCATCGTCTGCCATGGCCGCCTCAGCCTCGGCTTGATTCTGGCCACCACAACCCTCCTGTCCTCCTCCCGAGCTGTCCACTGCCTCCCCGTCATCTCCGCGAGCCGCCCCAACCCCTTGCCCCTCGCCAGAGTTACCCGTTTCGCCGAGCTCCACCTCCACCCGCGCCTCCCTGTCCCCCCCATGGCGCCGCCCTTCGCCGCACCCCCACTCCTCTCTGGCGCCCAACCTCCCCTGGACGGATTCCCCTCACCGCCCCACGCCTGCTGGTGGCCTTGGCTCGGCCGGAGTTGGCCGGAGCCGGCTGCCCCAGCGCCACCCACTCCCCTGCTCCCCTCCTCTGTTCACGTGTGAACAGGAGCGGGAGGAGGAAGAAGACGACGTGCTGCCCCCCCTGCACCGGGGCCCGGTCCATCAGTGGCCCATCCACCTCTGCCCACGTGGCAAGTGGAAAAGCATTTCCTCGAGTACGTCTTCTTCCATCAAAAGCGCATTCTTCACTTTCTTTATCAAAATATGTTTTCCCTTTAGGAAAGCGCATTCCGGTCAACTGCGGCTGAAACTACGCTTTCCTTTTCATAAAACCTATTCAGCCTAAGGCACTTTCTTATTTTCCTCCCAGGGACTTTTTGGTGATGAAAATATTCACAGATTAGTCCCTAATCTTCTACACCTCATAACTTCGCGACCGTAACTCCGATCGCGGTGCGCTCACTTCTTCGTCTCGTAGAGACCTTTCTATTGGCATCATTTTCACTAGGTGGTCCCATAGTGAAAATGACCATTTTGCCCTTGCTTCAAATCAGCCCCCTCCGAGAGAGAACCGCCCGGCGTTTCGTTCTGTGGCTTCACCGCACTTCTTCCCAGAGTCTCCGTCGCTCCCAGGAAAGCCACAACAGCCACTTGCAGGATAGTCATGTAGTAGCCTTGGTTTTCAACTTGAATATTTAATAAAAGTTTGGACGTTATCTGCCTGCTTGTTTGCTACTACTATCGTTGTTTCAGTTTTACTCGTGGATTTGTGTCCACCTTCATGCTATGTTATGATGCATCGCATTATCTTATGCTACTTGCTAGTATCATTTTCACATGTCATGCTTATTAGTAGTAGTAGTACATGCTGTAGTAGTGATGTTCTTTGCATGCATGCTTAGTCTGTTATTCAATACCGTTGCTATGCTTGTTCCATTGCATCTAGTTGGTTACATGCTCACTTGGTAGTATTACTATTATGTTCTTGCATGGTATGTGTTTCTGATTCTAGTGGTCATGCTATGCTCATGTGTAGTGTGGTGCTTATGTTCGTCCGTATGCCATGCTCATTTGGATATGTGCTTCATTGTTGTTATGCTCGATGATTATATTCCACCCCCATGCTTATGTTGCTATCTTGCTCATGCATTGTAGTTACATCATGTTATTTTATCATGGCTCGGCATATTGCATTCAAGTTTAACCGGATAATAATGAACTTGAACAACTGTTGGCTGAGTCATGGTGCCACCAAATCGAGCTGACCAGTGCAACAACACTTGCCTTATGGGGGGTGAGGGAGTCCTGGACTAAGGGGTCCTCGGACAGCCTGACTATATACTTGGGCCGGACTGTTGAGCTATGAAGATACAAGATAGAGGACTTCGTCCCGTGTCCGGATGGGACTCTCCTTGGCGTGGACGGCAAGCTTGGCAATTTGGATATGTAAATTCCTTTCTCTGTAACCGACTTTGTACAACCCTAGTCCCCCCCGGTGTCTATATAAACCGGAGGGTTTAGACTTCAAGGTTAACCCACAACAATCATAATCTCATAGGCCAGCCTTCTAGGGTTTAGCCATTACAATCTCGTGGTAGATCAACTCTTGTAAAACTCATATTCATCAAGATCAATCAAGCATGAAGTACGGTATTACCTCCATAGAGAGGGCCCAAACCTGGGTAAACATTTTGTCCCCCACCTCCTATTACCATTAGCCTTAGACACACAGTTCGGGACCCCCTACCCGAGATCCGCCAGTTTTGACACCGACATTGGTGCTTTCATTGAGAGTTCCGCTGCATCGTCGAAGATAGGCTTGATGGCTCCATCAATCATCTACAACAATGCAGTCCAGGGGGAAACCTTCCTCCCCGGATAGATCTTCGTATTCGGCGGCTTCACACTGCGGGCCAACTCGTGTGACCATCTAGAGCAGATCAAGAGCTACGCCCCTGGCCATCAGGTCAGATTTGGAAGCCTAAATTTGGTGCCTGATATCCGCGAAGAACTGATCTTCGATGGATTCGAAACCATGACGGTTGTCCTCGGCCACTACGATGAACTCGACCTAGATCTGTCATCTGGCCGCATACAGGAGATAGCACCTGTGACCGCCCTAGCCCTAGAGCCGGAGCGAACTGCTGCGTCCAAAGACGGGAAGCTCAACCCCGCCGCGGAGGACGCAAACTCAGCGGCGATCGAGTCGCACATAGATCCAACATCAGGTTGGGCTGGTGTTACCGGAACCCAGGACTCATCTCCGGACATGGGTTCCAGACCGCAGGCATCTGCGTCTATCCAACCTGATTGGGCCGGTCTTGGAGTTCAGCTCGGCAGACATCTTCCGGCACTCGCCTTTTGGCAACGTGTTAAATTCATTGAAATCCCTCTCCCTGTGAGGGGATTTTCGGCCGAACTATGTCCGGTTCGAATGGGAAGTGGACAACTCGGAACTTTGTTTCCCACACACCACCCACTTTGTAGCCACAGTTGATGACTTAACCGTCATGCTTGATTACAATTTCAAAGACATCGACGGTATGGACGACGATGCCGGAGAGGAGCAAGAACCACTGCCTACAGGGCGTTGGACGACCACCTCCTCATACGACATATACATGGTGGATACACCCAAAGAAAATAATGGCGAGGATGAAAATCCAGTCGATGATAAACCTCCTAGGATACAGCCGAAGCGCCGACGTCGGCGGCGCCGCTCTAAGCCACGCCGTAGTAAAAAACAGCAATACCATCACAGAAGAGGATAACACTCTGGACGGTGCCGAAAACAATGAAGACCCCGTTGAGCCGACCTCCGAACAGGAGGAAAGGGATGATGGGCGAATCAGCCCTGGCGAACGGGCCATGAACAAAGACTCGGAGGATAGAAACTACCTTCCGCTCTCAGAAGACGAGGTTAGCCTCGGTGACGAAGATTTCATCATGCCTAAAGAGCCCGCCGAACAGGAACGCTTTCAGCGTCAGCTCATTGCCACTGCAAGAAGCCTAAAAAAGAAGCAGCAACAGCTTCAAGCTGATTAAGATCTGCTCAATGAAAGATGGATTGATGTCCTGGCAGCCGAGGAATACGGCCTTGAGTGCCCAACCAAAAGCTACCCGAAGCGCAAACTGTTACCATAGTTCGATGACGAGGCGCTGGAGCCTGTCCTACCAAGGTACAATGTGGCTGACCGACCACCACGTGGCCGGGATAAAGCGGCACCTCGAAACGATCCCCAGCTTGCACTGCCTCGCCGAACTAACAGAAATACACTAGCCCGAGGGTATACACATGACCTGCGGCATGATTTGGAAAACAGAGCAGGTCAGACAAGATCGATCTACGGATCACAGGGGCATGCCCCGATGCGCGATGACTGCCATCTGGCTGAACGTGACAAACATAACCACGTCCGGGCTGAAAACCGCAGACGAGCTCCATCCGAGCTACGTCACGACTTGGCCCGATATAGAGGTTTTGCACACCCCCTTTACTTCACTGACGAAGTAATGGGACATGATTTCCCAGAAGGGTTTAAACCCGTAAACATCGAATCATACGATGGCACAACAGACACCGCGGTGTGGATTGAGGATTTTCTTCTCCACATTCATATGTCCGGCGGCGATGATCTTCATGCCATCAAATACCTCCCGCTCAAACTCAAGGGACCAGCTAGGTACTGGTTAAACAGCCTACAAGAAAACTCCATCGACAGCTGGGAGGCATTGGAGGGCTCCTTCCTCGACAACTTCCAAGGCACATATGTCCAACCTCTGGATGCCGATGACCTAAGTGATATAATCCAACAACCCGAGAGTCGGCCATGAAATTCTGGACTCGGTTCCTAACTAAAAAGAACCAGATCGTCGACTGTCCGGACACCGAAGCCCTAGCGGCCTTTAAGCAGAGCATCCGCGACGAATGGTTGGCCAGACACCTCGGCCAGGAAAAATCAAAGTCCATGTCAGCCCTTACGGCACTCATGACCCGCTTTTGTGTGGGCGAAGACACCTGGCTAGCCCGTAGCAACAACAATACAAGCGAACCCGGCACTTCTAAAGCCAGAAACAGCAACGGCAAGCCCCAACGCAATAGACATAAGCGTCAAAACAACGGTGATAGTACAGAAGACACGATGTTCAACGCCGGATTCAGTGGCTCTAAGTCCAGTCAGCGGAGGAAGCCATTTAAAAGGAACAATCCGGGCCCGTCCAGTCTGGACCGCATACTCGATCGACCATGCCAAATACATGGCACTCCTGATAAACCAGCCAATCATACCAACAGGGAATGTTGGGTCTTCAAATAGGCCGGAAAGTTAAATGCCGAGAATATGGAGAAAGGGTCGCAAAGCAATGATGATGACAAGGAACCCCGACCACCGAACACAGGGGGACATAAGAAATCTCCCCCACCCCAAGTCAAAATGGTGAACATGATATACGCCACCCATATCCCCAAGAGGGAGCGAAAGCGCGCACTCAGGGACGTCTACGCGATGGAACCAGTTGCCCCAAAGTTCAACCCATGGTCCTCCTATCCGATCACCTTCGATCACAGGGACCATCGACCAGCATCCATCATGGCGGTTCAGCCGCACTGGTCCTTGACCCAATCATTGATGGATTCCACCTTACGCGAGTCCTCATGGATGGTGGCAGCAGCCTGAACCTGCTTTATCAGGACACAGTGTGCAAAAGGGGTATCGATCTGTCAAGGATCAAGCCCACAAAAACCACCTTTAAAGGTGTCATACCAGGTGTAGAGGCCTGTTGTACGGGCTTAATCACAATGGAAGTGGTCTTCGGATCCCCGGATAATTTCCGAAGCGAAGAGTTAATCTTCGATATCGTCCCTTTCCGTAGTAGTTATCATGCACTGCTTGGACGAACCGCACTCGCTAAATTCAATGGGATGCCGCACTACGCCTACCTCAAGCTCAAGATGCCCGGACCACGTGGTGTCATAACAGTCAACAGAAATATGGAGTGCTCCCTCCGTACCGAGGAGCACACTGCGGCCCTTGCAATAGAAGCACATAGTAGCCTTTTTAGGCAGAACCTCAATTCGGCAGTTGACGGAGTCCTGGATTAAGGGGTCCTCGAACAGCCGGACTATATACTTTGGCCGGACTGTTGGACCATGAAGATACAAGATTGAAGACTTCGTTCCGTGTCCGGATGGGACTCTCCTTTGCGTGGAAGGCAAGCTTGGCAGTTCGGATATGTAGATCTCTTTCTCTGTAACCAACTATGTGTAACCCTATCCCCCTCCGGTGTCTATATAAACCGGAGGGTTTAGTCCGTAGAAAGAGGACAATCATAATCATAGGCTAGCTTCCAGGGTTTAGCCTCTACGATCTTGTGGTAGATCAAGTCTTGTAATACTCATATCATTAAGATCAATCAAGCAGGAAGTAGGGTATTACCTCCATCGAGAGGGCTCGAACCTGGGTAAAACATCCGTGTCCCCTGCCTCCTGTTACCATTAGCCTTAGACGCATAGTTTGGGACCCCCTACCCGAGATCCGCCGGTTTTGACACCGACATTGGTGCTTTCATTGAGAGTTCCACTGTGCCGTCCCGATAAGGCTTGATGGCTCGCCTCGTTGTCAAGGACAACATCACCTCCGGAGGATCCCTGGCTGTAGGCCAAACTCTTCGGCTGGGCGGTTTCGTCATGGCCGCCCGTTCGGCCGCCGCGCCGACGATGATTTCTCAGGTCATCAAAAACAACCTCCGCGTCAGCCCGAAATTCACCGAGCAGATGGATCCAATGGAGCTCTCCTCCCTAAACGAGCTCTTGGATCGCATCGCCGCCCTGGGAGTCGCCACAGATTATGATCGGATCGGGCTTAAACCCGACCTAAGGGAGATTAACTCTCCGCCTGTCACCCATCAGATAGCGGTGGTGGAGGAACAAAACAGCAATTCCTCCTCTATTTTGAGGACAAACTATGTCCGGATTCTCGAGCTCTCTGAGCCGGATACTCGTCTACGGGAGGACGTGGCCCAAGCTCCGAACTTAGAATCGGGCAACGGGCCACAAATATTGGGCAATATCCTGGAGCCCGAGCTACCAAGCTCCAGAGCTCCTTCGCCCCTGGGTTCCAGATTGGGTCAGGATGTGGACTTAATTGCACCCACCCACCCAGACACAAGTGATCTTTCCCACATCAGGCAAGAGCCCCAAGAGACAGTACACCACTTCTGGGCCAGATTCCTCCTTGTAATGAGCATGGTTAAGGACTGTCACGAGGAAGACTCAATCTCATTCTTTTGCAAAAATTGCATGGACAAGGGAATTCTCAATGCCATAAGTCGCCGCGACATAGCACACTTTGCCGACGTGGCGGCCATAGTACAGAAGTACTGCGCGATGGAAAGCGCCTAGAAGACCCAAACAAAATTTTGGGATCCTCCGGCCCTAACTAAACCCCGCGTCCGAACTAAAAGGGCGCGCTCTCGCAAGTCACCCAACCCAATTACAAAGAAGCCAAAGCGCTCTATAGGGCGTGGAACCACACTGGAGGGATGGCTCAATAGGCCATGAAAAATTCACAGCACACCGGACACCATACCAACACACAGCCTTAGAGCATGTTGGATACTCCGGCAGGTGGCCAAGAGCGGAGAGGACCTTCTCGTCAACAATACCGCAGAGCACCATCCCGCAGAAAATAACAATACAATACTGACCGTCTTCAAGACTTTCGCCTCAAACAACAGGCACAAGCGAGCGCTCCGCAGCCTCGCCGAAGTCTGCCATGTCGCAGCAATAAACCCGTGGAATGATATGGCCATAACCTTCAACGCCAGCGACGAACCTCAATTTCGAAGAGTCCGAGCACCAGCCGCTTTGGTCCTTAGTCCAATCGTCAATGGATTTTGGCTTACTAAAGTGCTCATGGATGGCGGCAGCGGATTAAACCTCATCTATGAGGAAACTCTCAACAAAATGGAAATTAAGAGACGCATTGAGCAAAGCAACACGACCTTCAGAGGAATCATCCCTAGCCGGGAGGAGTGATGCGCAGGGAAAATCACACCGGATGTGGTATTCGGTACCCCGGAGAATTATAGGTCCGAAGGAATCAGATTCCAAGTGGCCCCGTTTAGCAGTGGATACCACGCCCTCTTGGGACGAGACGCATTCACAAGCTTCCAAGCTATACCCCATTATGGGTACATGAAGCTCAAGATGCCAGGGCCCAATGGAATCATTACTCTAGCCAGTGATCCGGACATAGCACTCCGTGCCAAAAATAAAACTGCCGCACTAGCCCTAGAGGCATTAGCCGAAGCCCTCGCGGACGAAGAGTTAACTGCGCTGCGCTCCAGAGTAGATAGGGACGATGTGATACTCGACGAACGACCCAAGTCCACCTCTTTTAAACCAACATACGAAAGTCAAATTTTAGGTCCACCCAACGGACCCCACAAAAATAGCATCAATTGGGGCACAACTGAACCCCACAATAGACGCTGCACTACGAGAGTTCTTGCGCGAGAATTGGGACATTTTCGCCTGGCATCCTTCAGACATGCCAGGTATCCCACGCAGGCTGGCCGAACATAGCCTGAACATACTAAAGGGATACAAGCCAGTCAAGCAGACTCTTCGGCGCTTTCCAGAACCCAAGCGACAAGCCATGGGAGAAGAGCTAGCCAATCTACTTGAATCTGGATTCATCAGAGAAATAAAACATCCGTACTGGCTAGCAAACCTGGTGATGGTACCAAAGAAGGACAAATCCTGGCGCCTATGGATCGATTTCAAAGACCTTAATAAGGCTTGCCCTAAGGATCCCTTTCCCCTCCCCCGCATTGATCAAATTATCGATGCTACTGCAGGACACGATTCTTTGTGTTTCCTCGACGCATACTCTGGATACCATCAAATCAAGATGGTGGAGTCTGATCAAGCCGCAACGGCATTTATCACTACATACGGTCCCTTCTGTTTTAACACCATGCCTTTCGGGTTCAAAAACGCCGGTGCAACCTATCAGCGCATGATTCAGACATGCCTGGAAACACAAATCGGCAAAACAGTGGAGGCTTACGTAGACGATGTGGTCATCAAAACCAGACACGTCGAATCGTTAATAGATGACTTGAGGCTTACGTTTGACAATCTCCAAACATACGACATCAAGCTCAACCCGGAAAAATGCGTTTTTGGCGTACCAGCCGGAAAACTCTTGGGATTTATTATTTCCAATAGAGGAATCGAAGCAAATCCGGCTAAAATCCTTGCTATGTAATAGTTGGCTACCCCAATAGACCTCAAGCAAATCCAAAAACTAACTGGATGTGTGGCTGCCCTAAGCCGCTTTATCTCCCGATTAGGAGAAAAGGCACTACCTCTTTACCGCCTTCTTCGATGAACCGAACACTTCGAGTGGACGGATGCGGCTACGACTGGGCTGGAGGAAATAAAAGCCCTCTTGGCCACCAATCCAATTCTGGCAGCGCCAAATGTCGTCGAACCCATGCTGCTATACATAGCTGCAGCACACCAGGTTGTAAGCGCAGTGCTCGTCGTCGAACGAGAGATAGATGGACATAAATTCCCATTACAAAAGACGGTATACTACGTATCCACTGTCCTCACTCCATGCAAGTCACGGTACCCACATTATCAAAAGATAGCATACGCGGTCTTCATGGCATCCCGAAAACTACGACACTAATTTCAAGAGTGTTCAATCACGGTGGTCTACGAAGTACCACTCAATGACATAATAAATAACTGCGATTCCACGGGCCGGATTGTGAAATGGGCTATCGAGCTCCTCCCATTCGACATAACATACAAACCACGGTGGGCCATTAAGTCGCAGGTACTGGCTAACTTCGTCGCCGAATGGACAGAAGCCGAACTCCCTAAAGAGTACGACGCGTACTCCAATTGGATCATGCACTTTGATGGCTCTAAGATGCTAGCTGGTCTAGGGGCTGGCGTCGTCTTGACGTCCCCCCACCGAAGATACAGTCCAATACATACTACAAATACTTTACACAGATTCCAACAATGCAGCTGAGTATGAGGCATTGCTGCACGGTCTTCGGATGGCGGTCTCCATGGGCATTCAACATCTAGAAGTACGTGGGGACTCAAATCTCGCAATATCTCAAATAAATGGAGACTTTGATGCCAAGGACCCGAAAATGGTGGCCTACCGCAATGCCGTTCTCAAAATGTCAGCTTGATTCAAGGGGCTCGAATTCCACCATGTGTTTCAAGAAAACAATCAAGCGGCGGATATCCTAGCCCGCATCGGCGCTAAACCCCGTCCCACCAAATATTTTTTTGGAAAGGCTGTTCACACCATCCGTGGTATGGGAAGTGGAGTCCGGCAATACTAGTCCGGATCCGCACACAACCCCAGATCCTAAACAATCTGACATAATCGGAGGCTCCGCCACCGAAATCACACCTTCGGCCCATGTGATTATGGCGGTCATCGCCCCGTAGACAGAACCCTTCCTAGCTTACTTAAATAGGCAGGAACTCCCGGAGGACCAAAATGACGCACGTTGCATTGTGCGGCGCTCTAAAGCCTACAAAGTCCATGAGGGAGAGCTTTATAAGAAAAGCGTGACAGGAGTGCTCCAAAGGTGCATTTCTGAAGAGGAAGGGCGGCAGCTCTTGGCTGAAATTCATGTCGGACTCGGTGGCCACCATGCCGCAGCCCAAGCGCTCGTAAGCAAGGCCTTCCGTACAGGTTTCTACTGGCCGACAGACCGGGCAGACGCAGAAAACCTTGTCCAACACTGCGTCTATTGCCAGCTTTTTGCAAATCAAAGCCATATGCCACCCACCGCCCTCCAAACAATCCCCATAACTTGGCCCTTTGCGGTCTAGGGGCTCGATATGGTTGGACCCCTTAAAGGAGGAAGCCATAAGAAGAAATACTTGTTGGTCATGGTCGAAAAATTCACCAAATGGATAGAATCCAAACCAGTTAAAACGGCCGAATCCGGACCAGTGATAGACTTTATATCCGGGGTCGTACACCGCTATGGTGTCCCCCACAGCATCATCACTGATAACGTCTCAAACTTTACAGTCGAAGAGGTGAAAACCTGTTGCAGCAAAATGGGCATAAAACTTGATTACGCCTCTATCTATCACCCCCAAACAAACGGTCAAGTCGAACAAGCGACCGGTCTTATTATGAGCGGCATTAAACCCAGACTAGTGCGATCCTTGAAGGAATCAGATACGCACTGGGTCGAGGAGCTTGACTCCGTATTATGGGGGCTACGGACCGCGCCAAATCGCACAACCGGATACACACCGTTTTTATGGTATACGGCACAGAGGCAGTGCTACCCTGCGATATCATCCATGATTCACCTAGAGTGCGCATGTACGAAGAGAGAGAAGCCGATCTAGATCGGCAGGACAACTTAGATGCCCTGGAGGAGGAGCGTGACATCGCGAAGGCCCGTTCCACATTCTATCAATAGCAGGCTCGAAGGTATCAAAGCAGAGAAGTGCAGGCCAAAACTTATAACATTGGCGAACTCGTTCTGCGACTACCAGAGAAGGAAAAGGACAAGCTCAATCCCAAGTTTGAGGGCCCCTTCATCATTGACAAGGTTCTCACTAGAGGTGCGTACCGTCTGCGTGATGCATCGGACAATCGACTCGAGCCAAACCCATGGAAGGCGGCCAGACTCCGAAGATTCTACGCCTAGTGCCGAACTCCGTGTTTGTCTCCTTACCTCCATCTTCCTTTTTAAATTATATCCTCTCTCTCTCCCCCTTTTACATTTATAGCCTTAAAAGCTTCAAGTATGCTTTGATCGCACACTCTGGCCGCGCTATGTGCGCTCAATATACCTGGGGGCTTCTTACACAGAAGCTTAATTGCCTTCTAGGCTTTATGCCCACCACATATGCGTCACTTCTCTGTATGTGCCTTTTTTCACCACTATATGCATCGATATGACTTAAGTTTTGGCCAAGCTGGGTTGCCTAGCTCTTGTGTTTATGCACTACGTACCCGTTAATTCGGCTAGGGCATAAGGGGAGCACCTCTGCGATTGTTACTGCCGGGTCAGCCGGATGTGTACCTCAGACTGGGTGAAGCCGAAAGCTAGCATTCTTAAGGGAATATTCGGTCGGTGAACAAAAGATGTATTTTGCCTATTACAAAAATGCCCCCAGATGCTTATATCCTGCGTAAATTTTCGCAGTTCGGACATGCACATCAATGCATGCACACCCAGGGAAAGGAACCCTTAACGGAACTATTCTCCCTGGAAGATGTTTCTTACTACCCATGTAATATAACATAACTAGTTGGGTACTTGTCTGCTCAAGCACGTATGACCCCTATGCCTGGTTTCCACGCGCGCCCCAGTTTTCACCTAACCGAGCGGGTATTCAGATACACTCCGGACTGTCGGGTCCAGAGGTTGAAGCGAAAAGGTCGGCCAAGACAAATGATTTACAATCTGGCTAGGGACACATTGTGTCCTTCGAAGTACAACGTCACTTAGACTGACTAAATTCTTCTTCTATACCATCCAACAGGCTGTCTAGCCTACAATCCAATTGGGAATACTTAGCGGCTAATGCTACTTGGTCATACACCAGATGTATAGGGATCTCCTTCCCATCTGACCCTACAGGTCCGACCTTGGCCATGTGGTTCGGGTCAGCCTTGGTGTATCGCGTCTTCACCATGGCCCAGGCTTCCCTTGCGCCTTGTCGGCAGGCCGATATCTTCCATAATTGGAAGCACTGCTGCGCTCCCTTGATCATCTCCGCAAGCTCCCCATGCCTCCTGGCAGGGAGGCGGATGGCCACAAGGCTTGGGCAATGTCCCGCATCACCTGCCGAACTTGTTCGTGCAGTTGTGAGAGCTCCGGCACAAGATCGCCCGCAGATCCGGGCATCTCCTCCTCGGGACGACCCGTCAGCATGCCTACAGACATAATTCTGTTAGCACGCTTCTTCGCCGAACTTTATAGTGGTTCGTCAGAGCACTTACTGAGTATGCTGCGTCGCAGCCTCTTATTCTCCTTTATGGAGTCACCAAGCTGGGCCCGAACATCCTTTAATTCGACGTCCAGTCGGACGTTCGCGTCCTGGAGAGTATTTTTCTCCTTTATAACCTTTGTAAGCACACACTGGCCAGCCTTCAGCTGTTGCTAAACATGTTGCTCATCCTCCGGTACGATCTCCGGATTGCCTCCAGGATTGTCTGCAGATTCTACTGTTAGAATCGCATTCATGCCGAATACTTAACTGGTACATGCCATGACAATATTTTCGCTTAAAGCAAATATTACCAGATGGGGCCCTCGTAGACTCCTCCATCACAGCAATTGCGGCCCGCAGTTGGGCCTTGCACTCCTCCAGCTCTTTGTATAGCTGGGTATTCTTCTCTGTATGAACCTATGCACACGATGATCCTTAAATCAGTTGTGCCAACTGTTTCAAGTCTCAGGGGCTACTGATATACATGCTTATCAAATTATCATACCCGTATATCCTTTACGTACTGGTCTATGGCCCTGGCGAGGCCACCTTGAGCAGCCGGATGTACGCGTCCCCTGAGTTGAAGGCATCGAACGCCTCCTCAGAACAATTAGGGTCGTGTAGTGCAGCCCGATGACGCTTATGATTCATGGCTCTCTCCACTTTGGAGTTTGTAGCAAAAAATCTATCCACATCCTCTGTTGGAGGATCGTCCGTGTTGACCTCCGCCCTTGAGTTCGGCCTTGGAGTCCGGTTGGTGGAGGCATGACCGGCAGGCTCTCCGGATATAGTCCGGTGAGCACTTTTTCTGTCAGAAGATAGTGGACATTGTTATGTCTTAACAATGATAAATTCATGGCAGGTCTTTTTTAACATACCTTTGCAACGGCATCTCGGTCCTGACCGCCTTCCTTTTAAGCCTACCCGACTTCGGTGCCCCTTGTTGGCGAGTCGCTGCAGGTTCAGCTTGGCACCCCGATAGCCTTCCCTGTAAGACACGATACATGTGCGGTGGGTGAAGTGTACATAGGGAATCCTTTTTTGGAAGTTGGGACTCTGGCTTTACTGACCTGGGATGCAGGGAGTAGGCGAGGATAATCAGCTATGATGGCCACCATTACACCATCACAACTTAACGGATAAAATGTCCTGTCAACAAGCTCCACAAATGTGTCCGAATCTTCTTCGAGTCCGGGGTCAAGAGCCCGGTTGGGGTCCTCTGGTTGAGGGGATGGGCTGTGAACATTCTTCATGGCTCTGCGCAGTTCCTGCTATGAATCGACGAAGTAAACACCTGCGCTAAAAATGTGGGGAAGACTGGAATAAAAGATAGCGGCTCACCCAGCTTGGGGGGTTGTACATGGAGAATCCATTCGGTGGCTTGATATGGATGAACTCCTCCACTTCTCCTTTGTACAAATCAGACAGCATCTTCGCCAGAGCGGTGGGAGAGTCCAGGCCTTTATGGCCACAGCGGGTGGCATCGTCGTCTCCATTGAAGTGCCACATGGGTTTTCCTCGATATTGAAGTGGCTGCACTCCCCGCATTATACATATGGACATAACTTCAATTATTGTCAGTCCTGATTTGGCCATCGTATTTATCCTGTCCATTAGGAAGAGGATCTCTCTGTTATCTTCCTCCTGGGGGCTCCTGGGGCGCCAGCTGCGGCGTTTCTTAAAAGGGGCATTTACAAATTCGGGAAGGCCCTTCCGAACAGGGTCCGGAAGAGGGACGTCCTCCACGTAGAACCATTCCGAGGGCCAATCTTCGGATGTCTTCTTCGGGGTGCCGGATAGATATTCGGACCCAGCAATGTGCCATATTTCGGCTCCGCCCACTTGATATACCGACCCCTCTTCCACAGCTCGAAATAAGCTTCGCAACCCAGAAAAAGCTTGCAGAAGGCAACGTAGCCTGCGATATGCAGTACGGAGGCTGGGGTAAAGTTATGCAGCTGGAGGCCGTAGAACTCCAGGAGCCCGCGGAGGAAGGGATGGATTGGAAATCCGAGCCCCCTTAGCAAGTAGGGGACAAAGCATACCCGCTCTCCTTTGGATGGGTTTGGAAAGCTCTCCGCTTGCTCCCTGCCATTATAAGTGACTAGTCCCCGCCATTATAAGAAACCCATTGGTCTGCAACTCTACTAGTCGGCTGTGGGGAACATAACATCTCTCCCAATCGCCTGTCCTAGTGCTATGGGAGCAAGAGGAGGAACCGCGACGACCGGCCATGGTGGTATGGATTTTTCCGGGCGCGCTCTGATGAATACTCGCTGGGAGGAGATGGTGTGATTTGGATCTGAGAATCCCCATCTCTTTTATAGATGATTTACTCGCATGGTTGGGGTGGCAAATGTAAAAATGCCTCGACTTCTCGCATTCGCTCGACACGTGGAGACAACCATTATTAAAGCACAGAAGCCAAGGACCGTGACATTGATGAGGAGCCGGATACTGCTCGTTACAACAATGCTCTGGAGGATTTGGAGAAGAACCCACCTTGCAATGCCGAAGACGATCTGCGCGCCGGACTCATCGTCATTGAAGCCTGGTTTGGGGGCTACTGAGGGAGTCCTGGATTAAGGGATCCTTGGATAGCAGGACTATATACTTTGGCCGGACTGTTGGACCATGAATATAAAAGATTGAAGACTTTGTCCCGTGTCCTGATGGGACTCTCCTTTGCGTGGAAGGCAAGCTTGGCAGTTCAGATAGGTAGATCCCTTTCTCTGTAACCGACTATGTGTAACCCTACCCCCCTCCGGTGTGTATATAAACCGGAGGGTTTAGTCCGTAGAAAGAGGACAATCATAATCATAGGCTAGCTTCTAGGGTTTAGACTCTACGATCTTGTGGTAGATCAACTCTTGTAATACTCATATCATCAAGATCAATCAAGCAGGAAGTAGGGTATTACCTCCGTCGAGAGGGCCCGAACCTGGGTAAAACATCGTGTCCCCTGCCTCCTGTTACCATTAGCCTTAGACGCACAGTTTGGGACCCCCTACCCAAGATCCGCCGGTTTTGACACCGACAGCAGTAAAGCCCCCGGACACCATCAAGCAAGTCCATACTACTCTGCGGCAAGACGGTCCAGTTCATCCAGAGCTTGACTATCAATCCGGCCTCCGTCCCAGTCCCAATCAAGCGGTGACATTGGCGCCGCGCGTACATAACTACACACTCAAAATACCATGGGCACGGTCGAAGGCATAGCTATACCAAGATCCATAATGCGGCTCAACCTCCCCTGGATCCACATACTTTCACTTTTTTCTTTTTCATTTCATGTTTTTCTCTACTTGACGCTTTTTCTGATAACCTGATAATCGGACCCATCAGCAGATGGATACACCAAGGATGCAAGGAGCTTTGACGTACAAAGGGAATCCCCAGGTGGTATCTGCTAATGATCATTATACCTGTTTTACATACCCGCACGCAGCTCGCTCTTGGTCATGGCATGTTAAATAGCCTTACTTTCTTATCGCATTACTTGTACAAGTATGCCTTGACGTATTAATCAAATTACAATGGAAAATAATTTGCAGTGTCAGATTATTACTTGATTTTTTTCCTTGTCTTTGTATTTTTTATCAATTGCACCCATACACTCTGGTATGCATTACTTCGCTAGGGGCTTTATCGCGCCCGGCAATACGACAATAAAGTCTGAACACTTTTACAGTATAGTTCGGCACCCCGAACTTATAGCACTATAGGCATCGGCTCTGAATCATGTCTTTGGTCAATAGTTGGGTTGCCCGGCTCCTGTGCTTACTTACCTCACGTTCCGCTATATATGCTAGGGTAATAAAGGGAGAACTACTGCGATTGTGTCCCGATTCTTCCGGACGAGCACCTCAGTAGAGAAAGCCGAAAACTGACTATCATGATGCGGCAAGAGCTGGTCAGCTGTTCGAGAGGTTTTCAAATCCTTAGAGATTTTTTCTGCTTCATGCAAGGAATCTGTTTTTATCCGATTAGGCGTGTATAGCGCCCCAATTTCGGTCTTCCGAATACCAGGGGATTCGCCAAAATTTTCATTGTCAAACTCCTATGGCTAAGTGAGGGTGATAAAGACATATAGTCCGATTGCCTTGTTCATTGCGTTAAACACCTCCTTTAAGGAACAAAATTTGGAGTAAAGAGTGTTTATATTTATCCCGAACACTCCCGTACTATCTATGTGGGGGCAGAAGCCGACGACTGGCCAACTCTCAGATTTCATAAACGGCCGCACAAGAGGTAAAATTTTAAGACAAACAAGCATTATATTACATAAAGATCTTGTTTCACTACAGGATAGGATAACATGAATGTTTTCACGGGAATATGATATCCTTGGCACATTGCTCCGCCACAAGGCGAGATCCCTCCAGGACACTGTCAAAATAAATCTCGGGTCAGCAGTGCTCCTTGCCCTCAGGCGTCCCCTCAGTCATTAGCTTCTTGGCATCCATCTTCGCCTAGTGCACCTTGGCACGGGCAAAGGTCATCCGTGCACCTTCGATACATACCGACCGCTTGATGGCTTCAAGCCGCGGGCAGGCACTCACAAGCCGCTTGACTTGTCTGAAGTAGCTGCTGGGCATCGGCTCGGCAGGCCATAGCCGGACTATTAAGTCCTTCATGGCTAGTTTGGCCGCCTTATGCAGCTCGACGAGCTATTTCAGTTGGTCGCTAAAGGGCACCGGAAGTTCTGGCCCAAGGTATTGAGACTAGAACAGCTTCTCCGTAGACCTCCCTTCTTCGGCTCGATAAAATTCTGCAGCATCTGATATGTTGCACGGCAGATCTGTAAACACCCCTGGAGAGCTCCAAACCGGTAAGTAACAGGAATGTTTCCTTCACATATCTGATTTGCATAATGAAAGCCTTACCCGCTGTAATTTTCTTGGCCGTCTGGATCTCCTGGAGGGCACCCTGGGCTTCGGCTTGGGCGTCTTGCGTGCTCTGGCGGGCCTTGGCAAGTTTGGACTCTTGAATCTTCGAATCACACTCCAAGGACTCGTACTTCTTGACGGCATCCTGGAGCTCTTGTTGGATTTCGCTGACCCGGGCCTCTTGCTTTTTGCGTGCGGCGAGTTCCTTGGTCGCTTTGTCCTCGGCCTCGGCTAACGCCTTCTTGAGGGCCGCCACCTCGGTCGTGGCCCCTAATAAAGCTCATGACACTTTAGTCAGCACGAACCATTTATCCTTCCTAAAATATACACGCAGGTTAAATACATACCTTTGCTTTCCTCCAGCTGCTTCTTCAAGAGGCCGAGCTCTTGCTCGGCCTGCTCCAAGTTTTGCTTCAGTCCGGAGACCTCCGCAGTATGAGTGGTAGAAGCTAACAGCGATGCTTGCTTATTCACATAGTATGTTAGACTCCTACGAAAATTATTTTGATCCTCTGTTTAGCTTTTCTTTCCGAACACCGAACAGAGCATCACGGGCTACTGTCTACACTGTGATATTCTTTTACAATTACATTACTTACCTCAAAGCTTGTTAGAAGGCTAGTATAGGCCTCAGCCAGTCTGCTTTTGGCGGACTGAACCTTCTCAATCACCACACTCATAAGAGTATGGTGTTCTTCCACAACGGAAGCGCATTGCAGCGCTTCCAGTAATCTAATTGGTGCCTCTGGATGGACAGAGGTCATCGGTGGAGTTGGATCGCCCCCCTCGTTCAAAAGAGGTGGCCTGCCTGAATCTGGAGCCACTTGGATCTCCAGAACTGTGTTCGGCTGGGGGCCGAATTGGATATGGCCCCCATCGTTGGTGTCCACAGGGGTCTGTCCCCCCATGTGTTCGGCAACCGGGGCACCACCGGGACGGCCTCCTAATCCTCTCCTTGGCCGGGGATCCTTCGAGACAACACCTCAGTGTTGTTCGCGGCCTTGGGGAAAGAGGCCGTCGGAAGGGACTCGTTGTTCATCGCCGACGGGCCTAACGATCCCTTCGAAGAGGAGGACAACGCGATGTTGGACTGGGCTGGATTGCAAATGCATGATCCAGCACATTATAAACAATAAAGTAAAAATGCCAGATATATTACTGTGTCCGGACACTTACGAGTCGGCCAAGGGCTTGACCCTAGGCTCTTACTCCCCGCCGCTATTGGTGGCCGCTGCAGAGTTGTCCGGAAGGGAAGTTTTCCCCTTCTTGGATGCCTCGGCCTCCCCACGGTTGGAGGCCTTCCTATTCTTCCCCCCCGGTAGGGGGGTGGATTTCTTCTTCCTTCTCCTCCTCCTCATCGTCTTCGGTGGAGGAGTGCGTCTCGGCGTCTTTGGATGTCACGTCCGAAGTACCCTTGCGACGCAGACCACTTCTGGTCCCCGGGGCCTTCTTCTTGGCCTCCTTCTCCGGCACCTCATAAGGCGCCGGAAACAACATCTTCGTCAGAAGAGGCGTTTCTGGATCTTCGGGCAGCGGAGCCGGACAGTTAATCTGCTCCGCTATCTCTACCTAGGCCTGAAAAATTGGTAGGGAGGCTTAGATTCCTCCCTCAGATATGCCAGTAAAGGATGTACCTTGAAAACATGAAAGAACTTACCGGATTAGCCCGCATTTTGAGCTAAGCCCACGGTCCTCGATCGTGGGCGGTGGTACCTCGACGGCCTTGAAGAGCACCTTCCAGAAGTCTTCGTGCGTCATGCCAAAGAGCTGCAGCAGCGTCTGGTGCTTGGCCGGGTCGAACTCCCACAAATTGCAAGTCCGGCGCTAGCACAGAAGGATCCGGCGGAAGAGCATAACCTGTACCATGTTGAAGAGTTTGATTCTCTTCTTATCATGTCCTTGACACACGTCTGGAGCCCCGTCAGCTCGTTCGAAGAGCCCCATTCTAGGCCCTTCTCTTGCCAGGAGGTAAGCCACATTTGTACTCCAGATCAGAATTTGGGGGCGGCCGCCCAATTGGTGCCGCGCGGTTCGTTGATGTAAAACCACCCCGATTGCCACCCCTTCACGGTCTCCACAAAGGAGCCTTCGGGCCAGACGACGTTGGGCATTTTACCCACCATGGCGCCTCCGCACTCTGCTTGTTGGCCGCTCACCACCTTTGGCTTCACATTGAAAGTCTTCAGCCATAGGCTGAAGTGAGGTGGGATGCAGAGGAAGGCTCGCACACAAGAATAAATGCCGAGATGTTGAGGATGGAGTTGGGAGCCAAGTCATGGAAGTCTAGCCCGTATTAAAACATCAGTCCATGGACAAACGGGTGGAGAGGGAATCCCAGCCCATGGACGAAGTGTGTGAGAAACACAACCCTCTCATGGGGCTCTAGGGTAGGGACGATCTATCCCTTAGCCATAAGTCGTTGTCGTTGTCGTCGTTGTTGTTGTTGTTGTTGTTGTTGTTGTTGTTGTTGTTGTTGTTGTTGTTGTTGTTGTTGTTGTTGTTGTTGTTGTTGTTGTTGTTGTTGTTGTTGTTGTTGTTGTTGTTGTTGTTGTTGTTGTTGTTGTTGTTGCTGTTGTTGTTGGTGGTGTTGTTGTTG